>NC_135370.1:29651664-29966761 GCF_049243985.1 Paroedura picta | reverse complement strand
GGACCCGACCCCCAGGTTGAGAACCACTGCTCTTGTTCTTGTTCTTGTTCTTGTTCTTCTTCTTGTTCTTCTTCTTGTTCTTCTTCTTCTTCTTCTTCTTCTTCTTCTTCTTCTCTCTCTCCCCCCATTTTTTATCTCTTAAATGAAATAAAATACGAAACAAACAAAAATAATATGGTAACAGTACAATGGGGCAAAGATCATGATGTGACTCACTGGTGAACTTCCTACGTCAGAGCAACTTGGAACAGAGTGGTATTGTAACTCTCCTGGTTCTAATCTCTTGCCTTGAAAGCCCCTTGCTGGGGTCAGCTGTGACTTGATGGTACTTTCCACGCACAGGGTTTTGGAGGCGTACTCAGTGCATAATAGCACATTCTATGGACTGAGTACGCATCCAAAACCCTGTGCATGGAAAGTACCATCAAGTCACAGCTGACCCCAGCAAGGGGCTTTAAGCGGTGGTGAGTTTGCCATGGCCTTCCTCTGCAGAATCTTCCTTGGAGATCTCCCTTCCAAGTTCTGACCTTGCTTAGTTTCTAAGGTTGGACAAGGTTGGGCTATATCAGGCAGGGCCGGCTAACTAGGCTTCAGCTAGGGCCTCAAGATCAAGAGGGGCTTATATTCCACATTTTTATAAAGGTTAGTACCAATCACAACGTTTCATTTAACATATTGATATATATCATGGTAATGATGTATTTTTTATCTCTCATGTAATTTACAAACTTAAAAATGGGCGGTGACAGGGCCACCTAAGTGGAATAGCCTAGGGCCTCTTTTCATGTAAATCTGGCCCTGATACCAGGTCCCCTTTTCTCCTTCCAAAGGCCTAAAGAGGCTCTTTGGTAGGGTGCTGGTTGAGAGGACATGGAAGGGGTGGACGGTTGCTTTGCTTAGCAAACAAATCACATTTGGGAAGCCCCATGGTCCAAACCTTGCACTGTGGCCACAAGAATCAGGACAAACAGGAGCTCATACATTAGAGCAGCCTTCCTCAACTTTTTCACCATTGTGAAATCCCTGAAACATTACTCAGGCTTTGAGAAACCCCAGAAGTGGCACGATCATGCAGAATATGGTTGTGAAGCATAGCTGTGTACACACCCACCCAGGGCTCCTCCCCTTCCCAGCCTTGGCCATTTGGGGCGGGGAGAAGTTCAATATGATCATATATAGTCATATCACTGATGTGTAACAAGTTTTAAAAAATATACATAAAAATAATTAACTCCCACCCATTCGGGAAACCCTTCCAGGGCCATCAAGAAACCCCAGGGTTTCACGAAACCCTAGTTGAGAAAGCCTGCATTCGAATATCTGAAGAAGAGAGAGATTCCTGGTGAGCTCCATCATCTGGTAGGGCTCCAGTGCTTTTCTAGAGCATGCCTGTCGGTCCCCGTTCATAAATACAGCCTGTTGTCCTCTCCAAATTTTCCTCCAGCAAGGCTGCCGGGGGAGCTGGCAGCAAACTGTATAATCTACAGGCTGATTATGGCTTCTTTATTCCTTATTTGGACATAATTGGGTTTGTTTTGGACCTCGTCCCTGAGAAGACACAAAGCTATCGAATGCGGAAAATGACAGAGTAAGCTTGTGGCTCCGGCTCGGTTACAAACGCCGTGTGGCCCGGTGCTTTGTAGTGGAAGCAATCTCTTCGTGCCTTTGAAGCAAATGGCTTTGAAGTGCTCATTCTTCTTGGCCCCCCATCGCTCCCGTAGCAAAGGTAAGCGGGCAGGCCGGGAAGTGTTGCCAGTGATTATTCTGCTGCTCCCTCCTCAATAGTTTCTCCTCCAAGGGCCTTTGAACGGTCACTGTTCTTTTTTTCAAAAGACCACAGAACCTCTCTTGCAATTTGGTGTGTGATTGCGTGCCCCATCCTGGGGAAGGGATACGTTCATTAAGCCCGTGTGATCCTCCCAAACCGCAAAATGTCTACAAAACCAGCGGGGGCCTGGGAAAAAAATATATATCAGTGTATGTGAAGGCAGATCCAAGGACACTCTTTTAGCTTGTTCGTTCAAAAATATTAAGTCTTCCAGAACTGATATCTGTTCTACATAATATATTTCTGTCAAGGGCTTAGAGGAGGAGCGTGTCTCATGGCTTAAGCACTTAACGCCCACTCAGGGTGGCTGTCCCACCCCAAAGTGCCCCCTCCTCCAACCAGTTTGCCTGTCTGTCCAGCGGACAGACAGTAGCCTTCCGTCCCCCACCCCTGACAACCCCTCCTTCTTCCACATCCCTCTGAGGCTTGGAGGCTGCAGATCCCTGCCGTGTGAGAGCTGCCCCTGCCAGTGAGTTCCCTAACAGCTGTCTGCAGCCTTTCAAGGTCCTGGGGGAAGGGGGAGGCTGCCCGTAGAGTTCTTCCACCCCACCCCCCTAACCTAATGCTAGGACTAATTCTACATACTATATAGAATGTAAATACGACATTCATTTCAATAAGAATTGTTCTCTCTTGTCCGAGAGAGACACCCTGTGAGGTGGGTGAGGCTGAGAGAGCCCTGATATCACTGCTCGGTCAGAACAGTTTTATCAGTGCTGTGGCGAGCTCAAGGTCAACCGGCTGGCTGCATGTGGGGAAGTGCAGAATAAAACGCGGCATGCTAGATTAGAAGTCCGCACTCCTAACCACTACAACAAATTGGCTCTCTTACTGTTTTTATAAAGTCATCTAGCCTATGACCAGGGAGGAGCATGAACTGAGAAAATACAGTGTGGTTTGTTGTTCATGGCATGCCCAGTTGGTGAACCACAAGATGTCATGAACTTTGAGGAGCTACATGAACTGGTTTGGTTCATGAGGTTCATGACTCTATAAATGGATTCTGTGTAAGTTAGAGGCACTAAACTCACATGGGATCCTTTGTGGTTCATGGCATGTTCAGTTCATGGACCACAAAATGTCATGAACTTTGAGGAACTACCTGAACTGGTTTGGTTCATGAGGTTCATGATTTTATAGAATGGATTCTTTGCAAGCAAGAGGCAACAAACTCACTGGGGATCTTTGGATGACTCTCTACTACCTGCCCTCCAGGTTTGGTGTGGATTGGATTGACGTGGTCTGAGTTATGGTCCTGCAAAGAAAGTGCCCCAATGAAAACACTTTCCGGGGAAATGACAGAGAGTCAAAATGGCCGGTCAAAAGTGGGGACCAGTTACTATTACTACTACTACTACTACTACTACTACTACTACTACTACTACTGAATTTATTACCCACCACTCTCAGCAAAGCCAGCTCATGGCGGGTTACAAAGTAAAAACAGTAAAATTCTTTAAAACTCCTATTACCCCTTAAAATCAACAATTAAAATACAACTACCAAAAATGGCGGCAACCAACCCACCACCTACCCCCGCTGGGAATCAGGGGAGCGGCTGACCACCACAGATGACACATGGTGGGATACTCCTCCTTAGATGCAGAGACATGTTCATCAAGAAAATAGTAGTTTGGGTAGGGGGTTGATTTAATCTTGCAATTGATCTAGGTAGCACTGGCCTCCTTTCCAGTCATAACTTTGCCCTCATCGAAATCAACAGGTAGCCCAGCCCGGCTAGCTACCTGGAGTCTGATATGGATCATGGCACTATCATATTCTCCATGGGATCCCTGACTGCCTGGACACCTTTGTGATTGGTCCCAAAAGTAAAAGGATGGAGGAAACTAGAGGGGAAAAGAGGACAGTCACTTCAGCAAAGGTTGTCATGGCTTTTTCAATAGAAATTTGGAGGCATAATATATATGGTATTCTAAGCCTATCATATAGAGGATGGAGCAGAGTTGTTTTCTGTTGCCCCAGAGGTCAGACCAGAACCTATGGGCTGAAATTAATTCAGAAGAATTTTTTTCACTAAACATCCGGAAGAAGTTCCTGACAGTTAGAGCAATTCTTCAGTGGAACAGGCTTCCTCAGGAGATGGTGGGTTCTCCTTTTTGGATGTTTTAAAGCAGAGGCTAGATAGCCCTCTGACAGAAATTCTGATTTTATACATTTAGGCAGATTGTGAGCAGGTGGGCAGGAAGGGTTGTGTCAGTGCTTGGCCGTTGTGACCCTTTTTTTCATGCCCAGGGAAATGCTGATTGCCACTTTGGGGTCAAGAGGTAAATTTCTTCCAAGACAGAGAAGCTGATTTCTTGAAAGGGGAGGGGCAGCATCTGGGCATGGAATTGGGGTCATGGTGAGTGGACAGGTAGTTGTGAATTTCCTGCATTGAGCAGGGTGTTTGACTAGGTGGCCCTGGAGGTCCCTTCCAACTCTATGATTCTATGATTCTAAGGAACATTCTTGTGTTTTTCCATTGCATATGGTCCATGCAGGATTTATTGTGGAGCATAAAGGTGTTTGCATTTTATGCCAATAAATACATTTCATTTCATGCTGGAGTGATGTGTACAAATACTTGCAGCATCTTTGCTGCTCACAACTCCCGAATAATGTATCTATCTCAATCTTCTGTCTCTATAAAAACCTTCCCACCCCAACATGCCATAATTTTACTGTATACATGTAATGGATGGTGTGATTACTTGCTCCGGCTCTAACATGTACCGCCAAGAAAATTCATACATTGTTATTGCCGTCAGCTTATGCTCTGCTTGATAAATATCAAATTGCTGTCTGTTTAAGCACAGTTCACTTTCAGGGGCTTGGCAAGGAGGCATGGCTTGGTGACATCAATTTTGGGGTTCCTCAAAGCCTGAATATTTATTTCAGGGGCTCCTCCACAATCAAAAGCTTGAAAAAAGCTGGCTTAGACCCTGAAATTTTTGTTGATTTCAAAAGCACTATTGGGCATGACTCAAATTGTTGTCCTGCAGACCAAGGCAGCTGATCTCTGGAACCCAGACTGGGTGCATCCAAAATTGTGGAGTGGGAGCTTGTCGGGAAGAACGGAAGGCAAGGTTTCCAGCTGTTCAGACATTTTAGAACTGTACATGAAAACCAGCCACAGAGATATTTTCTCTCTCTGGTGTGATATAGAATGGGTTTCTGCCAATATATGGTCACTGTCCACCAAACACCAAGAAATAAGAATGGTGGCCTGGGGTTTAGCTCATGGTTGCGAATTTCCTTATGGCTCTTTCTCAAAAGGAGACCGTTGAGTTAGTGAAATGCAGATGTTTGTGGTTTTCACTCATGGAAAAAAAATGTTTCCTGACGTTAGGGCTGGTCATTGTTAAAACACACACACACCAGTTTTGTGGCAGTGAACTCAGGATTACACCGTTTTATTACGTCCCTGCAGCATTAATCTCAATGTTGGGAGGAGGGGGAGGGGGAACCAAATTTAGCTGTACATTTGCTTCAGTGAAGCCATAATTAGAACATGATATATATAACTGAGAGCCTCTTGTGGCGCAGAGTGGTAAGGCAGCTGTCTGAAAGCTTTGCCCATGAGGCTGGGAGTTCAATCTCAGCAGCGGCTCAAGGTTGACTCAGCCTTCCATCCTTCCGAGGTCGGTAAAATGAGTACCCAGCTTGCTGGGGGGTAAATGGTAATGACTGGGGAAGGCACTGGCAAACCACCCCGTATTGAGTCTGCCATGAAAACGCTAGAGGGCGTCACCCCAAGGGTCAGACATGACTCGGTGCTTGCACAGGGGATACCTTTACCTATATATAACTGAGCAACAGAACTTCAAAGTAATATTTACAGGGAACTCTTCAAGACTAACTTAGCATTGAAAATGATCTCTGACTTTTCTGTTGCCATTACAAGATCTCCCCCCTCCCTCCAGTACATCTCTTACGTGCATGTGCCTGTAAGAAACACTTTTTGGGTGGTGTTCTGCAGTGGAGCACAGTGTCGTATACAATGTAGTTTTCCATGATTTTTCAGGGTCACCGCACTCTTTTCAAACTGTTCTTGATGGAGCGACCATTTTGGCTTTCCCTCTTGTGAAGCATCCTGCCATCAGAGTAATAGAGAGTGAACTTTGGAGAGAGAGAGAGAGAGAGAGAGAGAGAGAGAGAGAGAGAGAGAGAGAGAGAGAGAGAGAGAGAGAGAGAGAGAGAGAGAGAGAGAGCTGTCAGCTTTCTACTGGGCCTGCAAAATGGAACTCTTCCACCAGGTTTATGGTTGAGGCCAGTGCTAGTAGAAGATCAGATGGGGCTCCCCCGTGGAAGATATGCTTCCATGCGGGTCCATTGGTGTGGTTGGTTGTTACACCCCTCCCCTACCCACCCCAGCTGTTAGTGGGGGTGAGACTATTTCTGCCATATGGTTTTTGTATTTTTCTGTAATTTTATGGGGTTTCAATGAGGGTTTTAATTGGGG
The DNA here is from genome assembly GCF_049243985.1 of Paroedura picta. Classification (NCBI taxonomy): domain Eukaryota; kingdom Metazoa; phylum Chordata; class Lepidosauria; order Squamata; family Gekkonidae; genus Paroedura; species Paroedura picta. Next base: position 29,960,471 of record NC_135370.1, on the reverse strand, counting down.
ATTGTATTACTGTTCTGGACTTTGTATGTAACCCACCACAAGCTGGACTATCCAGGAGTGGTGGGCAATAAATCCAACAACAACAACAACAATAATACGATATCTGCAAGGTACCTTGGTAGCTTGCCTGACGCAGAGGGGGTAATTAGGTCCCCACCACGTGCCTGAAGATAGACAAGACCAAAGATAAAGCAGAGGAGCTTACCAAACCTTGTACAGAGGGGGTAATTAGGTAATGACCTAATTAGGTAATGACCTAATTTGGGTGTGTTATTCAGACTGAATACAAATCGGTACCCATTGGGGCTCTGGGGGAGTGCTGGATTTTAGACCGGAGTCACCGTGTCCCCCCCTTTTAATGCTACAGCAATTAAAATGGTATTTTGAAAGAATTCTCTGGCATGGTGGATAATTTGGATCTCTGCCCACAGTGGGTTAAAATAAACCTACACTCCCTAATGGTGGATGCATCATTCTGCTCCCTGGTCTCTGATGATTCCTTCAGGTGGCTCTTCTTCTGGACTCAAATCATGAATGGGGTGGTGGAATGTTCCATCAAGTCACATCTGGCTTATGGAAACCCTGTAGGGCAGTGCTCCCCAACCCCCGGTCCAGGGACCGGGACCAGTCCGCAGATCAGTTGGTACCGGTCCGCGGCTCTTCCCCGGCTGCTGCCTCAGGGGCTGCCCTGCCACTCTGCTGCTAGCTCACCTTTGGTGCTCTCTAGCAGTCGCCATAGCTGGGGCTCCCCCTCGGCATGGCACTGCGCAGCTACTGCTAGCAGCACCCCCCAGTGGGCAACAGGAAGTCAGGGGTACCGGTGGGAAAGCAAGTGGAGCAGGAGCTCAGGTGGCAGCGGCAACATCCCTCGGCAAAAGAGTACCCTCCCCCCCCGGGCCTCAGTAAAATTGTCAAGCGTTGACCGGTCCCCGGTGATAAAAAGGTTGGGGACCACTGCTGTAGGGTTTCCAGGACTAGAGAAGTTTAGAGGCAGTTTGCCATTGCTTGTCTCTGCATAGCAAACCAGGGACTATTCTGCACACAATAGATAATGTACTTTCAATGCACTTTAGAAGTAGATTTTCCTGTTCTGCACAGGAAAATCCACATCGAAAGTGCATTATCCTATGTGTGCAAATGGGCCTTGGACTTCCTTAATGGTCTCCCATCCAACTATTGACCAGGGCCAACACTGCTTAGCTTCCAAGATCTGACAAGATTGGGCTAGCCCAGGCTACACACATGAGGCCAGAAACAGAAGAGGCAACTGTTAAGTGGGACATTCACAGTGTCAAGCAGCTCGTAGCTCTGATACTCGTCTGTAATAAGGCAATTATTGTGTTTAGGCATATGTGGAAATTCTCCTTCCCAGGACATTTCACTGATCTCTTAAAGACTTTAATTTTCTTTCACCCCAAATTCAAATTCATTAAAATTGCACGTGAAAGAAAACTTGGAAGCAACAGGATACTCGAACAACACCGCTAGCAATTTGTCAAAGCTCTGTGGGGGGGGGAGGTCTTCCCTGCAAAAGCCCTACTGTTTTAGCTCTGGGGAAAACCTGGTAAATTGTCTCAAAAATTGTTTTCCCCCAGTGTCTCTATTTCTACAAGCTTCAAGTAAGAAATTTCAGCATCTGGGCTTAGGCTCCACATGACTGGTGGCCTTTATCATACCCAGAGCTTTGTTGACATACTTTATTTTCCTCTCCGATAATGAGATCCTAACCATTTCCCACAGGAAGAAATATCCCCTAGTTGGTGTTCATGGACATATCTCATTAAGAGTCCTGTAAGCTATTAGTGATATTTGTATCTTCAAAGGAGAATAGATAATCCTTGAATATTTTTCCCAACAAGGCAACACATTAACAAGGGCATCCTTTGTTTAATAAGTATAAACATCACAAAGTGGAACTGTACATGAGTTTTCTGTATAGGATTAACCTCCTATTGAACTAGTGTCATGCTTGGACATTCAGATGTCATAAACAAGAACCCAGGACATTCTGCAGATATATTGCCCTCTTCCAAATATGTTGTGCTTTGATTTATCTTGTTTGAATAAATGGAGAGCCAGCTTGGTGTAGTGGTTAGGAGTGCGGACCTCTAATCTGGGGAGCCAGGTTTGATTCCCCACTCCTCCCACACGTGCAGCCAGATGGGTGACTTTAGGCTTGCCAGAGCACTGAGAAAGCTGTTCTCAGCAGTAATATCAGGGTTTTCTCAGCCTCACCTCCCTCACAGGGTGTCTGTTGTGGGGAGAGGAAAGGGAAGGCGACCGTAAGCTGCTCTGAGATTCTCTTGGGTAGAGAAAAGTGGCATATAAGAACCAACTCTTCTTTTTCTTCAATAATATCAGGGCTCTCTCAGCCTCACCTCCCTCACAGGGTGTCTGTTATGGGGAGAGGAAAGGGAAGGCGATTGTAAGTTGCTTTGAGACTCCTTCAGGTAGAGAAAAGCGGCATATAAGAACCAACTCTTCTTCTTCTTCAGTAATATCAGGGCACTCTCAACCTCACCTACCTCACAGGGTGTCTGTTGTGGGGAGAGGAAAGGGAAGGCGAATGTAAGCCATTTTGAGACTCCTTCGGGTAGAGAAAAGTAGCATATAAAAACCAACTCTTCTTCTTCTTCTTCTTCTTCTTCTTCTTCTTCTTCTTCTTCTTCTTCTTCTTCTTCTTCTTCTTCTTCTTCTACATGAGGTTCTGTAGGAAAGAGAGCTTTCAACTCTTATTGAAGGATCTTTCAGGAAGGAGACGGACAGACATTATTAAAAGGGAACATTCCTGCATCCAGCTCAGCTGAGAATTTCCTCACAGAGGAACCTAAGTGGTGCGCTGTTGGATCATGCCAGCAGTCTAGCTAGGCTAGTATCTGTTTTCACAGGGTGGCTAACCCGTTGGCCCAGATATAGAGTTGCCATGCCTACCACTCTGTGGAGAGACCTCCCTCCGGCAACTCATGTTGCTTGCTGCCACTCTAAGTAGAAGTATGAATTTCTTCTTCTTTTTAAAATTGACATTGTGTGCAAAATGATGTCAATTCCTGGAAAAACCCAGAAGCCATGTCACGTTGCTTTGGCCATCGCCAGAGACTGTATAGTTCTACCGCAGAGTTTCCAGAAATTCCTAGAGCTACGTGAAATCATTTCTAGTTCTTCCTGGAAGTGACATAATGGCAAGCATGATCCTATCGGCACCCTTACATCCCCCTATCTCCCAATTTTCTGTTGGTTGTTAAACTGGGCAGCCCTACCTGGATAGCCAAAAGTCAGAGCATAAAAGCAGAGACCTTCTCCTAATGTTGGCCCTAGCACTGGGGATGACTCCTCTTGACTATGGATGCCTTTTTAATCAGTAGGTATTTATGGACATGTTCTCCAAGAATCTGTCTAAACTCTCATAATTTTCAGACCTAACTAATCTTGCTGTTCCCAAGAGGTGTCTGAACTATCAGATCTCACTCAACATACTGTGGGGTTAGATTCAAAGGTTATGTCCATCCACAAAAAGGAAGGAGGCCATTTTTGCAGTTCCGCCTACTGAAAACCCCCAGTTCGTTCCTTATGCTGTTTCTGGGATACCCCTATTTATTAGGGTTAACATTTTTAGGGAGTCAAGGAACTTTGTTGACAGCATTGGGGGCAGGAATGCTATGTTCTGCCAGCAGAAGGGCCTTCCATCAGCAGAAAGGGACATTTGGATCCAACGCCTCTAAGATTAAGGTTCCTCATGCAATATCTTCTTTCCGGGCTTTGTCCTTCCCCAAACCGTTTCTCTTCTGGGAGAAGTTATCCCTGTCTGAGCAGTCGTTCTCTTCATGATTTAAATCTTCTCCTCTGATACCTTCCACAGAATTTGGTCTCCTGCATGTAGTTCCCTGTGCCAGCCTAGCAACAGCCCTTTGATTTTGCCCTTTCCATTTGATTCTGAATCCCTCTTCCCGCTCTAGTCCACACGGCAGACTCAGCCCGGCCTTCGACATGGAATGAAAACAGGCATTTGCTTCTTCAGAACGATTGAAAAGAACCCAAGTTCAAAGACCACCCTTGGATTCTGAAGACATCTTTCATCTCTGTGAACATTTCTGTGAAATGTTAAGTGTATGAATATAGTAAAACTGTGCCTGTGGGGAAAAAAAATCGCAGTACTTACACAAAAATTGCTGTTTCTCTTGTGGTGTGGATTAACTACTAGTGACTCAAAGCAAAAGCCCCGTAGCACCCTGAAGACTAACAAGATTTGTGGCAGGGCAGGATTTTTCATGAGTCACTGCTCACATCTTCAGAATCTGAAGAATATTTTGAATGTTCTGCAGAAATGAGCAGAGTCTCAGAGAAGCTCCTCCCCTGGCCACAAATTTTGTTAGTCTTTAAGGTGCTCCTGGCCTCATGAGTGGTTTAAGGATTTGTGGGGCTGCCCACCCATGAAGGCCATCCTCCAGGTGGGAAATCAAAATGACACAAAAGGAGATCACCCCGGGTGATGCAGTAACTGAAGAAGAAAACGGTGTCTGAAAAGCAATGGGCTCCATTTGACTTTTATGTGGTCATGCGTCATTTATGAATGAGCTGAGGAAGACTTGGCTCGTGCCCAGCCTGCTAGTTCTCTTACTCATTCTGTCCTGTGGTGTTAAAGTGAAGATATTTTTCATCTGACTCTGCTTTATGATGTGAAGAGCTCCTGTTTCTTCTAGATCAGTGGTCCCCAACCTGCGGTCCGCGGCCCGCTGCCGGGCCGCGAAGGCCAGGGCACCAGGCCGCGGTTCCCCCCCCCCCGCCCCCCCCCACAGTAAAAAACTTCCCAGGCCGCAAGCTGAGAAGAAGAAGAAGAAGAAGAAGAAGAAGAAGAAGAAGAAGAAGAAGAAGAAGAAGAAGAGTTGGTTCTTATATGCCGCTTTTCCCTACCCGAAGGAGGCTCAAAGCGGCTTACAGTCACCTTCCCTTTCCTCTCCCCACAACAGACACCCTGTGGGGTGGGTGAGGCTGAGAGAGCCCTGATATCACTGCTTGGTCAGAACAGTTTTATCAGTGCCGTGGCGAGCCCAAGGCCACCCAGCTGGCTGCATGTGGGGGAGCGCAGAATCGAACTCGGCATGCCAGATTAGAAGTCCGCACTCCTAACCACTACACCAAACTGGCCAAGAGGAAAGCAAAAGGTTTTAATTTTTTTCTTAATCTAACCTTAATTTGGCAGGGTGACCTTGTTACCAGAAACACACTTATACACATGTAGTGTGACTTGGGTATATTCAGCGGTGGGGAATTTGCTTAGCAAGAGGTAGTAATGTAGCGAAATGGATTGTTTGCCAATCTTTACGAGGTGATTACACCCTTAAGAACTCAAGGCAGACACAAATAGTTATGGTCAAAATAATAATAACAATCTTCATTGGAAGGGAAATAATAAAATAGGCAAAATATATATCTAGCTCAGTAGCAATCAGTCATATAGAGAAAAATAGAGTGGGAAAAAAGAGGTTTCAGTATAATTAAGGGTCTTCAAGAGTGGAAAAGGAGAGAGCAGCAACATAAACCAACATGAAGGGTATTTCCAGTGGATCCAAATCAGAAAAGCACAAGGTGGCTTTGTGAAGCCTCTGTTTATATATGTTTTTGGGGAGGGGCTATGTGATGGGGAGGAAATGGAGATAGTGACAGATTTTATTTTCCTGGGCTCCAAGATCACTGCAGATGGGGACTGCAGCAAAGAAATTAAAAGACGCTTGCTCCTGGGGAGGAAAGCTATGGCAAATCTAGACAGCATCCTAAAAAGCAGAGACATCACCCTGCCAACAAAAGTGCATTTAGTCAAGGCTATGGTCTTCCCAGTTGCAATGTATGGCTGTGAAAGTTGGACCATAAGGAAGGCCGAGCGTCAAAGAATTAAGGCTTTTGAACTCTGGTGCTGGAGAAGACTCTTGCGAGTCCCTTGGATTGCAAGGCGAACAAACCAGTCAATCCTAGAGGAGATCAGCCCTGACTGCTCCTTAGAAGGCCAGATCCTGAAGATGAAACTCAAATACTTTGGCCACCTCATGAGAAGGAAGGACTCCCTGGAGAAGAGCCTAATGCTGGGAGCGATCGAGGGCAAAAGAAGAAGGGGAAGACAGAGAATGAGGTGGCTGGATAGAGTCACTGAAGCAGTCGGTGCAAACTTAAATGGACACCGGGGAATGGCGGAGGACAGGAAGGCCTGGAGGATCATTGTCCATGGGGTCGCAATGGGTCGGACACGACTTTGCACCTAACAACAACAATGCGATGTAACCCAGGTGAGTACATGATGGAATTTTCCACGGAGCAGGATGTTGGGCAACGTCCTGGCCAGGTCCGGAGATGGGTGCTGATGGGCTTAGACAAAAGTGTTAATGGGTCTAAGAAAGGTAGCCATCGTTTCTCAGTGGGTCTAGCTGCTGAGTTTGGGGGAGTGATTTCCCCTGGCAGAGGGGCCAAGCATGAGTCAGATGTGTGAGACAAAGATATTTGCCTAGGAGCCCCTGGGCAAACAGGTTTTAGCCAGGCCACTGAATCAGCAATATAATGGAGTGGGGGAGAAGGAAGAGAGCAATACCTGAAGGAGCTGGTACCTGTGATTCCCAACCTATAGTGAAGGATAAGCCAAAGAGAGGGATCCAAAATGGAGTCAGTCCCAGCAGTGTCTTGTAAAGTTCTTACAGGGTCTGGCTTTGGTACAAGCCTAGACTATTGAGCAGTACTACTGGTTGTGGAAAAACAGTGTGCCAGCCTGTGAGGCAGGGGTCCTGCCATACATAACAACTTCTCCCTCAAAGCGGCCAATGATGGGCCTGGAGGAGGTGGGAAGGGGAGGGGCCCTGGCCATTTAAACCTTTGCCACCTGAGACCTATGTCACTTCCAAGGGGGGCATGGCAGGGAGATGTGGACAGCTGGCATCACTTTCTGGTACACTGAAGCATGAAAAATATTTCGATGGTACCTCCATGGTCAAAAGGTTGAAAGAGGTGGGCCTAATGGAACGAACTCCTATGCATGATTCGTAAAACCTACCACACCTAATAAAATGCAGCAGTCCAATGCGAAAACCCTCAGGGCAGAAACTGGATCATTATTACCACAACTCAGTATATACAGAGAGATAAACTCTTGTGAGTCCCTTGGACTGCAAGGCGAACAAACCGGTCAGTCCTAGAGGAGATCAGGCCTGACTGCTCCTTAGAAGGCCAGATCCTGAAGATGAAACTCAAATACTTTGGCCACCTCATGAGAAGGAAGGACTCCCTGGAGAAGAGCCTAATGCTGGGAGCGATCGAGGGCAAAAGAAGAAGGGGACGTCAGAGAATGAGGTGGCTGGATGGAGTCACTGAAGCAGTAGGTGCGAGCTTAAATGGACTCCGGGGAATGGTAGAGGACAGGAAGGCCTGGAGGATCTTTGTCCATGGGGTCGCGATGGGTCGGACACGACTTTGCACCTAACAACAACAACAAAACACAATGTCGGTTGGACATGATCCAGCCAATATGGACTCCTTTTGAGTCTCCAAAGAGTGCTGAAGTTTAAGTTGGATCAAGTCTTAGAATCATGGGACCATAGAGTTGGAAGGGGCCACCCAGGCCATCTAGTCCAACTCCCTGCTCAATGCAGGATCAGCCTAAAGCATCCAGGATGAGTCTCTGAAAGTTTAGACCCTGAAACTGCTGTTGGTCTCGAAGGTGTCGCTGGACTCCAGTCGAACTAGCCTTCCATGTCGTTTATTCCAACTGGCCGAGAACACTATTGGGCTTGGCCACCAGATGGAGCTGAGAGAATGCACTCCAAAGAACTGAACCAGCCGGCCGCTCCGGGAATCCCTGGGCTCTGCTATTTCTCGATTCCCGAATGGCTCTCCGCGCGGGCCTCTTCATGCTTCCTCGGGGACGCGTTGCGATTGCTGTTTAGCCGTCGAGTCGACATAAAATTGATGTTGAGCATCGCAACAGCTGCTTGACACCCGTTTTATGTCGATGTTGTGACTTTTAAGAACGCTCATTACTCGGAAACGTTAACTCTTCCGGAGAACATGCTGCGCGCAATCTGCTCCCGTTTCCCTGTGATTGATGCCCGTCTTCATTTGCGTTGCCTGGGAGTAGATAATCCTGGTTTAGTTGGCTGAGGCTGCTCCCCCTGCACACGTGCATGTGCACACACACAGACAGAACTTCTGCCTGCATTCTCATCATATAGTTGCTGTTCATGGTGGGAAGTGTCAGGCACCCATACATTGAGCTGCAGGTGGGTGGGGGGAGAGGATCGGAGACAGTAGAGGAGGGGGAATAAATCCAAGAGGCAACTCTGTGCTGAGAGAAGTTAGGGCTTCTGGAGCGCAGTCACTTTAAGACAAGCCTTGCAACCGGGAACCAGAAAGTCTTTGAACTGACACCCTGCCCAATCAGGGACAAGGCACGGAGAAGGAAGTTCATTCGCAAAAGGCAGAAATCCGCACAGTTACTGATGGTGATTCTAGAGTTTGAAATTAAAATACATTCCGGCTAGTAAGTCACACAACTTTGACAAGATTGCTCCGGCCTCACCCAGATCTTCCTTATTTTGGTCGCCTTTGGTTGTGAATGTTTCATATGCCTCCTGGAAAAACTCATTTGGATAAAGATTGGGAGGGTTTAGAAACATATATAAGAGAATTGATAAACATCTGTTCAACTGCACACGTAATTGTTGGGAGGAGACGACTTTAATGCAAGAACTGGGCCAGGTGATAATAATCTATGTGTTAATTATAAAATCAACAGATCCTTATTCTGAATGCTTAAGGCTAACCCTGCTTAAAGCAGGGGGTTGGACTAGATCAGGGGTAGTCAAACTGCGGCCCTCCAGATGTCCATGGACTACAATTCCCAGAAGCCCCTGCCAGCATTCGCTGGCAGGGGCTCCTGGGAATTGTAGTCCATGGACATCTGGAGAGCCGCAGTTTGACTACCCCTGGACTAGATGGTCTGCATGACCCCTTCCTGGCTCTATGAAATTCCTACTCAGCCATACTGCCTCCTGACCAATCTAAAGATGGCCCCAGCCCCTCTTGTCCTGACACATACCCACACCGATGTTGTGCAGATCAAATGAGGACAGAGACATAGTTCCTTGGAGGAAGGGGTGGCAGAACACCCTGTCTCATTCAAGTGGCAGCGCAAAACTCTCAGTCGTTCTAGCCGTTGCTTTTGACACTTGGCCCTTTCAGGTGAGTCAGATATGGAAAGCCACACAGAGTTGAAATGACTGGTCTCAGCTGGCCAGGACGCTCGCAGTTGTCTTCATTCTGCCCTGGGGGCTCACGGAGGATTCTTTCGTGGGGATCTCTGGAGGCCCACGCAAGCCACAGGAAAGGGTGCGGAGGGGGAGAGAGGTGAACTGAGGGTTAACCATTTCCTCCGCAGTGTTGCAAAAAGCAAAAAGTCAGCCAGAGTCAGGAGTCTGTTTTTCTCACTTTGGCGTCGTGCTTTGTGTGTCGGGTGACCACAATGATAGTGCGAAGTGGGCTTGGTTTTGTAAGGTGAGGGAAGCTACAACAACAAATTATCGATAAGACAACCTACGCCCCAGTTTTTACACTTTAATTGAAGCTTGAGCCCAGGGGCACCCTTTTACGAAAAATAAACAAAATTAGATTAATTCAGGGGAGAAAAAAAAGGGGGACTTGATGATCATCTGGAATGGTTTGATAAAGTAGTTGATGGGATTTCCGGCATGCATTTCATTTAAGAATGTCCTTTAATCGGATGGAAGAATTAAAAAAATATATATTTTTGTTTGATATTGGATCAAGGTGATGTATGTAATATTGTTTAGAATTGGATTTGATTATTTTATGTAGCAAGGATGTGGACTTGGTTGGAAGCTCTCCCCCCCCCCCCCCCCCGACCTTTTGATTTTGATTTGCTTTCTGTTCTGTCTGATATATTTTGATGCTTTTTTTGGGTTCTTCATTACAGGTCGGGACAATAGTGTTTTATGAAGGTTTATTTCTATATGTGGTACCGGATGGTTTTGTTCTGTTGTATTTTTCTGGTGTAGTTTCTGTTTATAAGTGTATAATAAAACTTTAAAAACTTTTAAAAAGAAGACCAATAAAGTTTTATCCTGGGTATAAGCCTCATGTGTACAGAGCTCCATCAGTGGTCATTAGCCAGATGGTATAGATCAGGGGTAGTCAAACTGCGGCCCTCCAGATGTCCATGGACTACAATTCCCAGGAGCCCCTGCCAGCGAACACTGGCAGGGGCTCCTGGGAATTGTAGTCCATGGACATCTGGAGGACCGCAGTTTGACTACCCCTGGTATAGATTGAGGCCGGGCAACAAGGAAAATCAGGGGCCCCCCTAGGATCGGAGCAGCAGTAGCAAATGCCAACAGCACCCTCTTTCTCCCTCTCCTCTAGTATGTCGGGTTTGGGATAGTGATTTATTGTTTTTCCGCCACATCTTTGTTCTGTGTTGTTGTATTATGTATGGGGTTTTATAGGGGTTTTTATAGAGGTTATATTGTAACTCGCCTCGAGCCTATGGGGAGAGTCGTGTGATAAATACCACCACCACAACAACAACAACAATAATCGGGGGTGGCCGAACTGTGGCTTTCCAGATGTCCATGGACTACAATTACCATGAGCCCCTGCCAGGGCTGGCAAGGGTAAAGATGCACTGTTGATTTCACAGTATCAGTAGTTAGTCCAAAATCAAAATCAGAAGGCCAAAGTTATAAATCTTTCATTCCACTTTTATTGGATATATTAATCAATCAACTTCTCGGCAACCAGAAAGGAGACCCAGGTAAGCACCTCCGGTTTCCCTCCGGAGGTGATACCATCATGTCAACATGATGCTCTAGGCTTTCCCCAAAACTCTATTGTAAAATCATAGAGTTTGGGGGTGAATCCTAGAGTGTCACGGAGTCAGAATACCATGTATTTCCATGCCCCTGCCCCCATCGAATCCCACTAGATGTGAGCATTTGGCTGGCAACCCTAGTGCATTTGCTTGCATAGAAGGCACATTTTGGTACATGGTAGCCATTATGCATGAGCCATAAGTGATAGAAGAAGAGTTGGTTCTTATATGCTGTTTTTCTCTACCCAAAGGAGTCTTAAAGTGGCTTACAATCGCCTTCTCTTTCCTCTCCCCACAACAGACACCCTGTGAGATGGGTGAGGCTGAGAGAGCCCCGAGATTACTGAAGAAGAAGAGTTGGTTCTTATATGCCACTTTTCTCTACCCAAAAAAGTCTCAAAGTGGCTTCCAGTCACCTTCCCTTTCCTCTCCCCACAACAGACACCCTGTGAGGTGGGTGAGGCTGAGAGAGCCCCGAGATTACTGAAGAAGAAGAGTTGGTTCTTATATGCCACTTTTCTCTACCCAAAAGAGTCTCAAAGTGGCTTACAATCGCCTTCTCTTTCCTCTCCCCACAACAGACACCCTGTGAGGTGGTTGAGGCTGAGAGAGCCCTGATACCACTGCTCAGTCAGAACAGCTTTATCAGTGCACGCCCAAGGTCACCCAGCTGGCTGCATGTGGAGGAGGAGCAGGGAATCAAACACGGGTTGCCAGATTAGAAGTCCGCACTCCTACACCAAGCTGGCTGTCTGCCAGGAGAGAACCTGTGGTCTTTCTCTGATTGACAGATTCAGTTGGTTAAACATAGATCCTGGGGAGAGACAGCAGCCAGGTTCCACTTCACAGATCATGGAGAATATCGCCAGGAACTCTTGAGCTGCAAACGATAATAGAGCTGACAGAAGAGCTGACAAAATATCCCAGAGCAGACAGAATGAAGACTTATCCCTTGTACTGTGAAACGGAAAGGACGCTTAAACATCTAAACGATTTGAAATGTTGAGGGCTTTGTTATAATCTTCCGGTGAGGAGAGCTAAAAAGACAATAAAACGTCTATAGCTGCTTCTGCCAAGAAAGCCGACAAGCTAAAAGATTCCTCCAGGGACGTCACTGCGCAGTTCGAATGTGCGTATCGCGTTGAGCATAAAAGAGGATTAGCCACAGCCTGGGATGGCAGGCCCCTCTTTAATACTGCGCAAAAGCAAACAGAGGTGGGATGGAGTCTACGCTATCGGCGTTGGGGAAGAGGCATTTACTCCAATGTAGCGTTTTGACATTCATTCCTTACTGAAATGCAGATATTCTTTTGAAACTTTCAGAGGGACTGTTTCTGCATTAGGAAACAGACCTTCTTGTAGCCCTGCTTTGGATTTCCGTTGGATGCTGTGAGTCGACTCTAGCGTTTCCTCATTCAGGCGTTCCTCCCTTTATTTCCCAGGCTGAAATTTGGGACCTGCTTGCCACACTGAGTCCAACGGAGGCAGCCTCCCATCATGCTTTGCTCCCTTCCCCTTTTCCAATTTTTTATTTTTTTGCAAAATGTTACTTTTTTGCACCTTTGGTTTCTTTGCACACCTCAATCCCACCATTCTGCACTTTAGATCGCGTCCCCGTTCCCCCCAAAGTATCCTGAATGCAATTTAAAAAAACACCCTGGGTTATAACATTATAACTCTCCTGGACAAGGCTGCAAGACTGCTATTTAAAAAACTTTTTTTTTAAAGGCAGATTTTTTGGAATGGAGGGAGGGAAAGGGAGGAGGAAAGGGGCATTCCCAAATGATGGCAGCACAGGGAAATACCTGATTTAACAAATTTCTTCATTGGGCAGCCCCAAATTAGACCCCATTAGACCCTACATGAAATCTGGTTTTCTGGGGATTTCTTAGCTGCGGGGCAAGTGAGGGGCAATTTGAGACTGCTCCTGAACAAGCAAATATTCGTGCAGAAACAGATGCAACAGTTGACCCTTTAAAAATGCAAATCCGAACGATATTGCTAGTGCGGAAACAGTCAGGGAGAAAGCATCAGCACGGTTAGCTTAAAGGAACAGTAGACTTGGTACCTGCCTTTCTACATCTGGCCTTATGAAACAGGCTCCATAGCCATTTTGTTCAATGCGTAATGTAAGTCACATTGAGACTCCTTCAGTTAGAGATAAGTGGCATATAAGATCTAACTCTTCTTCTTCTTGAATGCTAAGCACCAATGCTCCTGTGCAAGGGGAAGAAGAGTCAGCCTCCTATCTGGTTGTGTGGCAGATCTCATGTCACTGGGCCTACGTGCAGATGTGGTCAATAGAGGTGAGAGCAGCCAGAGAGGAAAGTTGGTGGTTGTTAAGAATCAGGATGGAAGGAATGGAAGCTGAGTGATGGAAGCTGAGATGTGTGCATGGGGCAGGAAGTGACCTCAATGTCCAAGACCTCTGTGGCTAGTGTAAGTAATCCAGGAGTAGGAGTGCCTCTTGAAAGGCATACCAGTGATTTCCTTGGTCATCAACAAAGTAAGATGTCTCTAGAAGATGACAGAGCTGCAGAATTGCCCATCCCATCCTTCTTCACACATTTCGTTATTGTTCCTTTCAAAGCTGCTCTGAACACTCAGCCACCCAGGGCTCGATCTCTTGTTCCTAAGCTTTATGATTTCAGTCCTTAATGGTGAACTGTGACAGTTTAACGTGAAGACAAAACCACCAAGTTTTGCAGAAGGATGGGTGATACACAGAAGTCTAGAAATGATGATCTTTCGTTGCAGTGAGTCACAAGCAGTCGCTTTGACTAGACTCAAGAATATCTTTTGGTGCTCGGAGGGGCATTGAAGCATCACTATGATGAGATGTCCCAGGAAGTGTGCTGCTCAGAAGAACATAGCTGTGTCATGCGCTAATGTCTCAGCAACCAAGAATACGAAGCTGTTTTTATTCAGCAATGGCAGAGTTGAACAAGCGAATCTCAGGTTGTATTCCTATTTACAGTATGAACAAAAATTTGTGGCCAGGTGTGAACTTCTGAGTATCTGAAGATGTGAGCGATGACTCATGAAAGCTCCTCCCCCTGCCACAAATTTTGTTAGCCTTTAAGGCACTCCTGGACTCTTGTCCCTTTTCTGTTGCTACAGGAAGACTGACACGGCGACCCATCTTGGTTCATGAAGAAGGAGAAGAAGAAGGAGAAGAAGGAGAAGAAGAAGAAGAAGAAGAAGAAGAAGAAGAAGAAGAAGTTGGTTTTCATACCTTGCTTTTCACTGCCTGGAGGAGTCTCAAAGTGGTTTACAATTGCCTTCCTTTCCTCCCCCCACAACAGACACCTTGTGAGGGAGATGGGGCTGAGAGACCACTCTGTGAGAGCAGTGCTATCAGAGCAGTGATGAGCCCAAGGTCACCCAGCTGGCTCGATGTGGAGGAGCAGGGAATCAAACCCAGATCACCAGATTAGAAGCTGCCACCATGCTGGTAAAATGACATTACTGTAAACTTGCCCTCAGGGCCTCAGTAAAAAGCCTGAAGACTACATAAAGTATCCCAAACTATTTAACTGTCCAGTCATTGATAAGCCCAGGATTCCAGGGTCATGAAAGCTGTTTTCACCGCATACGCAAGGACTTCCATAAACATTATTTTGCCATTGGGTTCTCAAGGTGAGAGAGAGTCAGAGGCTGTTGCCTGCCTCCACATTGCCTCCCTGGGCTTCCTTGTTAGTCTCCCACCCAAATCCTAAACAGGGCTGATCTCATCTCTTCCAAGGTCTGATGAGACTGGGCTAGCCTGGGCTATTCAGATAAGAGACATAGGTTGGTGTCATGGTTAAGAACAGCAGCCTCTAATCTGGAGAACTGGGTTTAATTTCCCACTTCTCTGCATGCAGCCAGCTGGGTGACCTTGGGCCAGTCAGAGTTCCCTCAGAGTTCTCTCAGCCTCACCCACCTCACAGAGTGTTGGTTGTGGGGAGAGGAAAGGTAGGTGAGACTTCTTCATGTAGATCGGCCTTTCTCAACTTGTTTACAATTGAGACACCCCTGAAATGTTTTTTAGGTTTCTAGAACCTTGAGAAGTGTCACGATTATGCAGAATATGATTGAAAAACATAGCTGTGTACATGCTCACCAGAGTGTGGACTTCTAATCTGGTGAGTCGGGTTTGATTCTCCGCTTCTACCCCACTTGCAGCCAGCTGGGTGACCTTGGGCGATTCACAGCACTGATAAAGCTGTTCTGACCGAGCAGTACTATCAGGGCTCTCTCAGCCTCACCTCCCTCACAGGGTGTGTGTTGTGTGGAGAGGAAAGGGAGGGTGATTGTAAGCTGTTTTGAGACTCCTTTGGGGAGAGAAAAGTGGCATATAAGAACCAACTCTTCTTCTTCTCCAGTAATATCAGGGCTCTCTCAGCCTCACCTTCCTCATAGGGTGTCTGTTGTGGGGAGAGGAAAGGGAAGGCGACTGTAAGCCGCTTGTAAACTCCTTCTGGTAGAGAAAAGCAGCATATAAGAACCGCCTCCTCCTTCTCCCTCCCACCTAGATCTAGTTTCTATGAGGCAGCTGGGCCAAGAGTGGCAGTCCAATAAGTTTAATTTTAAATGGATGTAAATATGTACCATACAATGCTAGATCTAATGCATTTTGACCCAAAAATGGGTCCTAACACAGGTGATTCATTAGAAAATGCAGCCAGTGAGATTAAAACATTTCAATTTATTCTTTATGAATAACAAGTTCAAGAAAAATAGAACTGAAAGAAGATGCCCATTTTTCAAATGTAAGCCTCCTCTTCTATGGCGGCTAAAAAATTCTAGTGCGTGCCAGTAGTTTCTGTGCTTGTACGAAAGCAAATAAGGTAAATATTTGTATATCTATAGTTTTTATGTTTTGTGAGCCCCTGACCTTTCATTTCCTAACTACTGGTTGGTTAAAGGTAAAGGTAAAGGTATCCCCTGTGCAAGCACTGGGTCATGTCTGACCCTTGGGGTGACGCCCTCCAGCGTTTTCATGGCAGACTCAATACGGGGTGGTTTGCCAGTGCCTTCCCCAGTCATTACCGTTTACCCCCCAGCAAGCTGGGTACTCATTTTACTGACCTCGGAAGGATGGAAGGCTGAGTCAACCTTGAGCCAGTTGCTGGGATTGAACTCCCAGCCTCATGGGCAGAACTTTCAGACTGCATGTCTGCTGCCTTACCACCCTGCGCCACAAGAGGCCCTTACTGGTTGGTTAGGTTTGTTGTTTTTTGCAACACTATCCCCTTTTTGGTTTTCTGGTGTTTTCTACGTAATGGAACCTTTATTTGAAATGTTTGTGTCCCGCTTTCTTGGTAGTAAAAGAATTTGTCATTTAGAAGCCTTTCCTTTTATCTAACCATATTAGGGAACGGAATTTTTGACGACATGGCCTAAGAGCAGATGACTTTAGCTAATTCTAGAATGAGGCCTGGAGGTTGTGGGTGAAGATTATTCAGTTGTCTTTCATAAACTTCAATGATAACAGCACATAGCCCAAATGTGCGCTTGTGAAAGTGCTCACAGGGGTTAACCCCACAGGCAGCCACCACACATAAAGTGTGAGGAGGACTGGGAACAAATCAAGACGAATATTGTCGACCATATCGGAGATAACGGGAGCATTGTTTCGCTCAGATATCTAAGATCTGATCAGATAAATACAAGTCGCTGTTTTATTAAGCAGCTACTGAGAAACTTGAAACTTTCAGCCACCACTGTTCAGTCTTGTAGGAAAGAAAACGTGATATTTAAAACGTCTGCATGATAAATATTAGCATTTTGTTCCATCACTTGTTACATAAAAGTTAACCAGGGTTTGTCCTTCTCCACGTTCAAGAGGGAACCTTAAGGAGTATAGGTTTACTACTATATTTACTACTACATCTACTGAATTTACTACTACATTTACTACTTCCACTTATTACATATGTAGCTATTATTTAAAATGTTCTTGAAAATAGAAGAAGAGTTGGTTTTTATACCCTGCTTTTCACTGCCTGAAGGAGCCTCAAAGCGGCCTACAATCGCCTTCCCTTCCTTTCCTCACAACAGACATCTTGTGAGGAAGGGGAGGCTGAGAGAGCTTTTGTCAGGACTGCTTGGTCAGAACAGCTTTATCAGGGCTGTGACGAGCCCAAGGTCACCCAGCTGGCTGCATGTGGGAGAGCAGGGAACCAAGCCCGTCTTGCCAGATTAGAAGCTGCCGCTCTTAACCACCGCACCATGTAAAATTGAGTCTTTGTTCTCCATTCATCAGTGTTGCAAATGCGCAGGTGTTTGCAATTGTGATAGAAAATTCACAAGGGACTTTCCACCACACTTTCCCTGCAACTACCAGTACCCTCACCAGAGGACTTTTAACTGCCTCTCCCCCACTCCATGCCTGAAATCAGCTCTTGCCAGCTGGGAAATCCTCCATTTTGCCCCTCTCCTCTTGGAACCCTCACAAAGAACAATTCACAAACTGCAGTACCCTACCAGTTCCACCTCCACTGCTGCCCACCCAGCTCTCCCCCCCCCACAACAGGTGTGCAGAGTGGGAGTGGAGTTCAACTGAGATGTGTTTCCTGTGCCCACAGCAGGAGACGTGCTTTGACTGCGATGAGTAAAGATCAGAGAAAAACAGGTTTAGGAAACCAGGGGGCAAAACAGGTGAACGAAGATGGTGAGGGGTTTGGAGACCAAGATGTATGAAGAAAGGTTGAGGGAGCTGGTCTGTTTAGCCTGGAGAGAAGACTACTAGGAGGAGATATGATAGCCATCTTCAAGTACTTGAAGGGCTGTCACATAGAGTAGCGATCCCCAACCTGTGGGCTGCGGACCACATGTGGTACTTTGACTAATTGGAGGTGGGCCCCGAAGGACGCCTTCCCCCCCCCCCCTTCGGGTGTCATTGTCTCCCATCACTCCCAGATGGGACTATCTCATTGCAGAGAAACAAGCTCAGGGTACCCACTGATTTGTCATTGTCATGAATTAAAATTTCCATGACAATAAAATGTTCCTTATGTTCATTGTTGTGGCGTGTTTGTATCTTATTTTGAAGGGATGTTTAAACATTACCATAGCGATCAGAGAGCGTTAGGGCAGTGGTTGAGAGTAGAGGAGTAAACTACCCCCCCCCCCACCAGGCCTCAGTAAAAGGCGTTGATGGTCCCCGGTGATAAAAAGGTTGGGGACCACTGACATAGAGGATGTTGAGAAGAGATGTTTCGTGTTGGCCCACACGGTTGGACCAGAATGAATGGGATGAAATTAATTCAAAAGAAATTCCATCTAATCATCCGGAAGAAGTCCCTGACAGTTAGAGCGGTTTCTTAGTGGAACAGGCTTCCTCGGGAGGTGGTGGGTTCTCCATCTTTGGAAGTTTTTAAACAGAGGCTAAGTAGCCATCTGACAGAGAGGCTGATTCTGTAAACTTAAGCAGATTGTGAGTGGGTGGACAGGAAGAGAATGCTTGACTCTGGCACTTTCGTGCTTGCTGATCACCACTTTGGAGTTGGGAGGTGAATTTTTTCTGTGCCAGACTGGCCAGGGATTCTGAGGATATTTGGGAGGGGAGGGTATAATTTGGGCATGGAATCAGGGTCACTGTGAGTAGACAGATAGTTGTGAGTTTCCTGTATTGTGTAATGGGTTGGGCTAGATGACTCTGGAGGCACCTTCCAGCTTGATTTACCAAGCCAGTTTGGTGTAGTGGTTAGGAGTGCAGACTTCTAATCTGGTGAGCTGGGTTTGATTCCAAGTTGCTCCACAAGCAACCAGCTGTGTGAACTTGGGCTCGCCACAGCACTGATAAAGCTGTTCTGACCGAGCAGTGATATCAGGACTCTCTCAGCCTCACCCACCTGTTGTGGGGAGAGGAAACAGAAGGTGATTGTAAGCCACTTTCGATTACACGATTACATGATTACATGATTCTAAGTTCCACAAAGTTCTCCAAAAATGCCCCGGTTTGAGAATGAATATAGCTGGGTGCAGAAGCAGCTGATGCATCAGGTTCATTCCATTCTGAATCTGAATCTGAATCAGGTGGACCATATTACTTCTGAAAGGCAGAACACCTGAAGCTGTTTATCAGTGTTGCTTCAACTATCAAGGAATCCAGCTCATTCCCGATGACTGAGTCTTGCTTCTTTTAGTCACAATATTTAGGATTAGCTTCAAAGGCTACAGAATCCCCTGCAGAGGATTCCAGAAGCGACTGGTATACGGAACTTGTGGCAGAGCTGCCCCTGTGAGGTTGTCCTGGACTTTACATGCAACTGGACAAGCTAACGCCCCCTTTTCCATTGAGCTGCAAGGCAGACTTGAGCTTCCTTTTGTCAAAAAGGTGTGAAAGAGGAGCAGCTTTAGGAGCAGAGCCTGGAAGAAGTGAAAACGAGCAGAAGAAATTCAGCCGGGTATCCACTTGGAAGAGCTATCTGGGCTCATATTCTGTTGTCCTTCCTCACCAACAATTATTTTTCTAAGGTACAAGAAGTATGTGTGTGTGTGTGTGTGTGTGTGTGAGAGAGAGAGAGAGACAGAGAGAGAGAGACAGAGAGACAGACACAGACACAGACAGAGAGACAGAGTGAGACAGAGTGAGACAGAGAGAGACAGAGACAGAGACAGAGACAGAGACAGAGACAGAGACAGAGACAGAGACAGAGTGACAGAGTGACAGAGACAGAGACAGAGACAGAGAGACAGATACAGAGAGACAGAGAGACACAGAGGGGGGGTTTCCTGGGGTTGTGAAAAGCCGTTCTGCGCGGCATACAACCACGCTAACAATTATGACTCTGCAATATTACAGCATGTTAAAGGAATGTATGAGCAGTGTCTTGAATTGAAATAGTCCCTGGGAACTACGTCCCTCCACTCCCACCCCTGCTCACATGGCTGGGGAAACAAAGATTTAATATAACCCCAGAAGCACCCTGCTGGCTCAGAGCACTAGTTCATCGAGTCTCCAGCATCCTGTTTCCCACAGTAGCCTTTCCGTGGCTTATAAGACATCGGCACAGATTATTGGGTTTCCAATCATCCGTTCAGTATTAGAGGCAGGGCTGGTTTATCCATGTAGTGCATGTAGCACATGCTATGGGACCTGTGCTTCCAGGAGTCTCGTGTGGTGCCATGGATCAGGGCCTTTCTCCTCCCCCTTTTCCCCTCTTTAGGGACACTTGGAATGCAAAGAGGGCAATGCAGAAATTTTCGATGCACACACATCATTTGGTCCTAGTACTAAATTTCTGCTACAGATATCAAAATATGCAAGCCCCTTTGGAACCAAATCATCTGCTATATGTAGATCAAGTTTCCTCCAAATAATTAGACTTAAATTTTGCCTGTAGGGGTTTGGAGAAATCACAGTGTTTAGATTATTGAGGGTTCGCTATGTTTAAACAGAGGGCTCTGGGAAAGTTGGCCCTGGACAAGAAGTGTACCTTTGACCGGCCTTTCCCTTCTTTCATGTGCACTGAAAAATTCCCACAATTAAATCCAATTCCATGGAGAGAAATGTGTGACGTCCAATAGACTGTCTTGACATTTTCAGTTAGAAAGAAGAAGAATATGCGAAACAAAGCACAGAGGTGTTGACCCCATCATGTCATTTCCTGCTTGCAAGAGCAACAGGAAGTAGAAAGAGGGGCAGAGGTCAAGATAATAAGGTGGAGTAAGCACTTTCATGTGGTCCTGGTCTGGCATGAAAACACAATTGTTTTTCTAAGAAGATGGAAGGAGGAGAAAGTGTACTGGAAGATGGATGATTGACATTTGCCCCCCCCCCCACACTGGTGGATGTTACATGGGAGAGTCTGGGGTGGGGGGTTAGATGTTACATGTGGTCTGTCCTCAACCAAACGCCTGGTGGAGGAGCTCTATTTTGCAGGCCTTGCAAAACTGGGTAAGTTCTGACAGGGTCCGTGTCTCCTCCAGGAGCTCATTCCACCAGGTAGGGGCCAGGACCGATGACGATCATGATATTCTGGTGGACGAATTAGGCTCTGAGAAGGGAATGAAGATGTAAAGAACACCAGGGTGTCAATGCTACTTATTATATCGCTATTTTTATTTAGTTCATTTATATCCTGCCCTGGAATGGCTCTGGAATAAGCCCGAGAGATCAGTTCATGTGGTACTGCAAAGCTGCACTTCAGGGACCGATGAACTCAGCAGAAGTGACAAGGAACATTGGCTCAGCCTTCTCCACATCCCACAAAATGAAAGCAGTGTAGGAGGCAACTGGTGAACTGACATGGATTACCAATGAAGGGTCTGGGAGAAGTGGACCCTAAGGCACTGGCAAAATTGCCAAGGTTTGGCCCACAGGAGCCCTTGAGAGCAGGGGCCCACCAAGAAATTTCCCTGTAGGTAAGATCAGTACCAGGCTGTAGCTCCTCATCCTCCTCCCCAGCTGCTGCCTCGGGGGCTGCCCTGTCACTCTGCCGCCGGCTCACATTTGGTGCTCTTCAGCGGCTACCATGGCTCGGGCTGCCCCTTGGCGTGGCACTGTGCAGCTGCTGCTGGCAGCGCCCCCCAGCGGGCGGCGGGAAGTCAGGGGTGCCAGCGGGAAAGCAAGTGGAGCAGGGGCTCAGGTGACGGCGACGTCCCTCAGCAAAAGACTACCCCTCCCCCTGGCCTCAGTAAAATTGTCAAGCATTGACCGGTCCCCAGTGATAAAAAGGTTGGGGACCACTGGGTTAAATGATCAATCAACTCCTGCCAGTTTTTCTCCTCTCCATTTTGTCTTCTTTCTGGAGAAGGTACACAAAAGTCCTGTAGACTTAGATTGCTGAGTTTTCCATACGGTCACAAGTCTTTGATAGAACTGTTCTCATATCACTGGATATGATCCATGTAGATCTACAGTGAAATCATAAGCAGAACTACACCCTTCTAAGACCATTGACTCCAAAGGCATTAAAAGTGTGTAACCCAGTGTAAGATCGTACTGCTAATCAAGGCTTGGATCTGCTTTTGTAGACAACTTCTATCTTCTGATAATTTTCTTCGCATGGAGTTGTCCTGGGGCCCTTTGAGATCTCTTGGAAGCCTCTTGTGAAAAATATGTTTGTGTGATTTTACTTGGGAGAGTATCTATGCTTGTGATTACTACATCAGATTTTTTTGTTGTCAGCCATACAGTTGTGTCTGACTTTTAGTGATCCCATGGCACAGCTGTCACCATGATCCCTGATCCTTCACCGCCTCCCTCAGCCTGTTCCAGCTGGTGTCCATTTTGATCATGTCTAACCACCATGTTCTTCGCCAGCCTGGTTTCCTTTTTCCACTGACCAATCCTAGCATGATCGCCTTCAGAGGCCTAATATTAAAATGGTGGCTGAGCCATGGGGACCTTCAGCAAACCACTGAACTAATTATTTGAGACTGACTCTTTTGGAAGACAGAGTGCAATCCACATAAGACAGGCTTTTAAAAACTACCAAGGTGACAACCAGTGTGCAGGATGAAATTAGAGAATCACAAAGAGAAAACCATATTGATTTGCAAGGAAGAGAGGGAAATTAGTGTTCCTTTGCAGTCTCACTAGGGCACTGGCAAAACTACTCCCCCCCTTCCCCCCCCCAACTTTTTGGAACAAGACTTAAAAAACTCTTCTGAGCTTCTGACAGAGGTTCTCCTCCCCTATGCCATTTGCAACCCTGGGCAAAACATGGTGGAATTGCAGCTGAGTTTGCATAGGCTTGTGTACTCAGTGGTCAGAGCTTGCAATGTCAGAAGGTTCTACCATGCATCCTAAAAACTCAACATGTTTCCCCATTTTATGAGTTCATGTGGCTCTTTCCCATTTTTTGCAGTTGCTGATAGCACAGCAAAGAATCCTCTAGTACAGGGGTAGTCAAACTGTGGCCCTCCTGATGTCTGTGGACTACCATTCCCAGGAGCCCCTGCCAGCAAACGCTGGCAGGGGCTCCTGGGAATGGTAGTCCACGGACATCTGGAGGGCCGCAGGTTGACTACCCCTGCTCTAGTACTCGGCAATATGGAAAGCAGAGCTTCAGAGCTGCTTGTCAGTTTCGAAATAAGTCTTGTCAATTTCAATCTCCGATTCCTCCCCCTTTGCCTGCATTCCTTTCCAGCCCCTTTAGTTTAATAAACTAACACTAAAATGCATGTGCAAAACCTGAACCACGACGATTTAAACAGAAGGTGCTTGCTAGTTGCTACTGTGCACCCTCAGCAGGGCAATTACATAATTAAACAAACAAACTTTGGACACCCCCCATAGGTCACAAGTGAGGTTTTTAAAAGACTGTTTTTTAAATTGTAGCTGAGGAATAGATACGCCAGTGTAAAAAGAATGGTGTGTAAGGCCAGCACAGAATCCAAAATAATGATGAAAGCCGTACTGCACTTAAAAGAATTTATTTATTTATAAATAATTAAAATAATTCATTAAAATGATTTAGTATATTAATGTGTAGGATTCTGATGGTTCTTTTTTTAAAAAAAAATTGGCATTAATCTTGACTTCTTTACAGGGGTTTGACATATGGTACAAGATGTAAACCACCCTGAGTTTCCAAAGACAGGGTGGAATATACATCCCATAATAAATAAATTAATAAATAACAAAGATACACCTGTGTAATGGGCCTGTTTCTCACTGAGAGCAAACAATAGACTGGAAATATCATCATCATCATCATCTTCTAATATTAATATTAGATTAGATTTATTTCCCGCCGCTCCTGAATTGGCTCATGGCATGTTACATGTCATAAAAACCCAGTTAAAACCTCCAGTTAAAACATAATCCCCAACATGGAGGAAAACCCCTCCCCAACCCCACTATTAGAGTGGGGGGAGGCGGTAAGATAAATATTCATACTTTTGGGGGGGGGCGTAGGCAAGGAAGCAAGTAAACTGTTTTAACCAGAGATTAACTTGAAAGACTGGTCTTTTGAAAATTGTTCAATTCTTTTAACCGAGAACACATCAAACAACATGAAAAATAGTCTACACAGAAGCTGCATGACTGAATTTAAGTGACTTCAGTTAAATGTATCTGACTGAAAATATTTTGATGGAGAGCTATGGAGGAGTAACATTTTTCAGAAAGAATTTTTTAATATAATTGCTGGGTCTACATAATTTCTATCACTAATGCCCTACCGTCTCTATTTGGTGATTCTGCTTTTGAATGTTTGCTCCCAGCTTTGTCTGGGTTGACATGCAGACTAAGAACACATCACCAGGAGCAGATGGAATAATGAAGTGTAGGAAGAACAGAGTAAACATTTTGTAGCCAAAGACAATTCTTGTGTACACAGGAAGAGGCCTTGGCATACAAACCTTTGCGCCGTACTTCAGGAGGCTTTCCATCTGCTTCAGAAGGGCTGCACATTTCCATATCCCTCTGATAAATTCCTTAACTTCTATTCCCAAAGAAATCTAGGATAGTAAGTACAAGATAAAATGTTAAGTGGGAAGTTTCTTATAGCCTTGACTGTGATTTACATACAGGAAGAAGCGAATACTGAGACCAATTCCACACAGGGTCTTAGGCCCAGGCCGGTGTCTGGTTGTGGGGCTAATCCCTGCTTCCACATGACATCGGCACCGGCCCAGGCCTATCCAAGGCCTGGCCTGATTCAGGCCCCCAGTTTCCTCGTGGCAAGGGAATGTGGATTGTTCCCCATTCCTTTCCGTGCTGGGAGCCCCACTGGTTGCCATATTGGGCCAGGACTATGTGAATACCTACAGTGTCCTAGAAGGGACAAAAAATGTCCCAGTTGGTTCCGCAATGCTTTGCAGCAGTGCAGAGCTGACTGGAGTATATATATTTTTATTTTGACGAAGGTGGGATTGCATTGTTGAACAATCCCACCGTGAAATTTTTAAAAAAACGCTGCCCCCCACATAGCGGGAACTTTCCGCCCCAGCTGCCTCACATGCAGGCAGAAATCCAGGACAGATGGTGTGCACCGGCTTAATTGACCCCTCCCCCCATGGGGAAACAGGAAGTGGTGGGGCAAATTGCCCCATTGCGAAGAAAAGGCAGCATCGTATAAACCCAACTCAACAGATTCTGCAGGGGACGGCAAATGGCAAACTTGAAAAGGGCTTGCCGTAAGTCAACTGCAACTTGATCGCATGTATGTATCTGTGAAATTTTCTTTGCTTCCCTGAGCCTGTAAGGGAGGGTGGGGTATAAATGTTAAAATAAATAAATATTCATTAATGGAATAAAACAGGCTACAATACATGTTATCAATACCCACAATAACTGTGCTAACAAAACATGGAAGAAATCTAAGCCCTTTGGCTCGTGAACCCCCCCCCCCAAAAAAAAGCCAAACCTCTCAGATGATCTGAGAGAACGATTTTGTGCGATTCCGCTCTCCTTTGTTTCTGCTCCTTCTTCAGCCAAAAAAAGCCAACAGGGTCCTTTCGAAATGGGAAAACCGAGATAACAATCTGATTCCCGCAACCCTTTTGGGAAAGTTTTTGTCTTTTCCACAGTGCCAAATTGGATGCTATAGAAGCTACTAAACCAACTCCTCGTGCCTTGCACGGGTCTGCATCCCAAGCTGATGAATATGCAAAGGAACTCAGTGCATTTAATCTGCCTCCGTATTCATGACCTGCCTGGTGCTCTGGAGTAATGAGGGGGATGAATGAAGATGCCATTTTGAGCATGCTGGAGGAGGAAAGGGCAATTCTCACAACAGATGTTATTATCAGTCCCCGAAAAGGCAATATCTTTCCTGCTCGTGTGGAAATGTCAAAGGAAAATGCCTCCAAAAAGCTTTGTTTGCTCTCCGCCGGGTAAACACAGTCCTTTGTCAGGCCAAGTCAGCCCTGGAGCTCACCCTCAGCCACTTTTTCTGGCGCCGATGAGGCATCAGTATGTTAGAGTTGAACCAACTTGCTTCCAGGGGATGAAGAAATCTTGCAGTGAAGAGATGGCTGCTTTACAGTATGTGGGAAGCCATTTTAGATAAACACAGTAGAGATAAAAATGGGAGGGAGGACAGTAATGTCTGTGGCAACAAGCTGTGTCATGTGTAGGAAGGAACCATTTGGTCAGAGGTTCTTAACGTGTGGCCCATGGATTCTGCCCCCCCTCCTGGAAGCCATTAGGCCAGAGGTTCTTAATGTGTGGCCCATCAACTCTGTCCCCCCCTTCTGGAAGCCATTAGATCAGAGGTTCTTAATGTGTGGCCCATGGACTCTGTCCCCCCCTTCTGGAAGCCATTAGGCCAGAGGTTCTTAACGTGTGGCCCATTGACTGTCCCCCCCTCCTGGAAGCCATTAGGCCAGAGGTTCTTAACGTGTGGCCCATCGATTCTGTCCCCCCCTCCTGGAAGATATTAGGCCAGAGGTTCTTAACATGTGGCCCATGTATTCTGTTCCCCCCTTCTGCAAGCCATTAGGCCACAGGTTCTTAACATGTGGAACATGAACTCTGCCCCCCCTCTGGAAGCCATTAGGCCAGAGGTTCTTAAAATTTGGCCAATGAACTCTGTCCCCCCTCCTAGAAGCCATTAGGCCAGAGGTTCTTAACGTGTGGCCCATCAACTCTGTCCCCCCCTCCTGGAAGCCATTAGGCCAGAGGTTCTTAATGTGTGGCCCATCAACTCTGTCCCCCCCCTCCTGGAAGCCATTAGGCCAGAGGTTCTTAATGTGAGGCCCATGGGCTCTGTCCCCCCCTTCTGGAAGCCATTAGGCCAGAGGTTCTTAACGTGTGGCCCATCTACTCTGTCCTCCCCTCCTGGAAGCCATTAGACCAGAGGTTCTTAACCTGTGGCACATGGACTCGGTCCCCCCCTCCTGGAAGCCATTAGGCTAGAGATTCTTAATGTGAGGCCCATGGGCTCTGTCCCCCCCTTCTGGAAGCCATTAGGCCAGAGGTTCTTAACGTGTGGCCCATCTACTCTGTCCCCCCCTTCTGGAAGCCATAAGGCCAGAGGTTCTTAATGTGTGGCCCATGGACTCGGTCCTCCCCTCCTGGAAGCCATAAGGCCAGAGGTTCTTAACGTGAGGCCCATGGGCTCTGCCCCCCCCTTCTGGAAGCCATAAGACCAGAAGTTCTTAATGTGTGGCCCATGGAATCTATCCCCCCCTTCTGGAAGCCATAAGGCCAGAGGTTCTTAATGTGTGGCCCATGGACTCGGTCCTCCCCTCCTGGAAGCCATAAGGCCAGAGGTTCTTAACGTGAGGCCCATGGGCTCTGCCCCCCCTTCTGGAAGCCATAAGACCAGAAGTTCTTAACGTGAGGCCCATGGAATCTGTCCCCCCCTTCTGGAAGCCATAAGGCCAGAGGTTCTTAATGTGTGGCCCATGGACTCGGTCCTCCCCTCCTGGAAGCCATAAGGCCAGAGGTTCTTAACGTGAGGCCCATGGGCTCTGCCCCCCCCTTCTGGAAGCCATAAGACCAGAAGTTCTTAATGTGTGGCCCATGGAATCTGTCCCCCCCCTTCTGGAAGCCATGAGGCCAGAGGTTCTTAATGTGTGGCCCATGGACTCTGTCCCCCCCCTTCTGGAAGCCATTAGCTCAGAAGTTCTTAACGTGTGGCCCATGTCCCCTCCTCCTGTTAGGTCTGTGAATTGGGCATAAACAATTATTTGTTCTTCAGTTTCCTTTGAAAACTGCCTTTATGAAAACAATTCTTTTTAATGTTATGTTATCGATTCACTCCAATCAAGTATGCAGTGGCATGCTACTGTACACAGCCAGGTAGCGTACAATCATCCGCGCTGCCATCTTCATTATTAACCTCTAGAATACGCCTTAGTACTTGTAGCCATTAAAACGAAAAGATGAAATCAATTCAGTGTCAAAGATAACATTCATGTTGCCATATCAAGGGCCACTCTACAAATTTCAGCAAGGCTATTTCAATGTCTCATTTTTTGAGCAGAATTAAAGCTTCCTTTTATGAGCCTCTTCTGGCGCAGGGTGGTAAGGCAGCAGTCATGCAGTCTGAAAGCTCTGTCCATGAGGCTGGGAGTTCGATCCCAGCAGCCGGCTCAAGGTTGACTCAGCCTTCCATCCTTCCGAGGTCGGTAAAATGAGTACCCCGCTTGCTGGTGGGTAAACGGTAATGACTGGGGAAGGCACTGGCAAACCACCCCGTATTGAGTCTGCCATGAAAACGCTAGAGGGCGTCACCCCAAGGGTCAGACATGACCCGGTGCTTGCACAGGGGATACCTTTACCTTTACCTTTTTAAAGCTTCCTTTTAATTTTATTTGCATGGTCTGGATTTACCTATTCCCCCCACTACCAGGAAGCTGCCATGAATTTAAAAAAATTGAATGCCAAAGTTTGTACCTAGTGTTATCGGCGGATTTCTGGTGAGGGGTGGGGCCCACAGCTTTCATTAGATTAGTCTGTTTTAGCCCTAAGACTCTCACTTTCCAGGAACTGCATCGACTAATCCCCAAAACTGATACACAAAAATAAGCTTTGTATCTCACCATCGCTATATACACAATCATCATTTTTAGACACTGACCTTAAAACTGAAGCTACGGACTTCATCCTATTTTTAAATCACAAATCGCCTCACAGCTCATAGAATGCTTACGCCAGATGTGAACTGGGGAGGCGAGTGAGGGAAGCCAGATGTTCTTAACGTGGAAACTTCCTGCCACAGTTCACAAACTGAGAAACACGAAGGGGAGTCGGACGGCTCATTTCTAACACAAACCGTCACGGACAAACTGGTCACCACACGGTGCCGTGACACGACGCTACAAATGACATCTCATTGTTTCTCGTAGGGTTAGCACCTCTTCTACAGAGATAGCTTTATTTGAATTGACTCAGACAAGTGCATGTCAAAATAGTTAAGAGTTAAAAAAAAAAAATGAACCTGGCTGCGCTCTTGTTCCCCCCCCCCCCTTCTCCTCTCTTGCTCTGTTGAGTCTCTAGGTAACATTGTTTTATGCCTTGCCTGCACTGGAGCGTAACGCTTGGGTGATGTTCTTTCATTGAGCTTGTGCGGAATGTTTATTTATTTTATTTATTTATGCTTGCATTTGTTTACCGCCATTCCTGGCCAGCCAACTCGAGGAGGTTTATATCAGTATAAAATGCAAGGATTAAAATAGCTGATTTACAGTCCAATCCCAAGCTCCTCCCCTCTCCCTTCTGCTGCTCAAAGACCACCCCAACCACCTCATGCCTCATGGTGGAGTGTGTGGAGGAGGGACCCAGATGATGTTCCACCACCTGGCCTCAACCAAACGTCTGGTGGAAGAACTTCATTTTACAGGCCCTGCGGAACTGTGAAAGCTCCGATAAAGCCTGTAGCTCTTCCAGGAGCTCATTCCACCAGATTGAGGCCAGGACTAAAAGGTCTCTGCCCCTGGTTGAGGCCAGGCATATTTCTCATGGGTCGGGAACCCCCAACTTGTTTGGTTTCGCAGAGCATATCCACGTGTCCCTCTATCTGATCCTGATCGAGAATTCTACAAGCAGGAGTACCAATGAGGACTCATTGGAGGGAGTTCTCAATTCTCCTGTATTCCCAGTGTCAAATCAAAGAAAATCAAATATATTTATAGGCATCATTAACCAAATATAGCTATAGCTATGTGTGTCAAAACTGCTAAATCATTCAAGCTAAAATTCAAATTTGCTATACACTTTTAGCATATTTTAACAAGGTTAAGTAGAATAATCTCGCGGTGGCCTCAGTTATCTGGGGACTTTGGCCGCTTGAAAGATGTTGAATCAGGGTCACAGGATTATGGATGTCTACTTCTCTCTTTAGAGGTTCTGAGGAGGACATGTCGCTCACAGTACAGCAGGACATGTTCTATGGCAGGGGTAGTCAAACTGCGGCCTTCCAGATGTCCATGGGCTACAAGTCCCATGAGCCCCTGCCAGCGAATGCTGGCAGGGGCTCATGGGAATTGTAGTCCATGGACATCTGGAGGGCCGCAGTCTGACTACCCCTGTTCTATGGCCTTTGATTGTTATAATGTGCAAAAGGAGATCCTCTCGGCAAAGGGAAGTTTTAAATACCGGCCCTTGGTTAGTATTCCCAGTTTCCTTCTCTCTTTCCCTCAT
Organism: Paroedura picta; assembly: GCF_049243985.1. Lineage (NCBI taxonomy): Eukaryota > Metazoa > Chordata > Lepidosauria > Squamata > Gekkonidae > Paroedura > Paroedura picta. Next base: position 29,930,580 of record NC_135370.1, on the reverse strand, counting down.
ACCCATCTAATTTTAGCTGGTTCTCCTGCCTTCAGCTATCCTCCCTCCCCGCTCCCTGGAGTGTCTTCTTTTTTTCTCACCCACCTTCCTTTCTCTTCTTTCTTCCTTCAGCTTTACCTCCTTCTCTCCTCTGTAGTCTTTCTTTGATGACTTCCTCCCCCCCCCGTCTCTTGTTAACTTTTTCAGTTTCTTTCTCTCAACCCCCACCCCACTAGCCAAGGAATGGAAGCCAGTTACCAAGGGCCCCCCTCTCCCCATGGCTGACAAGATCTCACGTAAAATCTGGGTAGAGTTCCTGGTAGGTTGCCGTCATTGTTTCTATGTGTGTTTTTCATCCCTATTGAAGTGTTCCCAACTTTCTGAAGCAATCTGATTGAAGAAGTCAACCTTGGGAACCTGGGAATGAATGAAAAAGATACAAAAGGCACCCATTCAGAGGTAATGCATCCAAGCTTCAAAAACTAACAATAAAAATCAAGCTTGCAATAGACTAAGTCAGGCATCTGCCTTGGGGGTTGTAACCAACACGAGGGAGCCTGAGGTTTCCCTTCATGCTTGGGGGTGAAACTCCTTGACTAGCTGCAAGGATTCGGGGTCATTCATTCATTCATTCATTCATTCATTCATTCATTCATTCATTCATTCATTCATTCATTCCTTTTCTTACTTACATTTATATACCGCCCTCTCTTGCGGCTCAGCATGGTGTACAGTACAGGTTCACAACTCATAATTCGCTGTGACACTAAGGTAAAGGTAAAGGTATCCCCTGTGCAAGCACCGAGTCAAGTCTGACCCTTGGGGTGACACCCTCTAGCGTTTTCATGGCAGACTCAATACGGGGTGGTTTGCCAGTGCCTTCCCCAGTCATGACCGTTTACCCCCCAGCAAGCTGGGTACTCATTTTACCGACCTCGGAAGGATGGAAGGCTGAGTCAACCTTAAGCCGGCTGCTGGGATCGAACTCCCAGCCTCATGGGCAAAGCTTTCAGACAGCTGCCTTACCACTCTGCGCCACAAGAGGCTCTGCTGTGACACTAGTACAGTGCAAAAAGCATTAACAATAAAAACTCGTAACATTCTGAACATTACAACATTAAACCCTTGTATAACTGTATGACATTCAACCATTAATTGCACAACTGTAAGTGCAACTTTTACAGAGTGTGCGGCCAATTGGTGTAGTGATTAGGAGCGCGGACTTCTATTCTGGCGAGCCGGGTTTGATTCCATGCTCCCCCACATGCAGCCAGCTGGGTGATCTTGAGCTAGTCACCGCCCTGATAAAGCTATTCTGACCAAGCAGTAATATCAGGTAGCCTCACCTACCTCACAACGTGAGGAAAGGGGAGAGGAAAGGGAAGGTGAATGAAAGCCGCTTTAATACTCCTTAGGATAGAGAAAAGCGGCTTGTAAGAACCAATTCCTCCTCGTCCTCCTCATCTTCCTCACCCTCCTCATCCTCGTCCTTCTTGTCCTCGTCCTCCTTCTTCTTCAGATCGGGAGTTGCCCTGTGCTTAAACTGATTGGGTCTGTTGGGGGGGGGGGTTGTGGGCTCTAGTTGTTGGTGTTGTTTCGTGGGCCTCGACTGAAAGCTTGATTTTTATGGAGAAATAGATAATTGGATGGCCAATTAGCTGTTTTACAGTGCCATCCTAAGTGGAGTGATGCCCTTCTAGGTCTAGTAAGGTCAAGGGGCATAGAAGGGACTTAACTCTGCTCAGGATGGCACCACAAACCTCTTCTGCAGTTGATATAAACTATTCCGGCTTAATTTATCATTTAAGTTATTCTGGATAACAGAAGCAATTTCTTATAAATAATACCTCTGTTTTTTAAAAAAAAAACACTAAGGTGTTCCAATTTGTATTTAATTATGTTGTGTCTATGCATGACATGTTATTTCTAGATGAATGTTTAATTATGTGGGGGTTTAGCTTAACAATATAATTACATGACGGATCTATCTGGGGCTTGATTGTATCTGTAATATGGCTTTTCAAGAATTGCCTAATCATAAAATTGCTAGTTAAACATGGAGATAAAATGGAGTTTAGCAGACTATAATTATCCCACTGGCCATAAGATCTGTTAAGGTCTATTGAGGTCTAAGTAATGTTTTCTAAGCTCTTTTATTATAAGGAGTTAAGGAGTTTGGAGTTAAAAGGACCTGGGGGGCAACAAATGTTGGAGGAGCTATACAGCAAACCTAATGTAGAGGGCGTGATATAAAACAGAGGATTTAAGGCTTTGAAATGCATATTTCAGGCTTCATGGTACCAGGAAGTAATATCAGCTGGCCACGCCTCCTGCCATGCCCCTCAGGAGTGGGAGGAGCCTTGGACCTCAGAGGTTTATATTAAGGTGACCAGATTGTCCCACTTTTGGAGGGACATCTGGGGGCAACCAGCAAATTGTACTTACGTTGAAATTTTAAAAATATACAGTATTTGCTGGCGTATAAGACTACTTTTCCCCCCTGAAAAACATGCCTCCAAGTGGGGGGGGGGGTCGTCCTATACGCCGGGTGCACTTCAGTTGGGATAGACATAGCTGCCCATAGTGGCCCATAGTACTGTAATGTAATGTAACAAACTCTATATTTTGAGTGGAAATGTTGGGGGGTCGTCTTATACGCCCAATTGTCTTATACACCGGCAAATATATATTACAATACAATTTTTGCGTTCTATGCGTTCTATGAAACTTTTTGTTGCTCCATATAGACCAAATTTTTAATTAAGAACCCACCCGGTCAATGGTGTCCCGCTTTACCAATGTTGAAATCTGGTCACCTTAGCATATATGGCCAGGGCCCCTCTCTTTCCTACCTCCTCCAGCCATCATTGGCCAATTTGGGAGGGGGAGAGTCAACCTGCCCAAATAAGGGTAGAATTTTACAATATATATTTCCTTTCCTTCTCTCTTGGAGCCAGAAACGGCAGGCACAGGACAGGAGGCCTCTCCCCAGCCACCATTTTGAAAAAAAAAAACTTGCAGCTTTACCATTGAGGGGCCTTCACAGTACCGTATGGTACCATGGTACTGTGGTTGGGGGACCCAGCTCTAGACTGTACAAACAAACTGTTGGAAGTGTTATTGTGAATTAATGTTCAGTACAACACACCAAAAAAAAAAAAAAAAGACTGGGAGAACTATGTGTGAGGTTCAAATTAACCTGAGGAATAAGGGTAGGCAACCCCCCCCCTCTCAAAACTGGAGTCAGGGTTGTTGGGTTTTTTAAAATCATTTTCCTTAGCTATCCAGACTTCATTCCAAGAGACCAAAGTGACTTACAGCATTGTTCTCTCCTCCTCCGTTTTATTCTCAAAATAGCCCTCTTAGGAGGTTTGGGCAAGAGGGACAGGTAAAGGTCACCCAGCAAGCAGCCATGGCAGAGGAGGGATCTGAACTCAGAGCTCTCACAAATGTATCCAAAACTCTAACCCAGTTTTTGTAAACCAGGACAGCCCTGGGAGGGTTTCTCGAATGTGTGAGGGTTAATTAATTTTTTACTATATTTTAAAAAAATCGTTAAACAATGATTAGGTGATATGACCATATAAAGAGCCTCTTGTGGCGCAGAGGGGTAAGGCAGCAGACATGCAGTCTGAAGCTCTGCCCATGAGGGTGGGAGTTTGATCCCAGCAGCCGGCTCAAGGTTGACTCAGCCTTCCATCCTTCCGAGGTCAGTAAAATGAGTACCCAGCTTGCTGGGGGGTAAACGGTAATGCCTGGGGAAGGCACTGGCAAACCACCCCGTATTGAGTCTGCCAAGAAAATGCTAGAGGGCGTCACCCCAAGGGTCAGACATGACCCGGTGCGTGCACAGGGGGTACCTTTACCTTTATGACCATATAAGGGATATGGTCATATCCCTCACAAAATGGCCAGTGATTGGCATGGAGGGGTTGGGTGTGTACACAGCTTTGCTTCTCAACTAGGGTTGTGTACGGCGGCGTCCGAATCAGCCGCTGCGGGCTGCCGCAGCTAGCAACTCACTGCGGGGGGGGGGGAGGGTGCACAGCCACGCACCCCACATTTTACTACCTGAAAGAGACCCAAAGTGGCTTACAATCACCTACCTCTCCTCTCCCCACAGCAGACACCCTGTGAGATGGGTGAGGCTGAGAGAGCTCTGAGGCTACCATGACTGGCCCGAGGTCACCCAGCAGGCTGCATGTAGAGGAATGAGGACTGGTTCTCCAGATTACAGGCTGTTGCTCTTAACCACCATATATAGCCACGTCGACCTTCCCCCCCTCCCAAAATGGCCAATAATGGGCTTGGAGGAGGTGGAGAGGGGCCCCGAGTGGGCATTTACACAGCTCTGCTTCCCAACCATATTCTGCATAATTGTGTCACTTCTGGGGTTTCTTGAAGCCTGAAGAATGTTTCAGGAGTTTCTCAATGGTAAAGACATTCGAGAGAGACCGCTCTAACTGCTACACCGCACTGGCTTTTAAACAGAATCATTTAAAAACCAGAAATAACCCAGTCTTATTAGACAATACACCCCATAATTGTTGCCATTGATTTCAGCGGCCAACACATTGCAAGTCGAACTTTATTTTCTCATCCAGTTGGGGTTAAATTCTCAGGGCATGAATCCATCCCCCAAGGGATTCTTCCTGCCAACTTGCAGATAGGTAAGAGAATGTATCCCTGGGAAAGAGATCCTCAGGCAAGACGCTAAACAGCTGGCGAAATGTTCTACCGACTCTTTCTCTCTCCCCTCTTGAAGATGGTTCCAAAACATTTATTAGCTGTGTTCTGTTTTCATTTGTTTCAGCTCTTGCTGTGCTTCAGCTCATGTTTTTGCTAATCAAACCTGCTACATCCACCCCTGCATGTGGAGCAAAGGCACAATTGCTGAGGAAAGTGTTGGCAGAGTTTAAATATGCAAATGAAGAGCAGAGGGTTGGCCAGTTAAAGAATAAATAGCTTTATTGAGAAGAGGAACTAAGAGAGGAGAGAGAGTCCAAATAGTCTAACTGAATAACTGTTGTTATGGAGGCAATCAGGGAGGAAGGGTGCTCAAAGAAGCAGGAAGTTTCCAACTGAGCCAAGAAGAGATTATCCCAGTCAAAATAGGCTAATTATATATATATCCCCTTTGTAGGATAGTATTAATCTGTTGTTGAAACAAGCACACTACAGATTTTTCATATTCCCATAGAAAGGATTAGAAAATAGTATCTCAGTGAACCTCCCTCAGGGCAATACCACTTACAGACTGTAGGTGGAAAACCACTTGACTGAATGTCCTCCTGCTCCTCCTCCTCCTCCTCCTCCTCCATTTATATGCCTACATTCTCCCCATTGGTGACCCAGTGCTACTTAGATTGTTCTCCTCTCCTCCATTTTATCTTCAGAACAATTCTGTCTGGTAAATTGGGAGGAGGATGTGCAATTGGTCCCAGGTCTTGAAAAAAAATGGACACATCAAGGGGAGGACTGAGGTAAATCTTTCCTGACTTCAGTAGAATTAGAAGGGTTAAGCTCAGCTTAGGTCAGGCTTTCTCAACCAGGGTTTCATAAAACCCTGAGACTTCTTGACAGACCCGGAAGGGTTTCCTGAATAAGTGAAAGTGAATTAATTTTTTATCTATCTTTAAAATTTTGTTAAAAATTTATCGAGTGATATGACCATCTATGACCATGTGACATTGTTAAACATGTATCGAGTGATATGACCATCTATGGTCATGTCAACCCCCACTCCCAAAATGGCCAATGATGGGCCTGGAGGGGGTCAGAAGGGGAGGGCCCCCAGGTGGGGCATATACACAGCTCTGCTTCCCAACTACATTCTGCACGATTGTGCCACTTTTGGGGTTTCTTGAAGCCTGAAGAATGTCTAAGGAGTTACTCAGTGGTAAAGACATGCGAGAGAGGCTGCTGTAGCTGCTACACCACGCTGGCTTTCAAACTGAATCATATACGCAGCTCTGCTTCCCAACCATATTCTGCACCATCACACCACTTCTGGGGCTCCTTGAAGCCTGAAGAATGTTTCAGGGGGTTCTCAACAGTAAAAAAAAAAAAGTTGAGAAAGGCTGGCTTGGGATGACGCTGTCAAAATGGGACCGGAACATTCATCGGCGGTTTGATCAAAAAATAATGTTGAGGGGGAAAGGCCATTTTGCCCCTCGGAATTTATTTTCCCTTCAACTCTCACCCCCACTGGTTTTGTCCCTCTTAAGTTTTTATGCGGAATACCGGAATACTGACGCTCGTACGGTTAGTTTATGGGTTGATCTTTACAGAGGCTCTGCTCGTTCGTTCACGCTTTCATGGCTGGCTGAAAGAGACAGGCCCGAGCAGTCTGTCGCATGTCCGTGTGTGGAAATACGACCACTTCAGAGGCGATGTGTGTTGCAATCCTCCCGGTGAAAGAGAAGATAAGTAGAAGTGACTGGCAAAGGACTTCTTCGGCTGTATATTTTCATAAGTGCTTCAGGGGCTTAACATTTCACTCTTGAACGTTAGCTTTTATGGACCAGTAAATGGAGTCTTAAATGACAGTGGTTTTGAGTCATTCTTCCCATTTGTCTGCCAAGTGTTACTGTGCAAAGCTCAGCCCGGGAGGATCAGATTCCTTCCCCAAGGGAGCCCTCAGTCACCACTCCTTTTATGTCCTCCTGAAAGGATAGAATGCTTCAACTCTATCATCATGAGCCTTAATATCAAGATTCCAACCCATTTTTTTCTTGAAACTAGAAGGACCTGATTTATATGGGTAGGGAATTTCTAGGCAGCGAAGGTTCTTTTTCAGTATCAATGAACCATCATTATCAACCACCGATAAGAAATCAGAGAGTAGATTCCTAAATAGTTAGGCAAAATTCAAATGCGGTCAATTTTACGAGGTGAACTGATAATTCAAATGTTCAGCAGACTCACAGAATGAGTAAGTCAAGATTCCATGATACTGAAATATGTAGGGAAAGTCCGTTGACCTAACTTTACCGGAACACAATTGTTTCAGTTTTGCAAAAGGTTTTTGAAGTGTCTCTTATCTTTCCCTTTTCTATATGAATGTGGGATGCTTTCCCCCGTGTATTCCTTCTGGTCACCCCTCCTACACTCCTGGAGATTTAGGGGTGATAACTTGGGAAGTCAAAGTCTGAGGAGTGGAAATTCAGCAAGGAGGTGATTCTCACAGTAGCTGTTCTCCAAAGCTATCATTTCCACCATGGACAATTATACCTGTAGCCTGGTTGTAATTCTGGGAATACTCTATGCCCCACCTAGACTGGGCCAAGAGATCAAGCGGGATGGGGACTTAGATTTTTGTTAAATCCATGGGTTCAAGGAGTCTTGGACAATGGAGAGTTCAATCAGTAACAAGCTAGCATACCTTTATGGCTCTATACAGCCTTCTCCCCAATTCGACTCTTGTCACGCAAAATACAGTCGCAAGTGCAAGACTTTTCCCAAGCTGCGTTCCTACCCAAAGCCCATGAAAGCTTCACTAGATAGTACACATCCCCAAACCACTACATCAGCCTGCCAAGGTCACAAGAGATATTATGAGAGAGGGATATCTTTGGAAGTTTGCTACCCCATTAAGCAGGGTCAAAAGAGAATCCCATGACAGAACCAAATAAAGATATAGTCAACCTTTCACGGCAAGAACAGGTAAACATGTGAACAGAATCTTGACACCTACCTCACAGGACTGTTGTGAGGATAAAAGAAATGGAGAGCCACATATGGTGTCTGAGCTGCTTGGAGAAGAGGTGGAATGCAAACTTAAGAGAGACAAAGTTTTCTGATTTTTGTTTCTCCCCCCGAAACACAGAATCTCTTCACATGGTGTTTATGCCAGCTCTCATGAGTACAATATATATACGGGGCATAGATGCTACATGCCCTTCTGAGAGAGGTTCTGGTTCTTTTGCCCAACGCTAAACAAATAAGCTGGGTTTTTCCCCCCATATGATACTCATTACGTTGCTTTAAAGATGGGCTGCTGTGAAGCCTAAATAGCTGAGTAATCAGATACTTGTTCTGTGAATCACTGCTTTTAATCACAAACATTTCCAGTTTAGGGAATAAGACAGTAGAGACTAGTCTAATCCAGTTGTTCAGCAGACTTCATATTCAGTCCATATTATGGACCGTGCCGAAAGTTTAAAACATTTACCAGAGTTCAGATTCAAATTTTATGTGCTTTTATTGATGATCATGCCCACCATGCTGTGACGGATGGAGATACACAGATTCCTATCAATCGCATTCTCTGGCTTGTTATAAAAATGTAATCTGTGAACGGTCTCTTTGGCTGTACCATCGCATGGCCATATTTAGACAGTTTTCCTTCTTTATTGTTTGTGTTATTTGCACGGTTTTTCCAGTTCTGTCTTCCTAGTCCTGGTTCACCGTTCATTGGCGATCTTTGCTTTCTAATTGCATCAGTAGCACATGGGCAACTTGCTAAATAATGCAGATCTGATTTCAGCAAGCATTTGCAAGTGGATTTTGCTATTCCGCACAGTAAAATCCTGTGGCCAAATCCATTGACGATGAATTGAAAGTGCATTATTTAACAATTGTGGTGTGTTAGAATGTTAAGATGACAAAATGCCAGATACTTCGAGAAAATTGAACGTTTTATAGATGATACCTAATGCCTAAAGTTATACGTAGAACGTCAAGTCAATGTGACAATACATGTTGGAGATGCTGTGATACTATTGGGTGTTTTTTCCCATATGTGGTGGACTTGTAAGAAAGTTTCGGATAAAAGTCCATAATAAACTACAAACTATTATTGGATATAAGTGTCCTTTGGATCTGAAAAATATGTTGTCAAGTGTTTTCCATGTGGGCTTACCAAAACAAGCCAGAGATTTCTTCTTTCACGCGACCAGTGCTGCCAGACTCCAGATTGCATCGAGATAGAAGAAGCAAGAATCTCTTGGATCAGGAAAATGAGAGAGTTTGCAGTAATGGCAAAGTCGACTAACTTAATCAACAGGAGACCAGTGGAAGAATTTCATAGAATCATAGGCTCATAGAATCATAGAACAACAGTGTTGGAAGGGACCTCCAGGGTCAAGGTTGTTGGGGCTGTTATGTGAAATCTTTGTACCTGTTTCCGTCTGTTGACTTTTCCGATAAGATAATAAAATTTAGGGGAAGGAAAAAAAAAAGAAAAGAAAGTGTGTTATTTAGTGTGTAGGAAACTTGCACAGGCTGGATATGGGTCCTCCAAGATTTTCTTTTTGAGCAATGTCAAAGAAACTGTCCGCAGTCTCCAGCAGAGTTGAAATCGATGAGTTTCGACTGCAGGAGCTGTGTAGAGGATTGTACCATAAATCCCCTCACTTTGCCACTTTCTCCACACCGTTCGGCATGAGAACCTTGATTGTTTCATGTGGTTCGCTGGCCAATCAGCTAGACCTCCAGAGGATTAGGCCAGCTTCAGATGGTTTCAATGCAGTTAGCTTGTTTGCTTTCATTCTTTGGATCAAAACCAGATGGTACCGGGAAGTGGAGTTTAACCTAAACATGCCTAGTGGGAGAGGGAAGACCCCAAACCACTCCAAAAGCTTGAAAAGCAAACTATAGGGAAGCTGCCTTGATACTTCTGAAAGGCCTTCATTTGAGTTTGTTTTGCAGGAAATGATTCTGGAAGAGCTGAACTATCAAAATGTGAGTTTGGTTCCCACAGACCATGTGGGCAAACTATGCTTCCCAGCAGCCTCCAATGACCCCTGGAAATCAGATGCTATAAGGTGGCCAGCCCAGTGCTTGTCACTCAGTGGAGGACTGCACTGACAACGTAGCATCACTTTGGTCCAGCCACACAAGGGTTGTGATTGGATAAGCCAGATGCTGTAGGACAGGGGTGGCCAGACTGTGGCTCTCCAGAAGTCCATGGACTACAATACTCATGGGGCTCATGGGAATTGTACAGATGCCTCTGGGAGGTACCGAAACCCCTGTTCCAAAACCCCAAACCATACAGCGTTGTGTTTATGAGTTCGGCACCCTTGTAATTTGTTGCTTTGTGATAGAATTCCCAAGTCTGTAATGCATTTGGCCAGCAGGATTTCAGATATATCAACAGCCACTACAAAATATATCATATCCTCTACAATTCCTCTGTGTGTACGTGCACACTCGCATGTTTGGAGAGCCTCGGCTGTGATGCTTCACTGAGAAATGTTGATAGTTTTATCAAAGACCTTCATCTCGTTCAAAATGCCTTAGATGTTTCTTTGATGGAGGAGGAACTGCCACTATGACTTCTTTATTGCTTCTTCCCCCACCCCCTCCTGCAAAGTTTCAGTGGAATAATTAATGTTACATGGGTGGCAAATTGTCAGCTGAGCTGTACCTAAGGTAATGTCCCCTGATCTAGTCCAGCTTCCACTCTACTGCTCCAATTTCATAGCAACATCCTACCACTCACAACCTTGTATATGTGATAGCATTTTTTTGGACAGCAAGTCCAAAGAAAATACTACTTTACACAGAGATTGATTGAAATATGGGATTTGCTGCCAGAGGATGCCGTGTAGGCCAGGGGTAGTCAACCTGTGGCCCTCCAGATGTTCATGGACTACAATTCCCATGAGCCCCTGCCAGAAAACGCTGTGAGGTGGGTGAGGCTGAGAGAGCCCTGATATCACTGCTCGGTCAGAACAGATTTATCAGTGCTGTGGCGAGCCCAAGATCACCCAGCTGGCTGCATGTGGGGGAGTGCAGAATCGAACCCGGTATGCCAGATTAGAAGTCCGCACTCCTAACCACTACACCAAACTGGGTTTGATTCCCCTCTCCTGCACAAGCAGACAGTTAGGTGACCTTCAGTTAGTCACAGTTCTCTTAGAACTGTTCTCATAGAACAGTTCTGTTATAGCTCTCTCAGTCACACATACCTCACATGGTGCCTGCTGTGGGGAGAGAATGGAAAAGGTGTTTTGTAAGCTGCTTTGGGACTTCTTTGGGTAGTGAAAAGCAGGGTATTAAAAATAGTTCTTCTCTCATACCAAGATGGTCACCTGGAGTCTTTGTCTGACATCAACTTCTTCCATTGTGTCTGTAATGCCAGTTTCTGCCAGTAGAGGACGGTGATATACACATTTCTCAAAGCTTTATATTTCTATAGGTTTGATTTTTTAATTTCCATTTATTTTACCAAATGTATATCCTTCATTGTGTAGGATCCAACCCAGTATTTTAACACCAGAGGCAGTTAGTTTGAAACTGAATTTCCTACTTCCTATATTTATGTTTAATGTGTGTAATCTATGTGCAATTTTACAACGTGAAGCCTGCATTATGCTTATAAAAATGCCTACACTCAAGCAATTTTCCAAAATGATTGTAGCAATCATCATGCTATTTTAGTGTAAGAATAACAGTGAAAACTTTGACAGGATCCAAACCTCCTGATATGAATGAATCCATTAAAAATAAATATTGCTCAAAAACACTTTATTTTGGCTAGACTCTTCCATTGGTATTTTGTTTGTAAAAAACTGCAATTATCATGTTTGGTTTTTGTTTTTTTTTAAAGCTATCTGCAAAATGTCTCATTAATCATATATAATTATCTCGTTACTTGTAAACATTGAGGGGTGAGAGGTGACTGTAGTGTCTGTTAGAATAGAAATAACATCCGTAGTAAAGACTGCCAAGGGATGTCATGCAGGAAGGAAGAAATCATTCCCAGGAAGGGCTGGGGCAGGACAAGAAGGCTTGCCAGTTTTATCCTTCAGAGGCATCCAAAGCATTTACCTCTTACAACTGGGGGCTTATTTGGCAGAATATGGACACTTTCTGATAATCAGCTGTTTGGTTGCCCTGATATCCCTGCATCAGAACAGCTTTATCAGGGCTGTGGCAAGCCCAAGGTCACCCAGCTGGCTGCATGTGGGGGAGTGGGGAATCAAACCCGGCTCGCCAGATTAGAAGAAGAGTTGGTTCTTATATGCTGCTTTTCTCTACCCGAAGGAATCTCAAAGTGACTTACATTCGCCTTTCCTTCCTCTCCTCACAACAGACACCTCGTGAGGGAAGTGAGGCTGAGAGAGCCTTGAGATTACTGAAGAAGAAGAGTTGGTTCTTACATGTCGCTTTTCTCTACCCGAGGGAGTCTCAAAGTGGCTTACATTTGCCTTCCCTTTCCTCTCCCCACAAGAGACACCCTGTGAGGTGGGTGAGGCTGAGAAAGCCCTGATATTACTGCTTGGTCAGAACAGCTTCATCAGTGATGTGAATGGCCCAAAATCACCCAGCTGGTTGCATGTGGGGGAGGAGCGGGGAATCAAACCTGGCTCGCCAGATTAGAAATCCACACTCCTAACCACTACACCAAGCTGGTAGGATCCATATCAGGGTTTCCAAGCAGGACAAGAGACATTTTATCTGGCTCAGTATTAACTACAAAGAGGTTTGTGGAAAACAATGTTTCACGACATAACCTTTTCTATAAGGGCATGATCACAAAACAGTGACAATATCTCTCTTCAATCCTCTGTTGTACCTAAGAAAACTTTCAGCATTAAAGAGAAATTGTAGATTTAATTTATATTGTAGCCTGCTTCTCTTACCTGGACTCAATGAGGATTATGTAGAGTGAGTCAAGACAATGGAGAAATTGGGACCGATCTGCAGGGACAAAAAAACAATCACTTCCAGATCCAAGGTAACACCTAGGACTGTAGCACTGAGGTCCTCTGGGTTTTGCCACATCTCGGCAATATGTATAAAATCACTTGAGAGCTGGAAATATTTCTTTTCCTAATGCTAGCCATCTTCTTCATGAAACCCTAGGGTTTCTTGATGGCCCTGGAACGGTTTCCTGGATAGTTGGGAGTTAATTCATTTGTTAGATATTTTTTAAATTTTTAAACATTTATTGGGTGATATGACCATATGTGGTCATGTTGACCTGTTTCCGCCCTCCCCAAACGGCCAATGATGAACCGGAGTGGGTGGGAAGGGGAGGGGCCTCAGGTGGGCGGGTCCACAGCCATACTTCCCAACCATATTCTGCATGATTGCATCACTTCTGGGGTTTCCTGAAACCTGAAGATTGTTTCAAGGGGTTTTTCCAACAGTAAAGAAGTTGGGTTATTTAGCTGGCCTAAATAAACCACATTCTGTTTTTTTTAGAAAAGGGTTTGGGGTGGCTAATCATTGCCTGGAAATAATGATGTTTATCCGAGTCAAAGCACTCAACTATGTTTCAAAATCGGTTTCCTAAAACGACGTATAAAGCCAAAGAACAACTCTGTTGTTCATGCCACCTAATAAACCACAGTGAAATATTATTCCTTTGTAGTGAGCGTTACCCCAGCAATGCCAGTTCTCACAATGCTGTGAGAAAGAATGACCACAAACACCAAGTGTTGTTCCGTTCACATTTCTTCTAAATATCTGCAGATATCCAAAGAAATGTCAGCTGTGATAAAGGGGGTAGTCTTTTATAAATGGCTCTTATTGAACACTCAGAGCAAGTTATCTTCTTACAGGATTTTCCTATAGAAAAAGGGTGTTGTGTGGAAAACAAGAACTTTCCAGACGGTTAAGGTGACACAATGTAGTTCTGTGGTTCTTCAGATGTCCATGGACTACAGTTCCCATGAGCCCCTGCCAGCATACAATTCATGGGAATTGTAGTCCATGAACATCTGGAGGACCTCAATTTGGCCACCCTTGGGCTAGATACAATAGTCTTCTGCTGGGTGAACCTGTGGTCACTTTTGGAATTTTGAGAAAAAGTAGTGGATAGAACAATAAAATGGCTGCTAAGGAATGATGGAAGCCGGGCATAAAATTTTGGGAGATTTTAAAATTATATGATGCATGTACATAACTCACAATTCTCGTTCCCTTTGGGGTATTCAGTTCCTGAGATGGACAGTTTCATCTCTCCTTCACAGGAAACATCAATATACCATCAGTATAATCTAGACAGCATCCTAAAAAGCCAACAAAAGTGCCAACAAAAGTGCGTTTAGCTGTTCTGACCGAGCAAGAATATCAGGGCTCTCAGTCCCACCCACCTCACAGGGTGTCTGTTGTGGGGAGAGGAAAGGGAAGGTGAATGTAAGCTGCTTTAAGACTCCTTCGGGTAGAGAAAATCAGCATATAAGAACCAACTCTTCTTCTTAATAAAAATATTATTCTTAATAAAAAATAAGAACCAACTCTTCTTCTTCTTAATAAATTTTTTTTAGCACCACTGGTGCTAAAAGGACCAATATTATATCCCCATTAAGGAAATTCTCACTTCCCAACCTTTTTTCGGCTGGGGACCGGCAGGGCAACAGCCCCGCCTGCGCAGCGCACATGTGTGGCCCTGCCTGCGCAGCACGCGCGCGCGGCCAAAATTGCGCATGCGCGGCACTTTCACGCATGTGCGCAAGTTTGCGGCCTGGGAAGTTTTTTACTTCGGGGGGGCGGGGAGAGGGAACCGCGGCCCGGCGCCTTGGCAACGGGCCGCGGACCGCAGGTTGGGGACCACTGACCTAAACTATTGTCCAGTTTCCTTTTTTAGGCCACATACCTGATACAACAGGGTCCAGCTGAATCTGGATAATGTGGATTATTTCCACCCTTTTCAATTTTGATTCAGTTCTGGGCATGGGACAGAAATGACAGAACTGTAGAATGGAGTAGGAATCTCTACATGCAAGATGCAAGTATCTTTTTGACAATCTAATCAATCGTTGTGACCGCTATCAACAGAGCACGGGAAGTATTTTTGCCAGTGAGCTAATGACATGGTTTGTTCTCCTATTTCACTCTACAGTGATGCGGGCCTCACTGTAGCGTCCACATACAGTATCCCGGTGTGTTTGAATTCAACCTGATCAATGGGTGACTTCCATACCCGCAGTAAGTTCACGATGATCACCAAACAGTGAATGTTCTCATAGAACAAGGAACTCCTTAAAACTTGATGCGATCACCTTGTTTTTTCCCTCGGCGATGAGGGAAGGGGCATTCCCAAACACTCAAAATGGTGGGCCCCACGAAAACCCGAATAAAAGCCAGTCCACATTGGCCAGCCCCGATTCATGTCCTGCTAGCTCCCAGTTCAAAACGTGAGAACTGGATTTCTGAGGATTTCTTTACTGCAGGTCTTGGCCTGGAAAGGGGGATTTAAATGCGGAAATGGACGAAGAACTCAACCCTATGCAAATGAAAATCCGAGCCAAAACCCTAGTGCGGAAACGGTCCCAGCTGGCTGCATGTGGAGGAGTGGGGAATCAAACTGGGCTCACCACCATGCCACACTCTTGAAAGCTCATATCCTGAAAATATTGTGGGTTTGTAAGGTACAACTGGACTCCAATCTATTTGTTCCACTGGAGACCAACACAGGTGCCCTCTGCAGCAGTGTCCATGGGGAAATGTGCTGTGTTCCCACATGCTTCCAAATACACCAAACAACGTCCCATCATTTCCCCCGGGTCTGTGGAGAACTCAATGCGGCCAATCCCTATGTATCCCATGTACTTTCCCCTGTGGGTGTATGATGCAGCCATAGAAAAACTGTATAACTGCAAAAAAAACACCTGACATTCTTAGGTTGCATAAAACCCTGTTTTCCAGATTCCGTTCAGTACCCAACAATGCTGCAATTTAGCTTCAAATAAATCCCAGTAATTTTCCTGCGTGTGCTTCACATCTCGTTTAATAAGCACGTTTAAAAGCCCTGTCACAGATTTCTCACACTTTCTCTTCTTTTCTTTCTCCCACCATGAAAGTTCTCATTTGTCCCAATTAATATGCATGCACCTCCACACATGTACAAAAATTATCACAGGATTTTAAATATGTCTTCGCATTAGCTGCCAGTAGAGATAACCTGCTGACACAAGGTGTTGGACAACAATTATGCGCATTTGTGTGTGTGTGTGTGTGTGTGTGTGTAATGCCGTTTCTTAGAGAAGAGGCAACGGGCAAGATGTACTGCAGGGTTTTCAAGGAGTGACTGAATTTTAAACAAACTCTACATATATGTTGCTCCAGATGTTGCATTCAAGGGAGAGGAAGTATCCAGTCAGGATCACCTGTGTTTTCCCACAGGACCTGAGATGTCTCTTCAGTGTAAGGTAAAGGTAAAGGTATCCCCTGTGCAAGCACCGAGTCATGTCTGACCCTTGGGGTGACGCCCTCCAGCGTTTTCATGGCAGACTCAATATGGGGTGGTTTGCCAGTGCCTTCCCCAGTCATTACCGTTTACCCCCCAGCAAGCTGGGTACTCATTTTACCGACCTCGAAAGGATGGAAGGCTGAGTCAACCTTGAGCCGGCTGCTGGGATCGAACTCCCAGCCTCATGGGCAAAGCTTTCAGACGGCTGCCTTACCACTCTGCGCCACAAGAGGCTCTTCTGCGCCACAAGAGGCATCTACTCTTCAGTGTAGATGGACCCTAAGGGAACAGTTGTCACTTATAGTCATTCTCTGCCTTCCCCCGTAGTGACTGCTGCCTACAGAGACCTAGTTTAATGATTTACTGGAAGGGAAGGCAGTCGTGTCCCCCCTCAGTACGAAGAAGAAGAAGGAGGAGAAGGAGAAGAAGAAGAAGAGTTGGTTCTTATATGCTGCTTTTCTCTACCCAAAGGAGTCCCAAAACGGCTTACAACTGCCTTCCCTTCCTCTCCCCAAAATAGACACCCTGTAAGATGGGTGAGGCTGAGAGAGCCCTGATATTCCTGCTCGGTCAGAACAGCTTTATCAGTGCTGTGGTGAGCCCAAGGTCACCCAGCTGGCTGCATGTGCGGGAGCGCAGATTCAAACCCAGCTCGCCAGATTAAAAATCCACACTCCTAACCACTACACCAAGCTACACCCCACTGTCCACTGGCCTCAGAAATGTGAGGGGGGAGGGTTAAAGAGCACTCAAGTTTACCTATTTTCTAAAATCATAAAGTTGGAAGGGGCCATACAGGCCATCTAGTCCAACCTCCTGCTCAATATAGAATGAGCCTAAAGCAGTGGTCCCCAACCTTTTTGTCACCGGGGACCGGTCAACGCTTGACAATTTTACTGAGGCCCGGGAGGGTGAGCTGGTGGCAGAGTGGCAAGGCAGTCCCTGAGGCAGCAGCCGGGGAGGAGGATGAGGAGGAGTCACAGCCCGGTACTGACTGGTCCATGGACCGGTACCGGTCTCCGGACTGGTGGTTGGGGACCACTGGCCCAAAGCATCCATGATTAGTAGCTGTCCAACCACAGCTTAAAGACCACCACTGAAGGGGAGCTCACCACTTCCTTAGGCAGCCTGTTCCACTGAGCTCTGGCTGTGAAAGGAAGAATTTCCCCCTGATATTTATCCAGTGACATTCAACATGTAGTTTAATGCCATTCCTGCAGGTGCTATCCTCTACTGCCCACAGGAGCCCATCCCGGCCTTCCTCCAAATGACAACCTTAAAGAGCTCAATCACGTCTCCTGTCAGCCTCCTCTTCTCCAGCTGAACATTCCCAAATCCAGATTGAGAGTCCAAGGGCACCTTTAAGACCAACACATTTGTATTCAAGGTATGAGCTTTCGTGTGCACACCCACTTCCTCAGATACAATATGAAGAAATGGAAGTAATCAGTTCATACTTATAGGCAAGTGTGAGGGTAAATTAACAGACCCATCAAGAAATTGGTTAACAGATACCAGAGATAAAGCGGGGGGGGGACTATTTGGATTTGTTTGTGTTCACTTGAGATTGAATCGCATGCGAAACATCTTGGGTTCAATAAGAAGCCCCAATTCTGGGGTTCCTCGAAGCCTGAAAAATGTCTCGGGGGTTTCTCAGTGGTCAAAAAGTTGAGAAATTCCACTACAATGAAACTTCCTATCAAAGTCTAAATGAAATTAATCTCTAATGGAGTATGGAGTCAATAGTGTATAATGGCATGCAATAATAGACAGCGTGGCCCCATTACTCCCTTGGGGACCCCTGTCCTGTTCACTGGTGTTTACTCTCGAGGAAATGTGCAAAGAATATAGCCTTAATGGAGCCAGTTTGGTGTAGTGGTAAAGAGTGCAGAGTTCTAATCTGGAGAGCCCGGTTTGATTCCCTGCTCCCCCATATGCAGCCAGCTGGGTGACCTTGGGCTCGCTACAGCACTGAGAAAGCTGTTCTGACTGAGCAGTAATATCAGGGCTCTCTCAGCCTCTCCCACCTCACAGGGTGTCTGTTGTGGGGAGAGGAAAGGGAAGGCGACTGTAAGCCGCTTTGAGACTCCTCTGGGTAGAGAAAAGCAGCATATAAGAACCAACTTTTCATCATCATCATCATCATCATCATCTTCTTCTTCTTCTTCTTCATCATCATCTTCTTCTTCTTCTTCATGACTTTTTAAAAACCTGCTTCAAATTGCCAGATTGCTTTTGTTCCTGGAAAAATAAAGTCCTTTTCATGTCCCAGCCTATGGTTTGAAACTCGTCTTTCAAAGGTTTATTGGGTGGATGCCTATTAGTTAACACATTTAATATTTAAGCACAGATGGCATAAAAGGAGCAGTCTGCTACGGCACGCTACGATTGATCTCTTTTGACTTTCTAACGGCAGCATATTGCCTGCAGTGAGCATTAATGTACTCCTTCGTTTTTGACCCCTGTCCATAATTCATTATGTACCTGCAGATATTTATCTTGTCACTTGGAAACAAGATTACAATTAATATGACACACATGACTTTAAATTAGTACTTCAGCAAGAGCGGGGTGAGTAATGAATTAGCCCCAGCTTTGAACTCCTGGCAGATGACTGAAATTGTCTGCGTTTGTCTGATGCACAGTCCGGAGCGACAAAAAACGTGCTAGAAACCAGACGCTATCCATTTCTATTGATGTGTTCCTTGAGAACCTGCTCAGCCGTCTGTGGCCCAAGCAAATATTGAAATCTATGGCGTTCGGGAGGCTTTAACAGCAGCGGAGGAACATTTTCTTCAGCACGATCCCTGTATTGAAAGTGACGTTTGCATGGATCGTTCCCAAAGTGCTTGCATAAAGGAATAAACTTGTGCTGGTTCTTATATGTATGTTCACTCAGACCGTTTCCGCACTAGGAGACATACCTCATTTTAGGCTCTTTGGATCTCCTTTGGTTGCTGCAAGTCGATTCTAGGCTTTCTGCATTTGGGTTTTCCTCCCCTTCATTCCCATGGTAAAATTCACCATATGCTTTGTGTATCAGGGGAAGACGGAGGAAGTCTCCCATGATGCTTTGCTCCCTTCCCATTCCTAAAAATGTTGTTTTTGCAAAATGGTTCATTTTGTTGTACTCCGGAGTTATGAACAGGGACTCCCGCCCTCTCCTGCAGATTATTTGAGCCCAGTTTTTACATCATTGGGACCATGGTACTGGCCCTGGTTAAAGATAAAGGTATCCCCTGTGCAAGCACCGAGTCACGTCTGACCCTTGGGGTGAAGCACTCTAGCGTTTTCTAGTCATGACCATTTTACCCCCCAGGAAGGGTACTCATTTTACAGACCTCAGAAGGATGGAAGGCTGAGTCAACCTTGAGTCAGCTGCTGAGATCAAACTCCCAGCCTCATGGTCAGAGCTTCAGACAGCATGTCGGCTGCCTTACCATCCTGCGCCACAAGAGACTCTTGGTCCTGGTTAGGATTAGCTAAATTGGACTAGGGAGTATATTGTTGAGTTTTCACCGCCATCTTTATAATTGTTGATATTTGGGATAATGTTCCCTCAATGTTTTAATGGGATTTTATGGGTTATTCTGTTGTATGGTTTTTTTAATTCTGTAAGCCTCTTCGAGGCGACATTTGTCAAGAGAAGTGGGATACAAATTTAGAAATAAATACATAAATAAACAAATTCTACCATTCTGTGCGCCTGATTGCCTCCTCCCTCTCTTCCCACCCAAGTATACTGGAAGTGTTTTTTTTGAAGGGTTACAATCATGTTACAATGCTGCTGCAGTGCAACATAGGGGACTGATAACGTCTTTTTTATTGTTAGAAACAGTGTTGTTTTTTTTTAAAGGCTGATTTTTGAGGACGGAAGGAGGGCAGGGGAGGAAGGGAGGGGGAGAACCCAAATGCACACATTTCTCCATTGAGTAGCCCCAAATTAGATTCCAGTAGAAAAAGGAAGACCCACCAGCCACAAACGCCAAAAGAAAAAAGTATCAAGCCCATGATGGCAATTCTATGTATTGTTGTGTCCAGTTGTGTCAAAACGAGCTCCTAGGTATACACCTGTTTTTGCAGTCTTCTTCAGTGACATTATGTAACAATAAATCATAAGTATACTTTATTAGATTCAAACTTGACAGTTGAAATCGTAACTGGGAATTTCCAAAACTTGAGGTAAGTCAAAGGGCAATTCAGGTCTGTGCCCAGAAAGGCAGATTTTAATATGGAAATGGATGCCCTTTAAAAATGCAAATCCAAATGATACTGCTAGTGCGGAAACAGTCCTGGTGACTGCAAATTTCTGTTAGAAGTCACATGTGTATATTGACTGCCAAGTGGGGTTACCTACTTCCGGGTGGAGTCTGACATTCTCCGGGAGTATTGCTGATCTATAGACTACAAAGATGAGTTGCCCTGAAGAAAAATGGTTGCTTTCAAGTAGGGGTCTGCAACCTTTATGACTTGTGGCCACCTTCCAAATTCTTACACAATGTGGTAGGTGCAGCCACAGCTAGCTGCCAAAGAAGGCGGAACCTGCCACAAAATGGCTGCAGCAGCTTACCTTCAGTTGCGCAATAAATGTGGTGGCCATTGATTTGATTGGTGAAAGCCAATCAAATATCCAATGGCCAATCTGAAGCCTTACTGGGCAAAATCCCCTCTAACCCCACCCATTTCTAAAAGCACTAGGCAGGCACTGTTGTGTATGCAGCACAGCAGACATCGGGAGCTTGGGGCCTACCAATGCTAGGCCTACCACTAGCATTGGGAATGCATAATCACCACTGGCTAGCCAGCAGGATCCAACCTATTGTTGGTTGTTGTAATTATCCAATCAGGAGGCCCTGTTTAGGGCCAATCACAGGCTTCGGCAGGAACCTCTGAACTGTATATAGGTTTGGGTGGTGGGCTGTTTCATTTCAGTTGCGTGTGATCAATAAAATATTGATGTTTTGACACACGAGCAACTCCACGCCTTATTGAACCTACCATTCAATACACACCATGACAAGTACCCTGATTTAGAGGCAACCACTAAGAGGAACCCGCTAAGGTCCCTTCCCTACCCAAACCCCATCCTGCCCAGTCTCCACCCCCAAACCTCCAAAAAAAATTCCAGTTCAGGGTTGGCCATGCTAGGCATCTCAGACCAGTCTTGTTATCTTGCATTTCCAGTGGGTTCAATCTACAGATACAGCAGCAAACCACACACAATGCAGAGTAATCGAATAACAAGTGTGGATTTGGGAACTGAGAATATCGGTTGGGTCATCCGAGGCAGCATCTAATCAGTGCTCTCATTCACAATATTATCCCATCAAGGTTGCAGAGAAATGAATACAAGCCCTGGAGGGAGTCTGCGTCTCAGTCCTTCAGTGCCAGCTCAAGGCACTTCGCCACCCTGAGTAACCTCCTCCCAAGCTGTCCCAGCTGAGTCCAAGGTGAGCTCTGGGAGAAGCATCGCTGCAGCCTGCCAAGGGCCCGGGCGTGAATAACAGCTTGAACATGGGAGGGGTTGGCAGGGAGCAGCCTCACTCATTGCCCCTTCCTGGCTCGCTGCCTTTTTGCCAGTTTGGCACTCCGAGCCATTTCTTGGTTCGCTCCGGTGGTGAAACAGGCCTCAGCACAGCTGGTGTAGTGCTTCAGAGCAGCCAGCCTCTAATCTAGAGAGCCTGGTTGGATTTCCTCATGGAGCCAGCTGGGTCACCTTGAGCTAGTCACAGTCCTGTTAGAGCTGTTCTCACAGAGCAGTAAGATCAGGGGTCTCAGCCTCACTTATCTCACTGGGTGTCTGCTGTGGGGAAAGGAAGGGAAAGCGATTGTAAGCCACTTTGAAACTCCTCCAGGTAGTAAATAGCAGGATATAAAAACCGATTTCTTCTTCTTCTTCTTCTTCTTCTTCTTCTCCTCCTCCTCCTCCTCCTCCTCCTCCTCCTCTTTGTGAGGCAGCCTTCCACCTCTTACTCTTCCCAGCAGCTTAATACAGAGATAGCACATGGCTACATAAATCAAGATTTCATCAGTTCTAATGAAAGTTCAGTTTCTTCGGAAAGGAGCATTAAATAAATACCAATTATACTAGCAGTGGAGCCATTGGTTTAATGTAAGCTACCCAAGTAATATTTGTGTTCTTCCTTTTCGTAAATGTATTGTTATTTTTTTAAAAAATCAACACTAATACTTCCAGATCTGCGAACTGTCACTGTAACTTGCAAAAAATTCCTCAGAAGGTATCATTGTTTGCTAATAGCCGGTTCGGATGCATCCACTGGTACCCCTAAATCTGATTATCAGTACAAATCTCAAAATATGAGCAGCCCCTCATATTGGCACTTGTCATAGGTCTGTTTCCTGACAGGAGGAGCCAGTTTTGATAGGCTTCCTGTGGTCCCTTCGTTTTTTATCCTATTATCCAATTTTCCGCTGCGCTGCTCTCCTTCTGTCATGCTGACTGCAAGCCAACCTCGCCTCCTTTACGGGGAAACGGGAGACACTCTTCATGAGAACAGACAGAAGACGAAGCAGAGGGAATTGCCAGTCCTGGAGGCCTCGGCCTTTCTGGGGAATGAAGAAAGGCCATTGATTGTAAGGGCAGGAATGTGACAATGCGGTCTTATAGAAGTTAATTGGGAAGAGAATCACATCAATCCCACTGGAATCAAGCGGGTTTGGAAAACAGTTTGCTGTCTTCTTGACGGTGAAATCTGTAATTACGATGCGTATGTGTGGGTGGGTTCTTTTTTGTTTGTTATGAGGGCTCCGTGCTAAAATTATACAGTCCTGGTTTACCAAAAGACTGTGCAATCCTAAACAAAGTTACTGTTTTTCAGCCCATTGATTTAGAAAGAGATAGGCTTGCTTAGGATTGTACTGTTAATGTGCTGTGTGTGTATGTATGGGTGTGTGTGTTTGTGTGTGGAGTGCTGTCAAGTCGCTTTGAAACTATGGCAACCTGAAAAAAATTAATGTCCTCCAAATGCCCTATTACCTTGCTCAGGTTTTGCAAACTGAGGGCCGTAGCTTCCTCGAAGAAGAATTGGGTTTTATACCATGCTTTCACTACCTGAGGGAGTCTCAAAGCGGCTTACAATCACCTTCCCTTGCTCTCCCCACAACAGTCACCCTGTGAGGTAGGTGAGGCTGAGAGAGCTCTGACAGGACTGCTCCGTGAGAACAGCTGTGAGAACAGCTCCAACAGGACTGTGACTAGCCCGGCGTCCTCCACCTGGCTGCATATGGAGGAGCGGGGAATCAAACCCAACTCTCCAGAATAGACGCCGCCACTTCTTAACTGCCACACCAAACTGCTTAAGTCCATTGGTTTCAGTTTATGTGAATTCGTAGTCTGATAACAGAACAGCTTAAATTTGAAAGAACATACCTGAAAGATTATTATGTCACCCGCAGTGAAGGCGAAAACTTTTCAATATTTGTCCTTGTAACGTTTGGTTTCACACAGGCTTCTTATGACTTTTTGTTGGAATAATTGTAGGTCAGTCTTATCAATGGACAACGATCCTGTCATAAGGAATCATGTAATTTACCTCATCTACCCTGTTACTCAGTGCACAAATTACTGTGACACATCCCTAGAGAAGAGCTCCCGTCCCATTACCACGAACATATGAATGAGCCTTGACCCATTAAGCATTCTGGTCAGGCATGCTCAGAGAAGGGGGAGAATTATACACGTGGTGTGGACCCATTCTGGTATTGGGGGTGCAAGGAGCTTTCCCTCGGCACAAAGAGCTTCCCCCTGATTCAGGTATTTCAGCCAGGCAATTATGAATTTTGGCAACGTTGCTGATTCCACTGAACTGGTGCAGTCAATAAAGCGAACAATATGCCAGAAAATGAACAAGGTCCATCCCAAATTATTCCTGCATGTATTTTACTTCATTTCCTGAATCAGGACAGTGAGAGCTTTGGTCAAAGCAATTAAGAGAGAAAGGGGGTGTTATGTAGTTACATCAAGGGGAAAAATTCAATAAAAGTGAGACATTATTTACAGTAGACAGATACAACTAGGACGAAATTAAGGAAAGGAACACCTGGGAAATCTTCCTGACAGGGCAACCAAGCTGGGATAGAGTGCCAGGGGGGAGTGTCTGGAAAGCTACCAATTTGGCCTTCTGAAAACTGCTATGGACCATGTACAAATACATGGAAGATGGAGAGTAATTCCACATAGGACAAACTGGATAATGGAACTCATCTTTCCTTTTCTTTTTCCAGCCCTATAGTTCTGCCAAGCTGCTGCTCATTGCCGATTGTGTTTTGATGTGATCCAGGTGATTGTACAATCGTGTATATGCCCCCATCACCTATATGGAACATGTGGGAAGAACCTCCAACAAAATATTTGTGCCGTTTTACATTGTACAAAGGAGTCTCAGAGCAGCTTACAATCGGCTTTCTACCTCCTGCCACCGAAAGGGTAGAAATAGGCATCGAAGGGCAGAACTGTTTTAGCTGTTAGGATTTTAATTATTCATTCTAGAACATATTTCTGTACATTTTTAGCACGTCATGCTGTTTGATGCAACCCGCCCTGAGTCTGTAGAGCAGGTTTTCTCAAACAGAGAGAAACAGACCTATCCAATGGCAATACAATAAATATATTCATAAAAGAAAAGTGCCCTTTTTTGTAGTTTTCCTTATCTGTTTATTCTGTAGGACTTCGATCAAAACGGAATCCAGGTAAAATCTGTTTTCAGTGAGATTCTTTCCTCAGTAACAAGTCCTGAACATTAAATAAGAATTATTATTACATTATCAAAATAAATTATATTACAATAAATCCAATAAGTAAAGCTTTCTCAACCAGGGTTTTGTGAAGCCCTGAAGTTTTGTGACAGCCCTGGAAGGGTCTCACCGATTGGGTGGAAGTTATTTTTTAATAGATTTTAATGGTTTTTTTAAAAAAATTATCAGGTGATATGACCACATATGGTCATGTCAACCTGCCTCTACCCTCCAAAATGGCCAGTGATGGGCCTGGAAGGGGTGGGAAGGGGAGGACATATATAGTAGTGACTGGAATTTAGAGTGGTAAATACTTTAATTTTAACTTAACTTCCAGGGGTGTGTGGAGCGGCATAGGCCTGCCCTGGCTCTGTTTTGGGGTGGGGGGTAGAGGTGATGGAGCAACATACACCTGCCCCAGTCCTGTTTCTGTAGGCTCCCTTTGGTGAAAAAGCAAACTGAGAGACAGCCCAGAGAGCAGATATGATTGTGTTCACAAATCGTCTGAAAATATTTCTGTGCTGTCACTTCCTCTGCTGTGGAAGTGGCTTGGTGGCGTCACATCCAGTGGGAGTGTCTGGGTGATGTCACTTCTGGTGACATGTGACTTCTATGGGCACGACAGGAAGGTGGGGCCTGCTGAAATCACTTCCAGGGTTTCTCGAAGCCTGAAGAAGGCTGATTGGGGGTTGATCAATGGTAAAAAAGTGAGGTTCATGGGAAGCAGGGAAGAAGAAGAAGAAGAAGAAGAAGAAGAAGAAGAAGAAGAAGATGCTATTTTTCTCTACCCAACAGAGGCTCAAAGCGGCTTACAGTCGCCTTCCCTTTCCTCTCCCCACAACAGACACCCTGTGAGGTGGGTGAGGCTGAGAGAGCCCTGATATCAGTGTTCAGTCAGAACAGTTTTATCAGTGCCGTGGTGAGTCCAAGGTCACCCAGCTGGCTGCACGTGGGCAGAATCGAACCTGGCATGCCAGATTAGAAGTCCGCACTCCTAACCACGACACCAAACCACTACACCAAACTGGCTCTACAGCTGAGGCCCAGAACAGAAACCTCCCTAACCTGATCAAAATATATATCCACCTTCCCTTCAGTCTTTAGCTAACTTCATTTGTGGTATTTCAAGGTGTTAGGGGTAAAAGGACAGCATCTGGGGAGTGGTTGACTTCAGAACAATATCAAGGAGGAAAGTTATTTTGATGATCAAATGAAACTTTCTTCAAATACAATGAGGCAGGCTTTCTCAACCAGGGTTTGGTGAAACCCTGGGGTTGCTTGATAGCCCTGGAAGGATTTTCCAAATGAGTGGGAGTTAATTAATTTGTATTATATTTTTGAAAATTTGTTAAACATTTATTGGGTGATATGACCACATATCTCTCTCGATGGGCCTAGAGAGGGTGGGAAGGGGTGGGGCCTGGGTGAGCATGTACACAGATATGCTTCCCAACCATATTCTGCATGATCACACCACTTCTAGGGTTTCTCAAAGATAGAAGAATGTTTCAGGGGTTTCTCCACGGTAAAAACGTTGAGAAAGGCTGATTTACAGGAATACGGTTCTGGTGCTTGAGAAACAAAATGCTGGGGAAATTGCTCAAGTATGTTGAAAAATTCTCGTCCGTTAGTTTCTGCATCTTGTATGATTGTTAACCCCCCAGGATCAGAGGCCAAACAAAAGAAGTCAGTAACTTATAGGAATGTTTCTAGTTGAACTCAGGATGAAATTCTTAATTCTTTTCATTCATACTGATACATTGCTCTTGAACCATCATCGCCTTGGATCTATTCTTACGTCCTGAATATAGCAACTCCACTTTCTAAAAAAAGTTGGAAAAGATTCTTTCTTGACTCAGCATTACTTCATGATCCTGACAGAAATCAGTACTTTCATGTCTTACGCCTAACAGTGACGTGCATTACCCTGGCATGATCTGCCGTGCTGGGACCCTTGAGAGTACTGGCCCCACCTGCTGGCAGCCAGAACCATCAAGGATAGAGTACCCAATTCCTTAGGAAGAGACCAGGGCTGATTCTGCACTTACTTTGTTTATTCCATTGTCAATCCTGTTGAATTCAGATCGCTTTGAACTCGGGTCTTCCTCTCCCCCCCCCTCCCCATTGAAACAGGAAAGTGTTCTGCACGTGATTAGGGTAGTTCAGAAGGGGGGGGGAGCCAAGCCTCTTTCTTTTCTTGAAAGGGGGGGGGAGAGAAGCCAAGCAGGGAGCCTCTTTCTTTTCTTGGAGGGGGTGGGTGGGAGAGGATCGAAAAAGGCAGAGAAGGGAGAAAAAATCCAGGACCGACAGAAATTGAGAGAAATTAGGGGCTTCTACTTTAAGGCAAGTTTGTCACATGACCACTTGTGGCTAATCATGGGTCCTCTACCACGGAGGAGAGCCCAGATTCAAAACAGCCTTTAAATATTGAGCATTAAAAGTACTCTAAGATATCGCACAATAAAGGTAGGGTCACTCCGGATCAATCCTTCTTGCTGCAGAAGGAAATATTAAATCGCCCCAAATCCAAACGGTAATCGCATTCTGTATAAAAGGCAGGGACTGAATCGATCTGGGGTTGGAATAAAAGCTCCGTGCAGTTTACACCCAGGGTTGTGAAAAAGGAGGTCATCTGCTTGACCTGATGTCCCTGCACAGGCCTTTTCCTTGCAAGCCAGGTCCCACAGCATGTGGCCAAGATATTGCCAGTAAAGGGGGGGGGGTCAAAACCCCACAGAGTCCAGAGGCCAGGACTCCAACTCCTGGATGATGTGACCGGCCATTTCAGTCCCATGATCCAGTGCCCCCCAGTCACAGCACACCGGGGCATTGTGTGATGAATCAGTAGTTGTGCCAAACCATTCCCTGGCCACCCCACTCAAAATAACAACACGTATGCCATGAGAGCACCCAGGCCCACTGCTTGCGCTGCCCAAGATGTATTCCTGGGCTGACTCCCCAACCAACCCCATCTGCCCTGGCTCGTGTGCGCTGTCTCCTTATCCCCACCAGACTCACCGGAGGATGGAGTAACACATGTTACAAGCTGGTGCTCATGGCCAGCCATGGGTGGTAACCTCTTCCAGGCTATGACTTACTCCCCATCTGTTGGGCTTCACACATTGCGCATCCCACAAAACCACCAGGACTCTCTGCTCAAGAAGGACCTGCAACAAAACCCATTGCTGGCCCAACCCCCATCAGCCATGTACCCTCTGGTGCCCCCAGAGCCTATTAATAACAAGTTCTACAGAAGCAAGAGACCAGGTTGAGTGTTTGGCCCCCCACATCCTAAAAGCTCCTATGGGTCTGTGCCCCACATCCAGCCAGGACCGCTTGCCCTGCAAGGGCCATAAGAAGGAACCTGGCACTAATGTGACCTGTCAGCTGTGCAACCACCTGAGCACAGCCTTGGTGCTCAGAACTGTGGAGGTGCCAGGCTGTAAAAGAGGGTGTGTGTGTGGCTATCACCTCCCTGTTGCCTACCAACACAGTGTATGGTGTTCAAGGCAAGAGATGTTCTGATGAGGTCCATCACCATGCCCTGCCCCCTCTAATCAGTGGTCCCTACTGCCCCTGATCCTGGCAGAGCCCAACCCAGCTCAGCTTCTGTGGTCTGCTGAGATCAAGCTAATCTATGGTTGAGGTCTATGGTTGAGGTCAAGGAAGTGAAGAAGATTGCCCCCCCCCCCGCCAGGACTAGTGTTAGTACCTGGGGTTGTCTTGCCAGTGAGGGCCCTCCCCCATAGTAGGTAGTAGGTTATTGGATTATTGGTGCAGGGATTGTGTTGTTTTATGGCTTTGTTCCCTGTGTTGTAATTTTTGTACGACCTTTTAATGGGCGGCTTTGCCCTGATTCCAGACATGGAAATCGAGCTCCCTGCTGTGGCATCCAGGGCAAGAGGAGGGGTGTTGATGCCCTTGAGTCCCCCAGTGGCCCTCAAGACTGACACACCTCTCATCAAGGCATACCACTGGCTGGGGCTGCCTTACCCTGGCCTCTGAGGAGGTCCGACAAGCCCCTTGCCTGCACCCATGTGCATGCGGGGAACGGCAGGCCTTGCTGTGGTCCCAGTCGTGGACAGTGAGATGCTCTCCGCAGCGTCCTGGGCACGGGGCCGGGACCCACGCATGCGGCACCTTTATAAACGCTGCAGGTCCCACCCTGCCGGCTGACACACATGTATTGCCTAAATGCAGTGAGCGCCATGGATGGGCTGCTGAATGGTTGCATCTTCTTCCAGCCGCCCTCTGCAGCGTCAACAGTTGGCCGAGGTGTCTCGGCCATGTTTTTTGTATCAAAAAACAATAAAGTGCTGCCTGAATATTAATATAAATATATTGAGATATTTGGTTTATTTTTGTTTTGACTGTAACAAGTAGTGAGTGTCTCCTCTTAATGAATTCATGAAATGGTTTGGTGTTAATACTACTAGTTCTTAAAAGTAATTTATATATATTATATATATATAATTATTTAGTTATTTCATTTATAATCCTTCCTGCCAAGACTCAAGGATTATACAATGCAATAGGAAAAGAACACCACAAACGAGCCATTAAAAATGGATTATAATGCTGATTTATTATTGCTGTGTTTGCATCTGTACCATTTTAAATTTAATGGAATGCAAAATTAAATAAAACCCAGTAGGTTCCAGTGTGTCAGACCCTTTATTGGAGCCTCTGTTTATTACTATTTAGCTACCCAGTTTTAACTGGATTCTTGCGGTAACAATCTCTGCAGGTAACCAAGAGTTTCCCCTGGATCAAGTTTTTAAGCGCTACTAAATAGCCCAGCATTCTGACCTGGGCCTAGTCTGCATGGGGCTTTTTACCCAATCCCAGTCCGAATAAATCCCTGCCGTCTACACAGAATTCAATTTCCATTTTGATTTTGGGTTTTTTTGGGGGGGGCATCATCTGGGCATGGAATAGGGGTCACTGTGGGTGGGCAGGTAGCTGTGAAGGTCCTGCATTCTGCAGGGGGTTGGACTAGATGATCCTGGAGATCCCTTCCAACTCTATGATTCTATAAAGGTGCAGTGACATACTTATTTTTGAGGCAGGAGATGAGGGGGCCTCCCCATGCAGCTTTCCTTTCCCGACTGAGGGGGTGGTTTAAATAGTTTTGGAGAAGTCCCAACGATTTGCCTGGGAAGGAGGGGGGTCAACAAAGGCATCGTCTTTCTAGTGAAACACAGTATGTAAGAAGACTAGTGAGCAATTTGCTTTCTCAAATCTCTACTTGCAATTCTTCCTGGTTTATTCCCAGAGGCCTTTCTGGCAAGGTTATCTCGTCCTCTTTTGCAGTCTGCAATGCATCCTTGGTGTAGCGTTCTACAGACTGGTTGATAGGAGCTACTCTGGAAGGAGCGAGGAGGATCCTGTACAGTTCGGCGAAGGGACCGGACGTAGATAACAGAAAATATCATTCCCTTCCAGCTCTGGGTATTCACCGCTCCTAAGAAATAACTGAGATCTTTGTGCATTTTTGAGCATTACCATTGAATAATAATAGGAGATAAGGAATTGGAGCGCAAGAGGAATTGTGGGTGGGTGGGGAAAATAGCGAGGCTGTTGAATAGAGACGCTAAGTGGAAAAGGAGCAGGCTGTTCATCTGTCTCCAGGGATCAGAGGCTGGGCCCACAGCAGGTTTAGATCTAGAAGATGCCCTATGAGTCTTGCATTTGAGTGATACGAGGAAACAAGCAGCCACATTCCTTGCCAAGGGGGCAAAGGACTCTTTCACAGATTAAAGGTATCTCCTATGTCATGGTCCCAGATTTGGTTTGGGTATGGAAATTTCCCACTTGCTGAATATGGTTCAGAAGCATAGCAAGTTCCATGCCCACCTTAGGGCCCTCCTCTTCCCACCCCCTCTAGACCCATCATTGGCCATTCTTGGAGGGGGAGCAGGGCAACATGACCCTATATTGTCATATCACCTGATAAAAGTTTAATAAATGTTTAAAATATATTAAAAATTAATTAACTCTCACCCATTTGGGAAACCCTTCCAGGGCTGTCAAGAAACCCCAGGGTTTCACGAAACCGTAGTTGAGAAAGCCCATCCCATCTCCAAGCCCCAGTAGCTCCATGAGAGGTGTTTCATATGATTGTCTCCTTCGATTGTGGAGAGAGTCACAGACCGCCAGAGACCATGCTGAGCTAGACCAACCTATTGGTCTAACTCAGCTCAGGAGTGTTTTGTATGTTCTGTCCAAATGAGAACGCCACTGGCTGCTATTTGCTAACAAAACCAAACAAAATTTGGGCGTTCCAGACATGGAGTCTTTTGTAACACATCTAGTCTTTCACAAAGGGTTTATTCAATCCTTTTAGGGATATGGGGAAGGGAAGTTTCTGGCTGAAGTTGCAGTTTTGCAAATAAGTCCAAGTATTTAAAAGGCTGCCATATCGAGGATGGAGCAGAGTTGTTCTCTCTTGTCCCGGAGGGACGGACTAGAACCAAATTCCATCAGGAAGAAGTTCCTGACCGTTAGAGCGGTTTCTCAGTGGAACAGGCTTCCTCTGGAGGTGGTGGGTTCTCTATCCTTGGAAATTTTTAAACCGAGGCTGGATAGCCATATGACAGAGAGGCTGATTCTGTGAAGGCAAAGGTGTGGCAGGTGACAGTGGATGCGCGATAGGGATGTGAGTGTTCTGCCTAGTGTCAGGGGTTGGACTAGATGACCCATGAGGTACCTTCCAACTCTATTATTCTATGATTCCAAAGTGAAGTCTCTTTCAGGAAGTAAAACCTTTACTTAACTTTCAGACATACAGAACAGAAAATGCCGTAGATCAAGATCAGTCACCATGTTTGTCTGTTTGTAGCAGAGGAAAGGGGCAAGCATCCAGTAGGGGGATGAGATTTCATGTGTCACTGATCACTTCTTCTTCCTGGAAGCACAGCAGCTCTTAGGGCTCACTTCTCCTGCAGCCCAGTGCCCACAGGAAACAGCTTTAGCTTCCCCTGCAGCCCAGTTTCAGCAAGGCCTTAAAAATAGGGCTTTTTTTGTTTTGTTTCGAGTCTATTGGGCTCCTCAAAAATTCAGGATTTCTGACAAATCTGAAATCTTTAAAAAAAAGTACATTGGGGGGCTTTAAAACCTCTGAAAACAATAAAAGGAGCTCCTGCCTGTATCTTTAAGCAACAGATTCCCTCCATGGCTGTTACTAGGCAACTACAGCATTCCAGGCTGGGTTTTTGTGGGTCAAAAGGCAGGGGGGACATGGCAAGGTCCTTTTCAGGTCTCTTTTGCACTTTGGGGGAGGACCCATTGGCGCTAGACTAAGGTGACCAGATTTTAACATTGGTAAAGCGGGACACCATTGACCGGGGGGGGGGATTCTTGATTAAAAATTTGTTCTATATGGAGCAACAAAAAGTTTCATAGAATGCATAGTATTGTAATATATATATTTAAATTTCAACATAAGTACAATTTGCCAGGTACCCCCAGATGTCCTTCCAAAAGTGGGACAATCTGGTCACCTTAGGCTAGACCTGACTAGGGTTGCCATCTCCAGGTTGGGAAATTCCTGGAGATTTTGTGGTGGTGTCCGAGGAGCACAGGGTTTGGGGAGGGGGAGACTTCGGGTAAATATCGTGCCATAAAGTCCAACCTCCAAAGCAGCTGATTTCTCCAGGGAGGCAGATCTGTCATTTAGAATTTTGTTGTCATTCTGGGAGCTCTCCAGGGTGTAAACTGCATGGAGCTTTTATTCCAACCCCAGATCGATTCAGTCCCTGCCCTCTACACAGAATGTGATTTCCGCTTTGATTTGGGGCGATTTAAATTTTCCTTCTGCAGCAAGAAGGATTGATCCAGAGTGACTCTACCTTTATTGTACAATATCTTAGAGTGCTTTTAACCCTCAATATTTTTCAAATCCGGATTGGGAAAGCAAGCTCCGTGGTAGAGAACCTCTGATAGGCCACACCTAGTCGTGTGACAAGCTTGCCTTAAAGGAGAAGCTCCTAATTTGTCTCAACTTCTGTCGGTCCTAGATTTTTTTCTCTCTTCTCTGCCTTTTTCGATCCTCCCCCTCCCCCCCTCCATGAAAAGAAAGAAAGAAGATTGGCTACCCCCCCCTTCTGAACATGCAGAACACATGCAGAACACTTTCCTGTTTCAACAGGGAGGAGGGGAAGAGGAAGACCCAAGTTCAAAGCGATCTGAATTCAACAGGATTGACAATGGAATAAACAAAGTAAGTGCAGACCCTGCTCAGGTCTGATCTGGAGACTGGCAACCCTAGGCTTTGCAGCAATGTCTGAGTGACTAGATATCATCTGATTTTCATGACTCAGCCAGGACTAGCTGCTTGTTCCTGTTCCACAGCAGCAACCCTATGGAAGCCAGCGTAGTGCATCTGAGTTCCAGAGTTCCAGACCCCCCGTCGGGTCTTCTTAAGTCAGCTGTGACTTGACAGCAAGAAAAAGTAGAAATTAATATCAGATTTTTCCAGTGATTTGACTAATATGACTCTGGAAGAGGGAACAGTTGATAGAAGCAAACCTTTAAAGAATCCATCCAACGAATACCTCAGCAACCTCCCCTCTTAACTTCTTCTGTGAGAAAGCGTCTAGCTACTGCCACCGGTGTGCACACAAACAATAGCCATTCATTGATAGCAGCCATGATTTTAATGCGTGGCACAAGAGATGAAAAGTGCATTCCCCATTCCCAAATAAACCTCCTGCTTGCTCGTCAGGCTGCCAGATAATTGAAATGGACATTCCGAGTCCAAAGTCATAGTCAATTGCTTTTGAAAGACCGTTTCCCTGGTCCGGGGGATGGCTCGCCCTCTCGGCTGAACAGCCAAAGAATAAATGAACCTAGACCTGGGAATGCCCTCTACGAGGAGGCAGTCTCTCAAGGTGACAGAGAGGTATACCGTATTGACAATCTGGGGGAACAGCTGGACTTGGTCTACAGCAGTCTGTTTTGTGGGATTTATTTTATCCCTGTTGTCTGAATAAAGGGAGTTTACAGCATCTCTAGCCGTATATAGAAAGGTGTGGATGGAAAGACCATGTATGGCCTTTGGGCTGACCTGGAAAGGATCTCAGACAGCTGTGGCTCTGAGCAACAAAATATGGCTGTGTTTTCTAAACCCTGTAGTAGTCAGAGGACCAGACTGGGACTGAGGAGATCCAGGTTCAAATCTTTACCTGGCCATAAGTATCAGTGCTCTTTGAAGAGCTCTTTGTTCTGCAAATAACGACCCGACAATCCATCTCCTTGGGGGAGATTTTGTTTGCCTGGACGTAGTTGATTGAATTGGGGCAGATTAAAGTAACGTATGTTTATTCGGTCGATTGACCCATATAAATAATTCATCAATAGAGACTGCAATCCATTATAAAAGTTAATCGATGTGCGTAGTAAAAAAATACAAAAGTATTGCTACCTAAAAATATTAAGAGAATCAAACAATGTTAAAAACAATGTATTGATGGAAACAAATAATATGTTACTGTAGGCAGTGGGGGGAAGGGTTATAACATGTAAAGAAGAAGGGGGAAGAAACCTCAAAGGAGTTAACCGCAGGGACAGGGAATCAATACATCTTCTAGAACAGTCCGTTAACCCAAGTGATAAGATGGCCTATCCATTACCCATTACTATCGTTCAGCCATTCTTTCCGATCTAATTCTAGTAGAGATGTAAAGGAATTTTGCTACCATGTAAGAAATGAGTGGGTCTTTATCCCTTAGCAAAAATTTAACTAGAATGTCACTATTATGAGATGATAAGGATGAGTGTCCAGTGTAGTGAGATAGTAAAGGTAGGATTAGATGTTTCCCGGAGCTTTCATAAAAAGGACAATATAATAAGATGTGTGAAATTGTCTCAGGTCGGGGGTTATCACAGGGGCATACACTTAGCTCCAGCGGACGATTGAGAAACCTGCCCTCGAGGGCGGCTGAGGGGAATGAGTTGAAACGTGCTCTTGAGAAGGCCCAACGGTATTTTGCTATTGAGATGTTTGTGAGATACGGAGCTGGAGTATTTCCTGACCATCCTTTCAGAGTGCTACAGATTCTAGGAAGAATTGAGAATTCCTCCTGAGAATCTATATCAGAAAGACGTTGCCGTACGACAGCTTTGGCTGTTTTAAGGCCAAGTTCTATTAGATGGTTCGGATCGAGGCCCAGATTTTGGATTTTTCCAATGGTTTTACTATTCCATGGGAATTGCGAGGAGACTGCTAAAAATTTCGGGATTAGTCCCTTAGGATAGAGGTAAATTTTTAACCAGTAATTGATGGTTGTCAGCCATCAATTCTGAAGCCATTTCTACCTTCGGAAGGCCAGATTCTTGGCGTAGAACAACATTTGGTGTGCAGTTAGGTGTTTTATAAAGATCTCTCAGAAATTTTGATTGCACTCTTTCAAACAGCACATAGCTCCCGTAAGGACCCAATTGGGCACCATATAGGATTTGCGCTAATACCTTCGCAGAATAAAGCTTCAGGGCTTTGTTTCCGCCATCTTGTGGGTTACTATATGCATTGTTACTGTTTCAGTGGGGTTTTTATGGGGTATTTGTTTATGGTTTTAATAGCTAGCTGCCTCGAGGCAACAAAAGTCATGAGAGGTGGGATATAAATCCAACTATAAATAAATAAATAAAGAAGAAGAAGAAGAAGAAGAAGAAGAAGAAGAAGAAGAAGAAGAAGAAGAAGAAGAAGAAGAAGAAGAAGAAGAAGAAGAAGAAGAAGAAGAAGAAGAAGAAGAAGAATAGTTGGTCCTTATATGCCGCCTTTCCCTACCCGAAGGAGGCTCAAAGCAGCTTACAGTCGTCTTCCCATTCCTCTCCCCACAACAGCCACCCTGTGGGGTGGGTGAGACTGAGAGAGCGCTGATATCACTGCTCGGTCAGAACAGTTTTATCAGCACCGTGGCGAGCCCAAGGTCACCCAGCTGGTTGCATGTGGGGGAGCACAGAATCGAACCTGGCATGCCAGATTAGAAGTCCGCACTCCTAACCACTACACAAAAACTGGGTTTCACTGGGGTTGGACTAGATGAGCCATTAGGTCCTTCCAACTCTATTATTTTATGATTCTATATGATTCTACCATACAGATGCAAAACTACTGTGCAGCCGCTTCCCTAAGGTGGGGTCAAGATTAATCCTTATATGCTGTTTCTGATCAAATGGGGCTCCCATCAATTACATCTCATCTCTGGGTTACACTAATCAATTCCCCTGGTCAAAAGGACTGCTTTGGATGGTGGACTCTATGGTATTGTGCCCCACTGAGACGCTTGTCCTCCCCAGGGGACACTCTCCAGGAGTTTCCTAACCTGGATTGGGAAAGCCAACCCTCCATCAGTCAATCAACCATAGGAGAACAACATGGGAGAGGCTGGGCCGTAAAAGACGCAGATGTTGTTTTTGATATTTTAATTCTCTTATTCTATGTTGGTTTAATGTGATGTACACATCCCTGAGACGGCTGAGCCGAGAGGGGCAGTCTTATAAATTGAATTAGAAATAAACAAATAAGCAAATCCCCTGCCAGGGGGGATGGTGCAACCCTAAGACACATGGCAGTGAGGCAAGAACTTCTCATGCACAATTAATGGGTGGTCATAACTAGCTAGCACAGTATGTTTATCCGTTGAATGTGATTTAACAACCCAAAGGTTAAAGAAATTGAAATCTCAGCTGTATGGGAGGGCGGCATAAAAATCTAATAAAAGCAAAACACAAATAAGGGCCTCATCATTAGAATTCTCCACATACGAGAATAGAATCTTCCATTATACAAAGAACATGTGCATTTATTACAAAACAGTTTAAAACAATTTAAAGGATAGCCTCAAAACAGAATAAGCTTAGTCTATATTCTCACATAAGGACCATAGGCGATCTTGACCATGCACATTTTGGCCAAATGGCCTTCTTCATTACACAATGGTCCCAGACTTTGAATGAATCAACAATCCTTTCCAAAAAGTTCCACCCGGTTGAAATCGCTTTACAATCATTCACTGTGACTCAATGCAGAGATATAGAGGCCTCTTTATAAATAACCTTCTGCCCAGGGTAAAAGGTAAAGGTATCCCCTGTGCAAGCACCGAGTCATGTCTGACCCTTGGGGTGACGCTCTCTAGAGTTTTCATGGCAGACTCAGTACAGGGTGGTATTCCCCAGTCATTACTGTTCACCCCCTAGCAAGCTGGGTACTCATTTTACCGACCTCGGGAGGATGGAAGGCTGAGTCAACCTTGAGCTGGCTGCTGGGATTGAACTCCCAGCCTTTCAGACGGCTGCCTTTCCACTCTGCGCCACAAGAGGCTCATTCTGCCCAGGGTAGGTGCATGCATTTAAGATGGTAATTCTAAGATGTACCTTCCTATCATGATCCAGTGAATCTCAGATGCAGTATGGAGTCAATAGTGTATAATTGTATGCATTGAATGATACCTCCATGTGGATGTTACATATAAAGGTATGTTGTGTTTGTGAAGATCATCTTTCTTCTTGCATCCAGTCTTCTGCTCCTTTCCTGAGCCCCAGCCCTTCAACCTCCAGAAATCTCATTTGGCATCTCAGAAGACTTGTAAAGTCTGTGAAGGCTCTCATATGTCAGCTCAGAAAGGTTACGAGTAATGAACTCTGATAGTGGTGCAGCAACCATCCTATTCATACATCCACATAATTAATCTTTTCCAGATTGGTGGTAATGCAGCAGCTTCTGTTTGTGGAAGTGCAAACTTAGATGTTTAATTTTGCCTGTTCAATGTTTTGGATAACATCTTCCTGGCTTAAAGAGCAATGGAGACAAATATCTTGTCATTTCATTGCTCTTTTTCCCTGCCGTGCCATTTTTTCAAAGTAAAAAGAAGGGTATAAAAAACTACTGTAACAAAAAGGTCACACAATTTACTCTCGTGTACTGTTCTCGCTCCCCTATGTTACTGTTTTTTTTTTCTCTTGGGTCCAAATGACTTCATTAACACCCCTGCGCTGTTCCGTTTTTTCCTCGGTTTTTCCCTGTTCTCTCCAAAACCAGGGGCTTTTTGCACGCCTTCAAAATAGCACAATGGTTGCCAATTGAAAACGCTACTGATTTGCTGTTTTGCACAACGTCGTCGACAATCTGCCACACACCTGAAACCAATCTGCAAAAAGCGCTTCCTTGTAGCGCTTTCAGGGAAATCCCCAAAAGTGGATTCACCCTCCGGAAAGCGATACACTCATGCAACCAATCTGCAACACTAGCGAAAAAGACCTGTGCGTTAACATTGTTGCGGTTTCTACAAAGTCCCTCCCCCTGGCTCTCTTCTCTGATCTTCCGGCGAAGCGATCGCCATTTTTTTTTTCTCCGAGCGAGCGGGGATAAACGCACCAGCGAGCCTCTTTCAGTTTAGAGGCTTCCCCGGCTTCAGTCCCTCCCCTTCAGTCACTAAGCACAAAGTACAGAAAAGCCCGTTTGCTGATGTATTTTCACTTTATTTTTTACACATTCATTCAGCTGAAAATCGGGCCCGTGAGAGGGGGGGGGGATTTTTTTTTTCACTCGGAGGGAGCGTGGCAACGATCAAACGACAGCTCAAACACACCAGGCAGCTGGATGGGTCTCTCCGTTGCAACGAATTAACACAGATTCATTGCAATGGGTCTGTTTTTTTTTTTAAAAAACCTTTCTTAAAGGGAAAGGGGCTGTTTGGGAGCATGCTAACGGCTGCCCATTGGCTGCTTGACAGCCAGGGGCGGGACGAACTCGGCAATAGCGCTTCCTTTCTAGCGATTTCTGCCGAGACCGGAAGCCTGTGGGAAATGCTACAAAACGCAACTGGATTCCACTACAAAGGCAGGTATGCATAACGACGAATTCCACTATTTTAAATGGCGATTTTTCATTCAGTGACCAATTTGCTACAAAGATCCCGGTGCGTAAAGCCCCCCAGTTTTTCTGTACTTTCCCCTCACATTGTGGAAAGAATGTGCAAGACGGCCTCTTGCTTGGAATCTGAACATTTTTTCAGCCTCGTGGATTCCTGTTTGGGCGACAAGCATTTTTTTAAAATTTGCATGCTGATATTTCAGGGTTTCAGCACTGGAGGGCACCTGTCCTGAAACCAAGGGTCAGCTCCATTGGGAGGCCGGACTCCATCAGCCAATCATTGCTTTCCTCACTATCCCTTTATTCATACTCAAGAGCAAATTCTAGCATGTCCCTGGGCACCATTTTCGGATTCATTTTGCAATGCATGCCGCTAGCCTCTAACACACAATCTAAGGAAACAAGTCGTGAGCTGGGGACCTGATGCAAGTCAGGTAAAGGAATTCAATATTTTTGAGGCACAAATATGGAAAAAGAAGCAACCAATAAGGGGTAGAACTAGATATACTATGAGTCTCAGGTGTGGTGATGTACTCGTAAGTGGATTTCTCAGCCCTCCGGAGGCTGCTCTTGAGGCTGCTGAAGCATTGCAATGCCGTGCAATGCTTCAGCTCCTGCGCAACATAGAAAGAAAGTGGGAAACCAATCCACACTGTGAATGTGAATAGATGGAACAATGACGGGGGGGGGGGATAAAGAAAACATGTTCTGCGTAATGACTGTACTGACAGCGAACACCAATGAAAACCATAAAGGTGGCTGCAAAACCCCAAGATCAATGCAAATGATGCTCAGTGATGCTGCTGAGAAACTGGAGAGCTTTGAAAAAAGTAAGATGGTATAAAAAACAACTCTTCTTTTCCAGTTTGTGGAGTGACTTTGGGCCTCTGACTTTCTCAGGCAGCGTAATATATAGTACGTGGCTACAGGCAGTCATCAGCTTGCTGTTACTGTAGGCTTCAACCATAGGCCTGGCAGAATACCTCGGTCCTAGATCATGGAATAATAGAGTTGGAAGGTACCTGTTGGGCCATCTAGTCCAACCCCCTGCGCTATGCTCATCTAGTCCAACCCTATCGCTCATCTAATCCAACCCTATTGCTTGGGTCATCTAGTCCAACCCTATCGCTCATCCACTGTAACCTGCCGCCCCCTTGAACCTTCACAGAATCAGCCTCTCTGCCAGATGGCTCTCCAGCCCCTGTATAAAAATCTCCAAAGATGGAGAACCCACCACCTCCCAAGGAAGCCTGTTCCACTGAGGAACCGCTCTAACTCTCAAGAACTTCTTCCGGATGTTTAGACGGAATTAATTTCATCCCATTGGTTCTGGTCCGTCCCTCCGGGGTGAGAGAGAACAACTCTGCTCCATCCTCTATATGGCACCCTTTTAAATACTTGAAGATGGTTACCAGATTCCCTCTCAGTCGTCTCCTCTCCAGGCTAAACAGACCAAGCTCCCCAACCTTTCCTCATATGTCTTGGTCTCCAAACCCCTCACCATCTTGGTTGCCCTCCTCTGGACATACACCAGTTTGTCTACATCCCTCTTCAACTGTGATGAACACAGTACTTCCAAGTGAGGCTGAACCAGAACAGGACACGATACTCCGTTTGATACAGCCCAATATTCCATTGGCCTTTTTAGCTACTGAGTCCTGCTGAACTGTCTAATGTCCTGCAGGGCCCTGGCCAAGAAAGCCCTAGCTCTGGTTGATGGCAATTTGACCTCCACAGGGCCAGGGATCCTAAGCAGATTGTGATCTCCACTTCCTTTTGGGGACATATCTGAAGAGGTGGTCTGATCCTGCTTAGTTTCCAAGATCTGTCCAGACTGGCCAGTCTGGGCTATCCAGGACAAGGCAAAGTAAGTATTACAGTTTCCACTAACTGGATGAAACCACTGCTGAATTTGTCAGCCAATTTTTCTCATAATGACTTAAAAAAAATGGAAAGAAACCACCTGCCAAAATGTTTCTGGGGGACGGTAGCTGAATTATTTATGCCTACCACTTTGGAGAGAGGCCATGGGACGAGAACCTCAACATCTTTCTTATTTCATTATACAAAGGGTCCTGTGGATGCTATTCTCAGAGGATATCATTTTGAATGAAGTATTAGAGAACCAAGTTTCAAATCCTGCCTCTGCAACTTAATGCATGGCAGATTTAATCAAAGAGACAACAGTGATGCAATTTCATTCCCCCCCCCTTACTGAAATTAAAGAAAGTGGAGATTTAGGGAAGAGCAATTATCTTAATGTAAATAAACAGTGTTTAATGACCCATGGCAACTAGATGACCCACAGTCCTTCTAAGTGCCCAAGTGGTACAAATGGTTTGATTCATTAAGATGTCTGTTGGTAGGATATTGGAAGGATGAGACAGTTCATTTAAAATGTCATCAACAAAGAAGGGTCATTTTGTTGGTATGATCCATCAAGTCTCTGGTGCAGTTTGCTGTCGCTCTGTGTTCTTCGTCTATCTGGAATGACTGTGGATGTTAACTCATAATGACTACGTGCTGAGTCATGCTTTCCCATGCAGTACAAGCACTGTATCCCCTTGTACACCCTTGCTCCAAAGATGCCAGGGCAAATTACATTTCCTTTTTATTTATTGAATGCACTTCTATCCCACCTTGTCTCCTGAGAGTCTGGAGCCTCAGAGTCTACTGGCAATAGGCTGGATCAAGATTAAATTTTCTTCTAACACAGAACATTTCTGACTTTTCTATTCCACTGTGACCCACTGAACTCCCCAAATCGTTGTTCTTGGGGGACAGGGAACCCACACCAACAGTTTAGAGGCAGATCCAGGCTCTGAAGCAGGAAGGAGGAATTGGTAGAAATTACCCCACCCCTTCCATGAGTGACAAATTTGGGTTGGATCAGACCCCATGCAACACCCCTTGGCAAAGACACAACACATTACTGTCCAATTAACCCATTAAAAATTACATGATTTTTTCCTACACAAATGTGCTGAGGCAAGACTTGTATGGGAAGTATTTATGAAATGGATCTTGCAGTTCTAGTGTACTGGGACGCTACTAGCAAACAAATGTCCTACCTATTTGCTAAGTAAATCCCTGGCGTTCCCAAAAAAATAGAGATGTTTAAAATGTATTCATGATGGGAGGTCGACATGGCTACAGGTCACTGAATTCTGTATAAGTAGCTACAAAACTTACGACCAGGTATGTTGGATTTCGTCCCACTTTTAACTGAGAGTTAGTCAAGATGTGCATGCAGTTCTAATCTATGGAAAATTTCTGAAACATGCTGGCATAATCCAAGAATGTACTGGGGAAGAAAGGAGCACAGAGACAGGTAAGGAGAAGACCGCCCGGTTTCTCTCTTATGTTCCTCTTATCTTCTCCATAAATGCTTGAATTCTACTTCAGATGTGGGATCTGGTATACCGTAATCCCTGTCATAGGAGATAAGCGAGAGAGAAAGTACAGGCCTCATCTCTACAAGGTCTCGACGATGTGCAAAACTCAGAATTCATTAGACCTAATGGGCAGTATCCAAACCATACGAGTGCAGAAGGCACTAGGAATTTCACTCATCTGTCCATCTATCACTGTTATCTCCCTCTAGTCCCTGGAAAAATCACTCCAAGAGTTTCAGGGGATTTTGTATTGAGCTTTGGTGTTAGTAGCCAGATACCTCCTCATTTTGGGGGGTAGTTCATAGGCAACATAAACACCCTTCCATAACATCCCAAAATATTAATTTACAACATTGTCTTGATGGAATAGACATTGGAATAGATCCAAAATGCTAAGGGACATGGTCTACTCCCAAACCGTAGACATGGATGCCAGCCAGCTGATAGTTCTCTGACAGTTCTCCCCACCTAGAACAGAGCCTATTCTGCACACAATAGATAATGCACCTTCAATGCGCTTTAGAAGTAGATTTTCCTGTTCTGCACAGGAAAATCCAGCTGCCAAAGCACATTGAAAGTGCATTATCCTTGGCCAACACATTCTTCAAGAATCTCATTGATTCTTAGTCTCTCCTCACAACCCTTAAGAGTTTCTTAAGAGAATAACTTAAGAGAATAACCTGTGATTATGGGAGAAGAAGAAATAGTGATTCTAACTCCTTGTCTCTCCTCACGTCAAACCCCGCCCCCACATGGCTGGTTGTGGGTCATGTGACCTTGGGGGCAATCCCTTCAGGGATCATATACATATACATACAGTTTTATTACGGTTATAGACCAGCATAAGAAACATCCATTAAAACCAGGAATTAAAACATCTTAAAATATAGAGAATACAAAAGGTAGAAAATACAAAAGGTAGATAGACACAGCTGTCCAGATTCATTTAAAACAGACCATTCTATTACGAATTTTGATCGCTGCTTCAGGGATCAGAAAAAGCTGCAGCAATTTTCCAAGTATTGATATTTCTCCTTCAGTGTACCACTTTTTCCTACAGATGCTTTTGTTTGGTACTCTATGAGCCTCTGTGAGGTGAAGTTGCAACCAATAATTCATGGAACTAACATTTGTCTAGGAGAAATGGAGAACTTTCTATCCCATCCCAGTCATAAATAAAAGTACATACCATTGAGTTTCTCACAATGTTGCCAACATCACAACCACTCCTTATGTTCCTGTCTCCCATCTCTCCCATTGTTTGAACGGCTTGGGTTAATAGAATGCTATTTACCAGATGATGTTATTTATCTCTATGCTATAACAAGCTTCTATCAAAGAACCAGGGCCTTTTCCTCTAGGCCTATGGCTAACACTCAGTGTACCAGGTACCTGCAAAGTCTGCAAGATACAGACAAAAAGGACAGTGGAATACGCCTCTCGCCGCGTCAGGCCGCCGACCAAGGGAGCCCCCGGCAGCCTCGCTCCGTGCAACTGCCGGGGGCTCCCATGCCTAGCGCCCGCTGTATTTTAGGTACAGCGGGCTTAATTACTAGTATAGCAATAAAAGAACAGGTCATTC
This sequence comes from Paroedura picta, assembly GCF_049243985.1. Classification (NCBI taxonomy): domain Eukaryota; kingdom Metazoa; phylum Chordata; class Lepidosauria; order Squamata; family Gekkonidae; genus Paroedura; species Paroedura picta. The sequence continues at coordinate 29,886,844 of NC_135370.1, read as the reverse complement.
GTAATATCCCCTCCTGTTATTCATTTCCCTGGGGAAACAATGGTGTTGGCAGGGGCTCATGGGAATTTTAGTCCATGGACATCTGGAGAGGCACAGTCTGGCCATCCCAAATTAGAGCCTGGAGGGGTTCGTATTGGTGGATGTTTCCAAATGGTGTTTCTAGGGGCGAGGCCAGAGTTTCATGATGTTGTTATCTGGCCGACACCATAGGCCTGGTGGAACAGCTCAGTTTTGCAGTCCCTCCGGAAGTGCTTGAGGTCCCAGAGGGCCCTGATCTCTTCAGGCAGAGGGTTCCATCAGGCTGGGGGCCAGGCTGAAAAAAACCTTAGTTGAGGTCGATTTTAACTGTGGACTGGGGACCCTAAGCAGATTTAAACTGCCTGAAGGTATAAGGGTCCCAGATGCCAATGCTAAAGGCCCATCTATTGCTACCCAGATTCAGAATTATCGATATACACCTCCAAGCCAGGTACGAAAACACTTAGAAACCCAGAACGACAGTATAATTATTACAAAATATTGTAAACCAGTAAGTACTTGTAAAATCAGAGGGGCATTTCCCACGGCTTAAAAATAGCACAATGGTAGCTGATTGAAAACGCTACTAATTTGCCATAACGCACGACGTCGTAAACAATCTGCAACAATCCTGAAACCGAACCGCCAAAAGCGCTTCGTTGTAGCGCTTCTAGGGGAATCCAGAAAACTGGATTCACCCTCCGGATAGCGATACACTCCTGCAACCAATCTGCAACACTAGCGCTAAAGACCTGTGCGTTACCATTGTTGCGGGTTCTTCAAAGTCCCTCCTCCCGAGCCTGTCCTCCAAACTTCCGGCGAACTGTTCGCCATTTTTTTTTTCTCCGAGCGAGCGGGGATCTACGAGGCAACGGGACAGCGACTGGCTTTCAAGCACGATCACTTTCGGAAATTCTGCCCGGACACCACAAGAGTTTTTCACAAGCACAGTGGCACACACCGTCACGTTCCCAAAATTTGCCCAAAGCTTAAAACCCCGTCTACCATCGGCCAGTCCTAGCGGAGTCAACGTACAGGGAGCATTTTAAAAAATTTTCCTCTGAGCGTGCCAACGAACGTTCGCCGCTCGCAGTCTCCTGCTTAGCTTAGAGGGGTTCAATAGACATGATTCGTGGTGATATCATGAGGGGCGGCTTATGTGTAGTGGGTCTTTGTGTGGTTCCCGGTGCGTGCTTGTGCTTGGGTGCGGACAACCCCTTCCATTGGCGGCTAGACCTCCGGCAAGCGGAGTTGCCGTCCCCCGTTCATTTTAAAAAATTTTCCTCTGAGCGTGCCAACGAACGGTCGCCGCTCGCAGTCTCCTGCTTAGCTTACAGGGGTTCAATAGACATGATTCGTGGTGATATCATGAGGGGCGGCTTATGTGTAGTGGGTCTTTGTGTGGTTCCCGGTGCGTGCTTGTGCTTGGGTGCGGACAACCCCTTCCATTGGCGGCTAGACCTCCGGCAAGCGGAGTCGCCGTCCCCCGTTCATTTTAAAAAACATTCCTCTGAGCGTGCCAACGAACGTACGCCAGTAACATGTCATGTTTGGTTGATTTATGCTGTGGCTGGTGAATATTATTGGGGAACTGCCGAGTACTGCCGCACTTGCTCTCGGTTGAACACCGGCATGCGTTTGTGTAATGGCGGACATTTTCCTAAAATGGCTCCCGCTGCATGTTCAAACTGCTCTTCTCGCGTGTAAACGAATACGCGCATGCGTTAAGTCAAACAACAAGGGCGCCAATCTGGCCATTAGGAGCAGATCCTGTTCCCGCGCGAGGAGTTTTGAACGTGACATGTGACCTGATGTGGCCAATGTGCGTGTCCCCTGCTGCCCTCCACCAATCAGGAGCCGGCTAGTCCCTTTGTCTTTGTGTGCGGGAAGGTATATGATCCGTTGCACCCTGCACCTCCCACCACCATTTTGCTCAGCTACTAGCGAAAGCAACATGGAATCGTCTTCTCAAGCCTCGTCCGTCCCTGCAACCGGCCGTGGCCCTACTTGGAGGGACGCGGAGATCAGGGACCTGATCGGGATTTTCTCGGAGGAGAAAATCCAGGACGCGTTCCAGTCCTCCCACAGGAATAGGGAGGTTTTTGAACAAGTGGCTATTAAGATGCGCGCCCTGGGCCACAACAGGACCGGCCTTGAATGCCGGTCGAAGACCAAGACAATGAGGGCAGAGTACATGCGTGCCGTGAACCATAATAAGGGTTCCGGCAACGAAAAGGTTACCTGCCCCTACTTCGAGGAGCAGCGCCAGCTGTACGGGGACGGGGAAGGATCCGGCAGGCCGAAGCGCGTCGGCCGGAGCCTTAAGGTGGTTCGGAAGCCGGCTGCCCCGGTCGAGGAACCACCCGCTGAGGAGGATCCCGGCGAGGGAACCTCGTCCAGCTTTCGCCCTCCACCCCCCGTCCAGCAACGAGCCGCGGAATCGGTAACGCTGGACCTGATCGCCATCGCTCCTGGGGAGCAAGAGGAGGCTCCTGAGCAAACGCCCCTTGCCTCCGGTAAGTGATTTTCTTTTTATTTTATATTTCCTTTTGAGCAAATGTGTGTTCTGACGTTTGGGCATCGTTTTCTCGTGTGTTCGTTGCAACGCATAAGATGGTAGGCTGTGGAGTGCTTGCTGTGGTTACTATTTGAAACGGTTTTAATTTTATAATTTTATAATTTAATTTTTAAAAGATTTTAAAAGAAGGTAGGCTGTGGAGTGCTTGCTGTGGTTACTATTTGAAACGGTTTTAATGTTATAATTTAATTTTAATTTTTAAAAGATTTAATAAGATGGTTGGCTGTGGAGTGCTTGATGTGGTTAGTATTTTAAACGGTCATGTTTAACCCACAGCCCCAAAATATTTGCTGCATGCCTCGCCCATAGGCCTTCTGCAGTACTTTGGCTCACTACTTTGGGAGCTTGCTTTGTGGTTCATGGTGTATGCTTGCTCATTTTTCACTATTTTCTGCTCTTGTCCACAGAGACACAGTTGCCAGGGACGGGGCCCCTAGAGTCTCCAGCAGCACCTGACGTGGATAGTGATTCGGGGGCATCAACTAACATTGGTAAGTATTAGTAAAAATAGGGGGGGGGCTGTTTTAACTGCTTTGTGCTTTTCTGTTTGTGCAGGGCAGCAGCACTGCTAAGAGAAAGAAGAGAGTCCCTCTGCGTTGCTGGTGTAGGCTTTGAAGCTGGCTTTGCCACCCTTTGGTCCTAGATCTTTTTTTTTTCCTTTTTTTGCAGATTTCATACCCGGAACACAGGAGGAGGAACAGCCTGGGGTGCTTGGACCTCCTGCCCGGCGCAGGCGGATACAGATTCAAGATGGTGAGCGTGCATGACCTGTTCCTTTCGAGCCATAGCTGCAGGACAATGTCGCTAGGCACTAACCATGTGCTCCCTTTTAATTGTTGAGAGTCCTGCTGTGAAAGTAGGCAAAAGTAAAAGCACAACATGGGCAAACAAACAATAGCCATGTGCTCACCGGGGATTGTTTAAATTCTTGGCAGGAAAACACGGGGACAAAAAAGGACACCATGTCCACCATGGTGTGTTTTGACTTTTTTGATGTTACTAACAGTTTTGTTTCTCATTTTTTGCCAACAGAGGTTCTTTCAGATGAGGAGGAGGAACCACCCCTGCCTCCAGGCAGCCCACCACCTAGAGGTGCGCTCCCAGCAGAGGAGAGGCTTACGAGGGAACGCGGCAGGCTGAGGCGCGTCTCCGTCTTGACAAGCGTGGGAGAGAGGCTCCTTGAGCACTGCTATGAGGAGTCACGGCGTGCCGCGGCCGCTGACCAAGCCATGCTCACACTCATTGCCCAGGAGGGGAGAAAATTGAGGGCAGTCCTTAGAGAGACAAACCAAATCCTACGCGAAGGCGTGGAGGAGGTGCGACTGATAAGGAGACTCATGGAGAGGGCAGTAGCGGTCATGGAAAGGGCCTACCCTCCACAAATCGCCCCCCCACCACCACCCACACCAACACCACCACTTCCAGCACCCACCCCACCAACTCCCTCTCAGAATGCCTCCACCCAAACAAGAAGGAGGACTATTCTCGGAAAGAGAAAAATTAAACCAGCAGACAAGTACTCCCCCTCCTAGTTTTGCCCACTTTTTCTATTTCATGTTATCTGTGTTTTGTTGTTTGTTGAATAAAGTTTATATTTTTGACTCTGTCTCTGTGTACCCTACTGTAGAATCTGCAAGGCTGAAAGCGGCCTCTCTAGTGATTGTGTATATTGTGGTACTGCTGTGTGGGTTGGAGGTTGGAGGGGTGTTAGTTCAAGGAGTTTTAGGAGTGTGGTGTGGGGTTAAATATGTGCGAGTTTAAGAAGTCACACTGGAGTCTTGTTATAAAATTTGCAATAACATTTTATTTTAAACAACATTTTAACAGGGGAAAAACATTAGGGAATGAAACTTGGAGCCCCACCAGCACCACCACCCCCCACCCCCCTGGAAAACCTATTTTTTTAACAAAGGTATACATTTAACAGGGGAAAAACATTAGGGAATGAAACTTGGAGCCCCCCCCCCAACCCCTACCCCAAAACACAAACAGGAAACAAAACTCAGTTCCCACCGCTCCCCTCCCCAGCCCCTTCCATCGCCCTAACTCTCCTGCACAGCCGTCCCACGGTCCCCCTAACTTTGCGCCGGAAGAGCTCTTCGTCCTCCTTCTTCTTAACTGTGGGGAGGGAGAAAAAGTACACATTAGTACCACACATATTTTCAAATTTCTTTAGTTTACATGCATACACTTTTAAGTGGCCTTAGCCACAGTGTGAGATGAGTTGGGCAGTGGGGAACATAACCTACGTTCTTCCGCCTCCCTCTGTTGCCTGTGCTGCTCAATCTCCCCTTTCAGCTCTGCCACTTGAGCCTCCAGGGAAGTAACTCTGGCCTCCATGGCACGCAGCCTTGCCTCCACAGTTTCAGCTATAGAAATCAAACAAAGAATTTAATAACACTTCAAATGGGAGCATCACAGCAGGCTCCCATATGGCTCCATGGGGGTACACACACATGGGTCTCCCGCACAGGCATAAAACTCTCACCTGCAGCCTGTCCCGAGGTGGAAGGTCCCTCTTCCTCCCCCTCCTCACGCTCAGGTGCTGTTGCCAGCTTGGATGGTGATTGTGTGGCTGGGCAAAGAAAAAGACAAATCATAATTAAAAGCACACAAAACAGAGATGAAACACAGCTGGTGGACACACCACAGTTAGAGTCTAAGCGCATAACCAAAGTGGTTCTACAGTACTGGCTGGCTAAGTCTGAGGGGGTTGACAGCATCTAAATACTTTCTCGAATTTCATTGGGGACAGTAGGGGAAAGAGGCAGCTAGTCATTCCATGCATGTTTAAGGGCAAAACACAACGAGGGCAGCACTCACCCATATGCCTCCTCATGTCCAGGGGGGGCTTCCCAGCCTTCTCCCATATTTTAACCATCTGGTCGTGGAAGACCGTCCTCCCACTTGGCTGCGGGATCCCCCCCCACTGTTCCAGACTGTTTAGGAAGTCCAGCTTAAGGCGCTTGAATTTTGTCCGGACCTGCTCCCAGGTCCGGACGTAGCCCCTCTCCCTCAGCTTTGAAGCCAACACCAGGTAGGCACCCTTGGTGTGGCAATGGGTGCTGGCCATTAGGCGGCCAACACTTTTTGATTGTAGCACAAGCTCCAGAAGTGCCTCAGCCTCGGCGCGCTGCCAGAAGGAGCCCTTCCGTGGCTTCGGCATCTTCGGAATGACGGTTAGGGAACGAACGTGCGTTGCTCCGATCGACCACCCCGTTTTTTAAATGTATCAAAGCTGCCCACCAATAAAATTATTCCTTGGAACATGAGTGGATTGATCCTCCGGTTTGACAGGGGTCGCCAATACTTCCTGGCTACCCGCCTCCCCGAACTTTCCCCATTCAGCGCTTCCGTATTGTGTTTGTCAATTTCAGTGGGGAGTTAGCATTTAGGGCTGTCAAAGTGCTTTTGGACCAGAGAATCCCCGTTTTTTTGCTGGCAAAGTACACAAACCGCACAAGACAAGGTTAAACAAAGAACACAAAACTTTATTCAACAACAGAGTAGGAAAAACAATTAAACACGCCTCCTGTTTCTGTAGATGTGGGTGGCTATGGCGTCCCGAACCTTGCACCCCTCAGCATATATCCTTTTTCTCCTTGCTTCAGGGATGTCCTGTGTATCCTGAAGGACTACAGGTTCAGGTTCGTCCTCAGGGAAGGGGATGTTATGTCCCTTGTCCTCGCATATGTTGTGCAAAATCACACATGCGATTATCAGCGGAGTCACATTGTCAATATGTACATGGAGTCGTGACATTAAACAACGGAACCGTGACTTCAAACGTCCAAAGGCACGCTCCACTACATTCCTTGCCCGGGAGTGACTGAGGTTGTAGTGGCTCTGCACGTCCGTCCTTGGCCGCTTGTAGGGAGTCATGAGCCAGCGTCGTAATGGGTAGGCTCCGTCCCCGAGGACCAACGCCGGCACACGCACGCCCTCAATGGTGGCGGTGGGGTTTCCTGGAACAAAGACCCCTTCGTCCATGGCTTTCCTGAGGTTGGATTCCCTGAAAACAAGGGCATCATGCCTCCTGCCACTCCACCCCACCTCGGCATCGATAAACCGGCCGGAGAAGTCCACTGTTCCTTGCAGGAGAACAGAGCAAAAGTCCTTCCTGTTCCCGTACTCTTTTATGCTTCCCCCGGGGGCACGGATAGGGATGTGGCTTCCATCGACGGCCGCAAAACAATGCGGGAATCCAAGCCTGGCAAACCCGTCCATACTCTGGAATAAGGGAAAGAAAAGAATATAAGCCATGGCATGTCAGCGTGGGGTGTATCGCGTCTTCGTTGCTGACCTGTCAAACAAGAAAAAAAATTTAAAGGGAAAAGGGGATAGAATGACACTCACCGCTCCAAGCCGGTCTCCGAGGCACACGACTTTGCTGAACAATTCCGCCTCCATGGCGAGGCAGAACTCCTTAAGGATATCGCCAACCGTAGTGACTCCGAGTCCGAATTGCTGGGCTACTGTCCGGAAGTACTGAGGGGTGGCCAAGTACCACAATGCGGCAGCCACCCTTTTTTCAACTGGAACGGGGCGCCGCATGCCAGTGACTTGCCTCTCCATGCGTCCACGTAGAGCCTCCATGAGTTCAAAAAATGTCCCCCTCGACATCCTGAAGTTGGCAATCCAGTGGTCATCATCCCAGCGAGTCCACACAAAATTCTCCCACCAGTCAGAGGATCGTTCGTCCACCCAGAACTGTCTGGGGAACCGGACCTCTGCCAGAGCTTGCCAGCGTTTCTTGGCCGCCATGGTTACCCTTACAGAACGTCTTCTGCTGCTGGTCAGCGTTCCGGCCACCCGTTCTCGGTACTCCGCGATAGCAGACGTCCGACGCGACAAGGCGATATTCATGCGCTGGACCACCGCGAGCATGTAAGCCAGCAATTGAAAAATAAGCCTCTCCATTGCAACGTTGACCTGTGCTGCGGGCAGTAGGCTACGCAAACAAAAGAGTGAGGCCGACCGCGTGTCTGCCCAGGTGCATATAAGCAGGTAACCTGTGGGCGTGTACTGTGGGCGGGGATTAACCAATCAAACATGTCAATGCATCTGGTTCCTAGAAAACAATAGAAAACACGTTCCAAGGGCGCCAATGATTGGACGATAACGCGTTGCTACGGGGTTTCCTGGGTTTTTTAAAAAAAAAGGGAACCCCGACAAGTTCGGCTTCAGGGTCGAGGTCAAAGGTGTGCCTGCAGTTTGATTGACGGGCACGGGAGGCCAGAAGCGCTAAAAAGGGACCTCCTTTGTAGCGATAAGACGGAGAACCGGAAGCCTGTGGGTTACGAAAGTGGCGAGAAGTGAAAGTGCCAAATTCCGCAAAAACCGCAGCTGTGCGTTACGGGCACGGCTAGTTACATTTCGCTACTTGAAGTAGCGCTTTCACAAACGGCAACCAAATAGCAACTTTGAGCTCTGTGCGAAATGGCCCAGAGAATTTAATATAATATTAATCAGGACTAGTTTAAAAGCAAAATTAAATCCCCCCAATTAATAACGAGCTTCCAGCGCTAACATGGGTTTGACATAACTTGTAAGCTATTTCTACAAATCGACCTTCTTTGCTGGAGAGCAGAAAATACCTTTGAACTCATTGCCGAGATTCCTTTCCCCCTCTGATCAGCACACAAAGAAATGCTTTCTCCTTCCTCTCCCGTGATGGCCTTATCTGAACCTTGGCTCTCCTAGACAATCAGGTCCCTGGAGAAGGCAATTAAGGGCTTCTTTCCTTCCTTATCCTCATGCACCGAAGGATCTGGGTTGCCTAAGCAGTCTATAAAACTAATTGAAATGACAGAAAAGGCATTTCCCCGTCTCCAGTGCTGATAATCGGGCTTCCCAGTAATAATAAGCACGCCTTTCTTTGTTTTGCTCTGGACATTTTCACCCTTTTAGCCTAATAGACGGCGTGCCTTTTGATTCAGTATGATCCATTCCCGGTCCCCCCCCCACACTTTGCATTATCATAAAGAACATCTTAATCTCTCCCTTTTCATCAATATAATGCTGCTATTAAAATAAAACACACACGTGTAACCTCAGTGGTTAAAAAACAAAACAAAAAGCAACTCCGTAGATATCTCCGGACTATTAGGACGGGGCTCAAAGGGGCTTTTCTGAGCTTTGTAATGGACGTAAAAGTACTTTTTCTTAAGGATTTATTCCCCAAACTAAACATCCGCTGGTCAGTGTACCTTTCAAAGCTGATTAAATGAGAAATGGAGGACAGATACTGCCAGGGTGATTTGTCTCACTGGTTGCTCGTTTTAGAGAGAGGCCTTTTTCAGTTTTCAGGATTAGAAAGTATATTGCAGTCAGGGCACACAGAGGCAGTGAGACTGTGGCAGAAGGAGTTCCGTATTCCTCTCTGGAAGTACAGGAAGGATGTCAGCCTCCAGGTGGGACCTGTGAATCCCCTGGACTTACAGCTTATCTCCAGATTGCACAGATCAAGTCCCCTGGAGAGAATGGATGATTTGGAGGGCAGACGCTATGGCATTGCACCCTAACTAAGGTCTGTGTCCTCCCCACACTCCATTTCCAGATCTCCAGAGATTTCCCATCCTGGATCTGGCAACTGTACCCTGTCCATCCCCTGCTGATGGCCAGGGAGACATGGCAATCCTGAAGGACAGGATTAAAGCACTGCCCTTTCCACTAATCAAGTAGACAGTGTCCAGACTGCCCCTGAAAGGGAAGAAAGGAGGAACAAGACAAGACTTCATACCTGTGTGGGCACAGAAATACACGCACTAACCCCACTCCATATGCTAGATATTCCTCCCAGCCATTGCCTTTGATGCCCATCAGTGATTCAGGCACTGGGTGGAATAATTGAGGGGAAGGGAAGGCCAGGTGTGCCGATGTTTGACCTGATGACATCAGAAGGGATGTTGCTGTGTCCCTAGAAAAAGAGGCCTAGCCCTCAGTTTGCTGCCACTAAATTTCTCCCCTCCCTCATCCCTGCCAGGTACCTTGCAACCCTGCTCCAACTCTCATCTCTGTTTCCATTCAAAGGGCAGTCTTTACATTCTCAGGTGCCAGGCCTGGCCCCCAATTGCTCCTGGGGAAATTCTTGGAGATTTGAGGGGAAGAGCCTAAGGAGGGCAGGATCTGGGGAGAGAAAGGACCTCAATGGGGTATAAAGCCATGGAGTCACCTTCCAAATCAGCCACTTTCTCCACAGGAACTGATCTCTGCAGCCTGGAGATCAATCGTAATTCCAGCCGTTACCTGGAGGGTGGCAACACTATGCCCGCCATTTTGTGACTCATTTTACTCCTCTCCTTCTTTTTTCCAGGTGTACGTCTTGTGGGGAGATCATGTACCACCCTCCTGTTTTGTTTCCTGAGAGACTGAGGTAGAGTAGATTGAGTGCTCCTTTGGAGCTCAGGATAAAATGTGTTTCTTTCTTCTCACTTCAGAACATTAGACGTCTTTCTCTAGGAAAAAAAATGCCCCTCTGTCATGTTTTGTGGGTAGCTGAATAACAGAACCATGAGCCCAGAAGCAGATGTTATTGCGCTCTTCTTCGAGGAACTGAAAAAGGATGCGGCCTACTAGACTCTGTCGCTGCCCTGGAAGGCAAAACAACTCCGAGACCCAAAGGGAAGGAAGCGGCAAAGTACTCGTGTTTCTTCTTGCTTCTGCTGGCAGGTGTTTTCATTGCCTGGCGTGCAAGACCTGAATTGCCCCAGTAATGTCCCCGGCAGATAAGGAACACGGCTTTCCACCGCACCCCAAAGCCATCGACGGTTAATTCTGCAGCCCACAAACCACAGTTAACTGCTCTCTTTCACGAGATAAAACCAGAGGGCACCGTTATCTGACCCGATCAGCTTGTCTTTCCCAACATCCATCTTATATGGTGTCCAACTCCAGCAAGCTGTGAATTTAGGATAAAAAGCAGGAGTGAGTTATCAGGGGCCACGTTGTTCTTTCGTGGAGAAGTACAAAGGGTGAAAGCCAGGATTTTGTGTGCAGCTTCCATTGATGCTGCTATAAGAAATTCCACTTTTGGGTGCTTATTAAGCAAATGTGCTTTTTTGTATTCTGCTTTTCTCTCAGATCAGAGCAGCTTACATCCTGGCTGCCTTCCTCACATAAACCTTTTGAGGACAGGTGAGGCTGGAAGACTATGATGGGCACCAGCTCACCTTGCTGGCTTCTGTGTAGGGATGCCAGTCTCCAGGTGGGACCTGGGGATCTCCTGGAGTCACAGCTCATCTCCGGACTACAGAGACCTGTTCCCCTGCAGAAAATGAATGCTTTGGAGGGTGGGCTCTAGGGCACTGTACCCCACTGAGGTTCTCGTCCTCCCCAGGCTCCATCCCTAAATCTGCAGGAGTTTCCCAACCTGGATCAGGCAACTCTACTTCCATGGCTAAGTGGGGAATTCACACCTGGCTGTCCCAGGTCCTAGATCTGTGTTGTAACCACTACACCAGGGGTGGCCAAACTGAAGCTCTGCAGATGTCCATGGACTACAGTTTCCATGAGCCCCTGCCAGGTGCTGGCAGAGGCTCATGGTAATTGTAGTCCATGGACATCTATAGAGCTGCAGTTTGCCCCCCCCCCCCGCACTAGACCATGGCAGAGTCTGCACTTACTTTGTTTATTCCATTGTCAATCTTGTTGAATCCAGATCGCTTTGAACTCGGGTCTTCCTCTCCCCCCTCCTCCCTATTGAAACAGGAAAGCCTTCTGCACGTGGTTAGGGTAGTTCAGAAGGGGGGGGGGGGAGCCAAGCCTCTTTCTTTTTTTTCTTGAAGGGGGGGAGATGAGCCAAGCAGGCAGCCTCTTTATTTTCTTGGAGGGTGGGCGGGAGAGGATTGAAAAAGGCAGCGAAGGGAGAAAAAAATCCAGGACCGACAGAAACTGAGAGAAATTAGGGGCGTCTCCTTTAAGGCAAGCTTGTCACATGACCAGGTGTGACCTATCAGAAGTTCTCTACCACAGAGCTTGCTTTCCCAATCCGGATTTGAAAAATATTGAGCATTAAAAGCACTCTAAGATATCGCACAGTAAAGGTAGGGTCACTCCGGATCAATCCTTCTTGCTACAGAAGGAAAATTTAAATCGCCCAAAATCCAAACGGAAATCGCATTCTGTGTAGAGGGCAGGGACTGAATCGACCTGGGATTGTAATAAAAGCTCGGTGCAGTTTACACCCAAGCCAGCCCACATATAGTGTGGATTATAAGGGGGCAGGTAGTTAAGGCAGAGGGTTAATCCTATCACGGTTTTCTCAAGTGCTGAGTCACAATGTGGTTAGATGCTTTCAATTTACGACAGTCATGCCAAATGCAGGCTAGAGTCAGCTCCATGGTAGGTTCATACCCTCACTCGGCCATGAGACTCTCTGGATGACCTCTGGCGAAGTGTTCTGTCTTAGCCTAATCTATTTTAAGTAGAAAATTCATGTCGCCTCTCCAGACATCTGTTGAAAATAACATTTATTTTACAGGATCCCTTGTGATGATGAAACGGGGGTGGGGGACCACTTATGGGCTCTCGGAGCTCCACAGAGGATGGGTGAGATAATTAGAAGTACAATTTGCTTAGGGTCACCAACTCTGCCTAGGGAGGTTCATGGAGATTCGGGGATGGAGACCAAGGAAGGTGAGATTGAGGGAAGGGAGGGACATCTGTGGAGTATAAGGTCACACAGCCCACCTCCAGAGCAGCCGTTTTTTCCCAGGGGAACTGATCTCTGTAGTCCGAAGAGAGAAGCTAAGGCCTATTTGGAGAGAAGCTAAGGTCATCCATGCTACCAACTGTCACTAAAATTGTATGTAACTAGTTGGGATGTTCACCTTGAATTCTAGATTGGGGTCCCTTGGTCCTTTTTGAAGCTTCATGCATCTTTGGTTTGATGAAGAACATGGAGGAATCTGACTGGTTAGGAGCCAGCTTGGTGTAGTGGTTAGGATTAGGAACAGCACTGATAAAGCTGTTCCAACCAAACAGTAATATCAGGACTCTCTCAGTCTCACCTACCTCACAGGGTGTCTGTTGTGGAGAGACTCCATTTGGTAGAGAAAAGTGGCATATAAGAACCAACTCCTTCTTCTTCTTCTTCTTCTTCTTCTTCTTCTTCTTCTTCTTCTTCTTCTTCTTCTTCTTCTTCTTCTTCTTCTTCTTCTTCTTCTTCTTCTTCTTCTTCTTCTTCTTCTTCTTCTTCTGAAGGAAACCTGAAAGGATTGGAGTAAACAGGAAATCACTGCAGTCTGGTTGCCCCACATAACGTAATTTAACAGGTTGGACCAGTCCGATAACTGGGCTAACAAACATCCTAACATTATTATCTGAGTGATTAATTCTTTTGTACATTCCTAAATATGTAGGAACAGGCAGAACAGGGTGGTTTCTAACATTAGTTGTTAATGTCCTTTCAGAACAGCTGTAGCTTTCTGTGTTTCCTGTCTAATGCTTGTTATTTGCTCTTCTTGAAAAAAATAGCAGTTTCTACCCTGCCTACCTTTGTAATTACACAGTGCACAGAATTATTTTTAGGCCCCGGCTTCCCTTTGGCTCTGCTTGGGTGATCTTCTCAGCTCCATTTAAACATGCTCATATCGCACCACAAGCTGAGGCCAGCGAAGATGTGGTGAGCAGTGCACAAGATCACATTTCTGCTCCTCGAAATGTACCAAAGAAATGCACGGACCTCATTGTCACACAAAAGTTGTGGCTACAAGTGCTGCAGATTTGGAATGTGTTGTGAAAAGAGCAACGACTGGTACTTGGTGTTTCTACAGGGCTTCTTGATGTTTCAACATTTTGTCTCCATCATCTTGGTAACACTTCAGCAGAACCCTGTTGCCCAGGCATAGAGAAAACAGCCTTTCTCAAATCTCCAAAGAAGCCCCAAATAGCTCAGAGATCATACTTCTAACTCACACAATTTCCTACTATTTCTCCAATTTTATTTTTACACTTTTTGAAAAGGGATAGGCATGAACTGGTTCACTAGCCCAAATCTGGCACGAATTTGGCCCGATTCGTAGCACCTAAACTGATGTTCGGAGAAGGTTGAGGGGTGCACCCCCCCTACTGCTAGGCTGAAATGGCTGTGAGCCATTTCACCGGTCAGTTTTGCTTTCCTCCTCTCTAGCGGGGATATGACGAGCAACCCTACACCCATGCCTGGCAACCGTACACAGTGGGCACTTAAATGGTTTAACGGGACGATGTGCATTCAGATGGGGCATGCTCCTCCTCACTTACCACTCCTGCCACCTCTTTGGGATCTCTGAAATTCCAGGAAATACATTTTCATTACTGCCAGAATTCTGGGGTGTTCTGCTTCATTTCAGATATTCCTGAGTTGACCCAAAATGGAAATTTCAGGTATAATTTAGGTGTAGGAATACCTGAATGCACACTCCTAACTTTAACCCTTCCCCCCACCATCGCTTTCTCCCTGAAAACACACACACACTCTTGACATGTCCTGGCCCCCTTGTGAAAGCTGACAGCAAAGATTCCCAAACAGGGTTCCCAGGGAAAATTGGGGTTATGCTAGAGCTCCCCTGGGGTTATGCAGCCTTTCCTAGAAGTTCAGATGGCCACTGAAATCACTGGAGCCTCCTTCCCCAGCATTGCTTTACAGGCCTCGTTTCTTTCTCCACAATGGGTTTAAACTACAACGATATAGGCTAGATATCAGGGGGGGAAATTCACAGTCAGAGTAGTTCAGCAGTGGAATAGGCTGCCTAAGGAGGTGGTGAGCTCCCCCTCACTGGCAGTCTTCAAGCAAAGGTTGGATACACACGTTTCTTGGATGCTTTAGGATGTTTAGGGCTGATCCTGCGTTGAGCAGGGGGTTGGACTAGATGGCCTGTATGGCCCCTTCAACTCTATGGTTCTATGATTCTATGATAAATGATCAATTGATTGATGGGCTGGCTCCCTCAACTTACTTCCGTACCCATTTCTCTGAAGGAACTTCACACCGCTTCTGGGGTTCCTCAAAGCCTGAAAAATATTTCAGGGCTTCCTCCATGGTCAAAAGGTTGAAAAGGGCTGGCTTACAAGTAACCATTTTTCTATGTGGCAGGGAAATTTCCCTCTCTTTCCATGCCATTCATCTCTTTCATAAGCAGACAAGCATAGTGTGCTTTGTTTAAGCTGGAAGAAGGCAAGAAGATGTGGCAGATCCGCTATACCTGTAACATCATTTTAAGTGAGCAGAAACCCAGTGGCTGGGATGTCCTAAACTCAGTGGTTCTCAAGCTTCCTAATGCTGCAATCCTTCAATACAGTTCCTCATATTGTGCTGACCCCCAACCATAAAATTATGCAAGCGTTCTGACCAAACTGACCAATGACGTGAAGATCCATTGTTCATGATTGTATATAGATTGGTTCCCCCCCGGGGTTTCTCAGTTCAGTTCTGCTTCTTGTCCCACCATGCCGATCTCACTCTTTTCCGCTACTCCAGACAAACAAACGCTCTATCTCGATCTACCCTGCAAGGCTGTTCTGTGGATAGCACCCCCCTTGGCCAAGCTGCTTTCCCTGCCACGACCCCTGTGAAAGGGTCATTTGACCCCCAAAGGGGTCCCGACCCCCAGGTTGAGAACCACTGTTCTAACCGATCTGGGTGTCTTGCACTTAACTTCTAGCAGCTAGGTCCGGAAGATATTTACCCATAAATCTCATGTGTTCACTTTAAAGTATGTAACGATGATCAGGGGTCATAAGCCATAAAGGATGTGCTACTTACTGTAGTCTGACTGACAGTGGGTGTCCTAATCTGGAAGCAGACCGTCTTTCTCAGCACTCTGGCATGAGTGGTTCTTAAATAAAGCCAGAAACCTCTCTCTGGTCTTATTCAAAGGGGGGGGGGGATCCAGTTTTGCAGATTGCAGTATCTCTTATCCCTTTGCAAACTTTATTTGCAGGATTTCAGTCTATTTCTTGTACGGATTCCATGTCCCAACACACTGCAAATTGCCATTACACCAGCCCTAGCTCAGAACTGCATTATATAAACAATCTCTCCCCCCCCCCTCCCCACACACACACACACACACACAGTATATCATTTTAATACGGAGGGGGAAAGAACTTGTAATCCCAGTGACTCATTTGTTCCTGCTACTTCTTTGTACCTCGCTGTTTAATATCGATCTTCTACGCTCAGGATGAACGACCATCTCAAATGCCGCCTTAATCCTTAGAAAGTATTTATGACTATCCAGTGCTCCTCCCGCGAAAGAGCACGTTGAAGGCAGCGAGCTGCAGCGCCGGGGAAGCAAATAAAAAGAGAAAAGCAATCCGAACAGAAATTTAACCGGGTAGCTCTCCTCTCCTTACTGAAGGTGGCCAACTTGCAGTAACTAAACTGCTAATTTGTTCAACCGGGGAGGGGTGTGGGGGGGATTTTTAATCAGATGTTGGCATTATCTGCCACTAATTGCTTTTTCATTTCCACTTGTAATTATTCCGTCGAATGTTTGTGGTGAGAAGCTGAAAATGAAGGAGATCACTGAGAAAGAATTAATTGTTAATGAATAATCAGCCATAGGAAGCCAATTTCATTATCTTCAAAGAGGTGGGCACAGATTAACTGCTAACCGGGGTTCGCGTATTTTTTCTCTCTCTTCTTTCTCTTCTTCTTCTTCTTCTTTTTTTGGCACACGACTGTAAAGTAACCACCAACACCCTCCAACTTCATCAATTATTTTCCATTATGCGGACGGGTAACCAATTTTTGTCTTTGTTGTTTAATGCTAATAGTAGGATTCATGCTGCGGAGCGCTAATTGGAAGGTGTTACTTTCAGAGGGCTTTAGGCCTAATTATTAAGCATCATCATCATTAGCATATGAACCCATAAAGGCCGGGGGTGGGGGGGGGAGTTACTACATTTGCCGTCATACAATCCTGTCCAGGTTACTAAAACTTGGGATAGCTTCCAAAAGCAGTCCAGACCAATGAAGACGCTGCTTTGAGTATTACTGTAGAAAGTGACCACCTTCCCTTAGAATTGGTAATATATCGTCAAGAGCAGGGGTGGTCAAACTGCAGCCCTCCAGATGTCCATGTACTACAATTCCCATTGTAGTCCCATTTGCTGGCAGGGGCTTCTGGGAATTGTAGTCCATGGACATCTGGAGGGCCGCAGTTTGACTACCCCTGGTCAAGAGGTTCACCTGGCGAGTGGCCTTAGTCAAATTGACCGGGACTCCGGGATTATATTAAGAAGAATTAGATGATCCCACCCAAATAGAGGAGAATCTTCTTTTGACTCTTTTTCAAAACTCAGAACAATGCTGGGTAATACGCACTCTCCCAGGCCTGTTGGGAGAGGCGGGAAATAAATATAATAGTAATAGTAATAGTAATAGTAATAGTAATAGTAATAGTAATAGTAATAGTAATAGTAATAGTAATAGTAATAGTAATAGTAATAGTAATAGTAATAGTAATAGTAATAGTAATAGTAATAATATGAGGAGTATTACTGTCTACCACAGTAGTAGTCTGTTATAAATACCTTTTTAAACAAACATACTGAAGAGAAATGTGCATGTTGAGATTTTAAAGTAAACCATAAATAGCCCCAAAAACCCAGCTCATCACGACGGACTATGATACAATGGAGCAGAAGACTCCAAAATCCAACATCTGTCTCATCATTATTGCATATATCGTCTCTTGAGAATGCTTGCCACTCAGATTTTGCTTCTTTCTCACAGAAATTTTGCCCAGTCAGCTGAGTTACCAGAGGGGCACCCCCAAAAGATTCGTTCAAAGGAACAGTTAGCTCAGTTTGCTTCAGGGCTGTTTTGGAATATTTATTTATTTATTTTGCAAGAGCTGTGCCCTACCTTTCTGTATTAAAGGATACAAATTCTATTTATTCGATGTGTCATCTGTGAGAAACTTCGATTTCTAAATAAGTAACCTCATAGAATGAAAGTTTCTTTAAGAAAAATTAAAGCATCTACAACGAAGGCATAGTCAGGACTGAGATACAAAGCATACAATAAGCAATATAGGGGTTCGCTTCCCCCTCCCCTGGAATTTGAACCAGGCACAGTTCAAAGGAGTCAAAACATCGAGATAACCATTTGGTCATTGGAACCACAGGTCTGAGAAACTATGGGGTACTAACACAAGGGAGAGGAAGGAATGCGAAAGGGATTCTTCTGTATCTGCACTCCAAGACTGCGGAAGGCATGATTGAACCTCTAGCCAAGGTGAAAGCTCTTCTGTATTGGTCGGAATCAATTGTCGATAAGTAGGCAGCTGGAATTAGGGTATATCTTAAGGATGCTGGTGCTAAAAAGGTAGAAGCACCTGCGATGCCAGTCGGTCATCAGATATCTTCTACTCGTTTGATTAACTCTCCTTGCCTGGGCCTCACCAAGTCTAATGCTCCTTTCATTTAGGGAGAGACCCATACCAGTTTAAATATTTTTAAACCAGCTGGATTAGAAAGAGTCTGGAGACGTGGTGGAGCAGATTGACAGAAAGTGATTGGCCCAAGATCACCCAGTGAGCTTCATGGCTGAACGGAAATTTGAACCTGAGTCACCCACATCTTGTCTGGCACCCAAACCATGACATGGTGTAAGATTAAAGTCAGGAGAAGGTGGTACTTGGCCTGCCTAAAGAGAGGAGAGGACATCCAAATCAAGACAACTATATGGGAAAAAATTGGGTTAAGCATTACTAGTGTGCCTTTTGCTTGGGGAATTTGGAAGGCGTTTAAAGAAGAACCATTAGGTTGAATGTTTGAAACACAATTGCAATATTTTTTGGTTCATAGACAGTTGATGCAATGGACTATGACAGTTCTTTCTCAGGCTTCCCTGGCCGTCATATTGGTGCATGCTCTCAGCACTGATGCCTTTAAATAACAACTTATGAAACTTTAATCACCACATCACTTATGTGCATTTCCAGCAGTTTCTTGATTTTAAAAACCCTTGAATATTCACCATTTCCCAGCTAGAGAACCCCAAAATAGTGTAGAGTGCCAGAGATCAGTGAATGAAATTCTCTCTCTCTCTCTCTCTCTCACACACACACACACACACACACACACACATACACAAACACAGACCACACTAAGAGTGCAAACCCACAATGTTATATTCTCATCGATGTTTACTTCTTCCAAAAGTCTAGAATTTGTAATTTGCAGCTAGTGACACATTTCCCCCTGTAACAGCTTCAGGAGAGCTATTATAATTCTGTCACAAGGAGAATCAACCTCACATAATTTCATTTGGCAACAAGGATTTTACATCAACTCCTCCTGATGAAAAAGGAATTCAATAATGGGGAGGGAACTGCAGTCATATTTTTGCATTTATTTATAGGCTCTTTAATTCCAAAACAAATTTCACTGTAGCATACATAATTCTGTCTGGTTTTAGGGGTTTTTCATTAAACTATAAGTGAATTGCCCTTCTGGCTGCAAATCTGTTTTGCTTTGCATCGCCTTCCCCTCCCTTTCACCGCGTTCCATCTTAAATTCCACAAGGATTCTATAGATTTTATTTAAGCCGAGCCAAACGCATCTGCCCTAGAGAAGTTTGCCTCTCTTAACATGCAACCCATCGCTTAATGCTCCTTTTTTTCATTTAGGCTTTCAATTTGGATGAATTCCAAATTACCATTTATTCCAATAGAAACACTACTAATTACACAAAGCATCTTAATAAAAGAATGGAAACAAGATTAAAACAAAAAAACAAGCAAAAAAAATCCTTCCTCCTGCTGGTGTTCTTAATGCAAAGTGGTTCTAAATGGCAAAAAAAAAAAAAAAAATCTGGTTTTCCGTAGCCTTATTCAGGTCTTGTGGGGGGCGGGAAGACATTCTGGTTTTTTTTTTTTTTTAACAGAAGGATACTACAGACTTTGGAAGTAAAAATGGAATGGGTGATACTTTAGCTTCTGCATTGTTGCATCCCCGAGTGGGTTCCTTTTAAAAATACTACGGTTCTTCGTATGACTCGTAGTTCAGAACTTGGGTCAGCATGGCAACTTTTTGACGAAGAAAAGTTAGTTTTTATACCCTGCTTTCCACTACTCAAAGAAGTCTCAAAGCAGCTTGCCCTTGCCTTGCCTTGCCTTCCCCACTACAGACGCCCTGTGACATAGAGAGCTCTGAGAGAACGGTTCTTTGAGAACAGCTCTGTGATGTAGAGCAGGACAGCAGAGGTTCTTGATATATCTAGCTCATTACTGAATCCAGATACTTGTTTGCAGCCCAGGTGAAAAGGTTGGTGCTGCTGGCATATTATGGTCTTGTTTCAAATCTTGGAACGCCTCAACCAGCAGTTTTATGTTGATACTAGATGTAAAGGCCATTGTATTTTTTGAATACAATGGGCGCTAGCATGGGCGCTGGTGGGCCCGGCAGGCTCACAGGGCTCCTTGCGGGCCCCTCCACCGCGCTGTCCCTGCTGCCCCCTTTCCCCCCACCCCCTCCACCCCGAGGTCCCTGCTTCAGCACAGCGACTGGAGCAGGGCCACCGCATCTCCAACGTGGCGGGCCTGCTCTTCTCGCCGCTTCAAAGCCTTTCCCCCCTCCCCGAGGCCCCGGCTTCTGCGCGGCGAAAGGAGCAGGCCCACCGCGTCTCCGAAAGGAGACGAAAGGAGCAGGCCCACCGCGTCTCACCACCAAAGCTGGGACCTTGGGCAGGGAGGGGGTTGGGGGAGCAGGCAGAAGGAGCAGGCCCGCTGTGTCCCACCGCTGAAGCTGGGACCTGTGGCAGGGAGGGGGGTGGGGGAAAGGATTGCTCCTTTCACCGTGCTGAAGCCGGGGCCTCGGTGGGTAGGAGGGAAAAGGCTACGCCGCGGCAAGAAGAGCAGGCCCGCCATGTTGGAGACTGGCCCATCTCCGCATCGGAGATTGGCCCATCCAAGTTTTTATCACGGACTTGGCCCTCCCCTTTCTCCTCCCACAATGCCCTTACTGTTTTATTTTTACCGCTCCGCAGGAGCAGTTTACAGATTAAACAGCCGGGAAGGAAAAACGTCTTGTGAAACCTAAAGACATTAATATCCCGGGACACAGCTTCAGAACAACCACAGTAACGATGCCACGACATAATGGCTGAGGGAGAGTTTTTCATTCTTTGAATTCTCAGATCTCTGAATGGCTTTACGTTTTACGAGAACCAGTTGGGGAATACTATAAGTCATCTAAACATACTTAGTTCAGTACCCAATTAACGAGGCCTGTGCCATATGCTCTTAGGCGTTCTGTAACGGGTTAAGCATATGTCTTGAAAGCTCAGAAGGGCTGCTGATAAACATTGTTTAACAAGGATATAAGTTTGGCATATTTATTGCAGTTATTGCCTTGGCCAAGCGGTGTTCTGCCTGAAAATGAATTGGTGCTTGGACACGCAGCTGACATTTGAACGGACTTTTTTGGACACCAAAACTGGAGAGAAATGCTAGACTGTTGGGAGCTGGTTACTTTATAACTCCTAAAACTCATTTGCATTTTTAAAAATCCGAGATGATACTAAGAGACACGTTAGCAGTATCTTCCCCCATTTCGTAATAACTGGTGGGGAAAAAATGTAGTAAAAATATCATACTATCCCAGTCGGAAAGCTTATAAAGAAAAGGAAAGAAAAGGAAGAAGGGAATTTCTCTAGAGAAAGGTCTATGGCCTAGTTATATTGATTTTTGAAAAAAACAGAATTGGTTATGGATAACATTTGTTTCTTCAAGGACCAGGACTAAGACGAAGTACAACATCCAAGCATTACATTCTTTTAGGGGTGTGTTGTGTGTGTTTTTTAAAAAACGGTTTCGATCCCACTATTTTGCACATAGAATAAGCAGACTGAATATCTGGAGTATGCCAGTGGAAGAGTATTAACACAGGACAACAGTCACCAACAAATTCTGCATCCTGAACAGGTTCTCTGCAAAATAACAGTGCCTGCAAAAGTTGAGGCAGTTCAATAATCCTCACCATTATTCAAGGTTATACCACATCTCTAAGGTAAAATTAGACGCCAGAGGGACGAGGGCACCTTAGTTCCCTATGCGAGTTCAGTTATCCTTTTGTGTGAGAGCCAGCTTGGTGTAGTAGTTAGGAGTACGGACTTCTAATCTGGAGAGCCGGGTTTGATTCTGCACTCCCTCACATGCAGCCAGCTGGGTGATCTTGGGCTCACCACAGCACTGATAAGGCTGTTCTGACCGAGCAGGAATATCAGGGCTCACTCAGACTCACCTCCCTCACAGGGTGTCTGTTGTGGGGAGAGGAAAGGGAAGGCAATTGGAATCCACTTTGAGACTCCTTCAGGTAGAGAAAAGCAGCATATAAGAACCAACTCTTCTTGGGTGGGGCAATTGAAAAACAATGTTAAACGAAACCTGTTACCAAGCTGACCAGCAGGAAGAAAAAGAAGGAGATTAGGGAACCTCCAAATTATTCTGGAAAAACCCAAGTGACAAAAAAAATGTCTTCCCCTGCCCCCACATGTAGTGTCATCAGGAGATGAAGGAGAAGGCACTTCAGTTCCCAGTAGAGAGGTGATTCAGTTACATATATCTAAACTTAATTCCATTAGGGAAGAGGGACATTACTGTAAGTTGCAGTTGAAAATGGCGCCCATGACAAAGAGAAGCTGCCGTCATCCATGAATATTTCCCTTCAGGAGGACTTGAGAGAAATTACCTCATGTTATACAGTCCTGAACTTCCACATATCTCCTAAAACAGCCAGTGACATGAACAGCGGTGAGGAAATACAGAAAAAAAATGATGTGCAGCTGCTATGTGGCTGCCCATTGTTTAAGACAGGGGTAGTCAACCTGTGGTCCTCCAGATGTCCATGGCCTACAATTCCCATGAGCACCTGCCAGCATTTGCTGGTAGGGACTCATGGGAGTTGTAGTCCCTGAACATCTGGAGGACCACAGGTTGACTACCCCTGGTTTAAGAGTAACATCCATTTTTGTCCCACTTGGGATTTTACTCTTTAAACATGTTTTCGTTACTCGCATTTTATTCTTTCCAAAGTGCCACTTGAATCCACACTTTATCATCATTAGAGAACTGGGTTAGGCCCGGAATCACCCAGGCTCAGTTCCCTGCTGTCAATGCCCAGTTGATAAGCAGACTCTTTGGTGATGAACTCTCTTTATTAATGAATGACATGAAACAGGTGCATGAAGTTCTTTGCTGAAACTAAAGTTTACACAAATCTGGTTATCTAGTTGACCACCCTAAAGCCTACTCACCCCATACCTCCTTTGGCTAAAATGACCAGAAATCTGGGGCCACAAGGCGGGACACGTCACCGCCGTCACAGCAAACAGGAAGGATGGAAGGCTGAGTCAACCTTGAGCCAGCTGCTGAGATCAAACTCCCAGCCTCATGGACAGAGCCTCAGACTGCATGTCTGCTGCCTTACCACTCTGCACCACAAGAGGCCCTGTTCACACACTACAAGCCTGCAAAAGCAAAAGTGATAAGAGAGGCTCACCAGGACACACCAAGTCCCAGGTGCCTAGAGTAAGTGAGATAATTAGGAGGCTCAGAGTAGAAACCCCCTGGGTTAAAAAAAAACACCCGATAGGCATCAGAAATGAAAGGCCCAAATTTAGGTCAAACAAAGGCATAAAACATGTCAAGCAAACAGAACTGATACATATACACTAAAGCATAAAAAGAGAGTAATACATCACAACAAATATAAGTGAACCACCATATGGACGCCATTCATTCATTTAATTTACAGTCCGCCTTCCTCCTTGGACTCAAGGCGGATCACATAATAACACTCCGTAAACCCCCATAAAATCCCCTTTAAAACCTTGAAACTATAAAAATCACCTACATGGCAAGAATATTTGCTGTTCCTATGGATGTCCATTTTAATGGGGGGTTTTAATGGGTTTAATGGGTTTTAGCTGGACTTTTGTAAAACACCACGAGCCTCTGGGAGTAGAGGTTAATAAATCAATCAATCAATCAATCAATCAATCAATAAATGAAAAATGAATAAATGAATAAATGCTATATGAACTAAAGAACAGGAGCTTGACATCTGCTCATGATGAAAATCACAGGGTGTTGTTGGCCCAGTCACTTCTCCTAAATGTAAATTACTTCACAGGAAGATTGTGAAGACAAACAGAAGTGGGGAGAACCATGTTGTCATGTACCCATAACCCAGGTACAAGTCTTCAGCTGACGGGGCCTACTTTCCTTTCCCCACACCCTTGTTCTTTCTGCCCTCTGAAGTTGCACCTGTTCTCTTTTATGCTTGTCATAGTGTTGCAAGGAATACAAATGACCATGCCTGGCTCTTTGCATCTGGGTTTTTTGACATTTGAAGAACGGTTTCACTTTGTAGCTTGGATAAAACAGCCTCTCTGTGAGAATGCCTGTTGGCTCACAAATCCCATGGGAGGGGGGCTGCAGGCTGAGGGTATATCTGTTCCTAGAATGCTCTACGAGGCGTCTTCAGTAATGTTTCTCTGTAATGGTAAGTTCCTGCAGTTGCTCCCCTAGGACTCCAATAAAGCTACTTTTGGACTACTCACTGCAAAGAGATTGTGTCTGCTTTGGTGACCTCATGGGTGCGCATTCCAGGGTCATGACACATGTATGATGTCATGAGAGGGACTGAGAACCATGGAAGAGGGGTGAAGGGCCCATTCTGCACACATTAGATAATGCTCTTCCAATGCACTTTAGAAACAGATTTTCCTGTTCTGCACAGGAAAATCCAGCTGCGAAAGAACATTGAAAGTGCATGTGCAGAACCACGTATCTTGTCATGAGTGCCTCCGAAGAGGGATGGACTCGAAATGTAACGAACACAGAGACATTTCTCCTCCTGCACCTTGCGAATGAGTCAGTCTAGCATTTACACAGTGTAGAGATAATGAAGCTGTGTTCTAGGACGTAACGGCAGAGATTACCATCATTTCCCTGAGGAGAACCATAGTGACATTTCTCCGCTGCCTCTCAGTCGCTTCCAGTGTTATAGTTAGTGTTTGGCTTCTCGCTTGTCACAGCTTTGCTTGGAAAGGTCATGGGAATGAGAAGTAGCCACAGGTGCCTTGGGACTTCCCCCAACAGTTGAAGGCTGCAAATGGAAACCAAATGAGAAGGCAACCGGGCCAACAGAGTGTCTTTATAGCCCATCACGGATTATTGTTAACATTGTAAGTTTGAGTGGTTATTTCACATGGCAGTGTTACTTATTTATTTGGCTTCTGAAAGCATGGCTTTAGGGGAGGGGCCTGTAGCTCAGGAATGGAGCATCTGCTATGCCTTCCGAAGGGCCCAGATTCAATCGCTGACATTTGAAATTTAAAAGGCCGAGGAATAGTTGTGAAGTGAAAGGCGTCAGTGAGGCACTACTCACTGAGACAAGCCAAGGGTTTGACTTGAATCTATATAAGGAAGATTCATGACAGCTTAGTGTAGTGGTTAGGAGTGCAGACTTCTAATCTGGTGAGCAGGGTTTGATTCCTCACTCCCCCACATGCAACCAGCTGGGTGACCTTGGGCTCGCCACAGCACTGAGAAAGCTGCTCTGACCGAGCAGTATTATCAGGGCTCTCACAGGAGTCTCAAAGCGGCATATAAGAACCAACTCTTCTTCTTCTTCTTCAGTAATATCAGAGCTCTCTCAGCCTCCCCTCCCTCGCAGGGTGTCTGTTGTGGGGAGAGGAAAGGGAAGGCCACTCTAAGCCGCTTCGAGACTACTTCTGGAAGAGAAAAGTGGCATATAAGAACCAACTCTTCATCTTCTTCAGTAATCTCAGGGCTCTCTCAGCCTCACCCACCTCACAGGGTGTCTGTTGTAGGAAGAGGAGAGGGAAGGTGATTGTAAGCCACTTTGAGACTCCTTCGGGTAGAGAAAAAGCAGCATATAAAAACAAACTCTTCTTCTTTTCTTTGGGGTATCAAACACTTCTTTGTAATGTTATTCTCCCCCACCCTCCTTTCCGGTTATGCCAGACACATTTAAATCATGAGGTGGTTTTCACTTTACAGTTGGGGGGCTGGGAGAGAGAAGCACTGTTGATGTTGAGGGAATATGCCGGCAAGTCAGAGCTGACTTAGAACTGCTGATATGGTTTCTGAGGCAAGAGAGATTCAGACATGGTTTGCCATTGGCTGCCTACACATCACAGCTATGATTGGCAGCTCTGGGTTGGGAAATACCTGGAGACATGGGGGGTGGGAACCAGGAGTGGGTGGGCTTTGGGAGGGACCTCAATGGAGTAGAATGCTGTGGAGTCCATCTTCCAAAGCAGTCATTTTCTCCAGAGGAACTGATATCTTTAGTCTAAAGATTAGTGTAATTTCAGATTCCCCAGGTGGCATTACACTTGCATCCCTAGTTACAACCCTAGTATTTCTTGGTGGCCTCCAATACAAATACTAGCTAAATACCCCTTAACTTCCAAGATTTCAGAAGATCAGGCTGGCCTGGGCTATTAGGAGTTACATATTTGTGGACAGTGTCACCCTGTAGAATTTAGGCAACCTCCTCCCCCTAATTTCAATAAACACAGTTGGGATACTTCAGCACATAAATGCCTGGCTATATAGCAAGCAGATGGTTGACGTGTCATTTACATTTATTCTCCTCTCCAGAATGAATTCTGCCTTTTCACATTTGCCTTTCAAACATTCATTTTCTGTGTTTCCTGAACCTGGGGTACAGGTTGCTTCTTGGAAAATCATGGTCAGCTGTCGTCCAGCAGGCAGACGTCCTAAACCCTTCCAGGGGTCCAACTGGATGGTTGACAGACTGATCCTGTCTCAGACTGTTAACTGTTCATGGAGAAAGGAAGGCCTGGGGTTGAAGAATTGTCTGTACCAGTGGAGGCACTCAGCAGAAATACAGTCCCTATATGGAGGGGCATACATTGGTTCTGACTTGATGGCCAAAAAATACCCCCTACGTACAGGAAGAAAGCTCCTGGTTCTTGAAACCTCACCCTGGAAATACCATTTGTAAACAACCCCTCTACATAATGATTATCTACACCAACAGCAAATTTGGCCACAGATCATGTAACTGTGTCAGGATTCGAGGATCCGAGATCTCTGACTTACCAGAGGACCTACCTCCTCCTCCTGAGAGCCAGCTTGGTGTAGTGGTTAGGAGTGCGGACTTCTAATCTGGCATGCCGGGTTCGATTCTGCGCTCCCCCACATGCAACCAGCTGGGTGACCTTGGGCTCGCCACGGCACTGATAAAGCTGTTCTGACCGAGCAGGAATATCAGGGCTCTCTCAGCCTCACCCACCCCACAGGGTGTCTGTTGTGGGGAGAGGAAAGGGAAGGCGACTGTAAGCCACTTTGAGCTTCCTTCGGGTAAGGAAAAGCGGCATATAAGAACCAACTCTTCTTCTTCTTCTTCTTCTTCTTCTTCTTCTTCTTCTTCTTCTTCTTCTTCTATGCTTTGTAATAGCCCATATTTTGGATCATTCTCACAACAGGATAACAAAGGGATAGAGTCATCCTAAAATGTTATTAGCACTCTCGGTAGTCTTTGTATTGGAATGTGTTTTGTGTGTGTGTGTGTGTGTTTTTACACTAAGGTGTGTTCACAAGCATGTCTCTTGACACTGTCACCATGGCAAAGCTATGCATCTGCAGCGGCTGCTTCCGGCGCCTTTCCCTCTACTGTAGTTTTCTCCCAAGTAATGGTCTCAGGCCGGATTCTCTGGAGCACATTTCCGGAGGATGGCGAACAGCCAAGCCAGCTCTGTGCAGAGGATGAGCTGGCAGAGAACTTGTCATTAATAAACGTGGCTTTGGGTGGGGGAAAGCAATCTTGGACCATGCCACCGTCCTTGGACAGGGGGAAGGCTGCTGTAAAAACCCAGGGAAATGCCAGCATTAAAGAGAATCGTTAACGGTGCCGAAGCATCCGCGGAAAGAGGCACGAGGGAAGCTGCAGAGATTACCCGCCAGAATGCCTGAGCTGTCCGTAATAGCAGGGGTTGGTTCGCTTCCAAGTTCTTGGTAATTAGATCACAAAGGGGGGAAGGCCATCAAAATCATTTAAACTCTTTGAATGCAAATGGACTGCCGCTGAACAGGAAGCAAAGGCCTTGTAGAGGGGGGGGGGAGACCACAGGCCTCTGTGCTTTGAATGTCTACAGGCTCATTGTTACCATTTAGGAGGCGAGAAAGAGGACAATGGTGTTCTGAGCACCACGCCTTTACAGTCGTTCTTGGAAAGGATAAGGAAGTTCACACACACACACACAAAAAATAGATCCTTCCACATTGGAGACTATAGGACTGTAATTGCTTTTTGAATTGAAGCCTGCTCGCTTGCACAACATTTGTATAGATGAGCCTTTCTCATAGAATCATAGAGTGGGATGGGACCTCCTGGGTCATCTAATCCAGGGGTAGTCAACCTGTGGTCCTCCAGATGTCCATGAACTACAATTCCCAAGAGCCCCTGCCAGCATTTGCTGGCAGAGGTTCATGGGAATTGTAGTCCATGGACATCTGGAGGACCACAGGTTGACTATCCCTGATCTAATCCATTTCCCTTCTCTTTGCAGGACACTCACATCCCTATACTGAAAGCCCTAACATAAAAATGGGTGATAAAGGGAAGTTGTTTGGCTGAACAGGATAGAAAACCATTACGTGTGTGTGCGTGTGTGTGTGTGTATAGCAGGCTTTCTCGTAGACTCAGAATAATAGAGTTGGAAAGGACCTCCTGGGTCATCTAGTCGAACTCCCTGCACCATGCAGGACACTCACATCTCTATCGCTCATCCACTGTAAGCTGCCACCCCCTTGAGCCTTCACAGAATCAGCATCTCCGTCAGATGGCTCTCCAGCCTCTGCTTAAAAATTTCCAAAGATGGAGAACCCACTGCCTCCCGAGGAAGCCTGTTCTACTGAGAAACCGCTCTGTCAGGACTTTTCTCAACTTTATTACTGTTGAGAAACCCCTGAAACATTCTTCAGGCTTTGAGAAACCCCAAAAGTAGCACAATAGGTCAGAGCATGGTTGAGAAGCATAACTATGTACACGCCGACCCGGGGCCCCTCCCCTTCCCACCCCTTCTAGGCCCATCATTGGTCATTTGGGTGTGGGCCGGGTCAACATGACCATATGTGGTTGCATCACTCTTAATAGTTAACAGATTTTAAATATATAATAATAATAAAATAATAATACAAATTAATTAAGTCCTACTCATTCAGGAAACCCTTCTAGATCCATCAAGATACTCCAGGGTTTCATGAAACCCTGGTTGAGAAAGCCTGGGTTAGTACCAAAACCGAAGATGAAGAGGAGGTGAAACAATGGAAAATGAGACTCTGGCTTTACATTGTTAAAGGGATAGGGGAATTTTAGCAGGTGTGGCATCTACGTGCATGAAGGAATCTGTATGCTGAAATTTCTTCTTCTTTGACATAAATAAATAAAAAATAAATATATACTTTATTTTCATATCCTGCCCTTCCTGTGGTGCTCAGGGCAGCTAGCAGCACAATGTACAAACAGTAAAAATATAAAACCTCAAAACAATCCTCTCTGTTTCCCCCAAATCATGGCAAATTGAGGCCGCAGAATTTACAATTTACAGATGGGTGGAGATAAGGAATCTGTGATATTTGTTGGAAACTTTGAGTCACAACGAACTTTAGCTGGATTTAGAGTCAATTGTAACATCAAGTGTCCAGTCCTTGAATTTAATCTTTTGTAGGGCTAGAAGAAGAAGGAGGAGGAGGAGGAGGAGGAGGAGAAGGAGAAGGAGAAGGAGAAGGAGAAGGAGGAGGGGAGGAGGAAGAGGAGGAGGAGGAGGAGTTGGTTCTTATATGCTGTATTTCTCTACCTGAAGGAGTCTCAAAGCAGCTTACAATCCCCTTCCCTTTCCTCTCCTAACAACAGACACCCTATGAGGTGGGTGAGGCTGAGAGAGCCCTTATATTACTGCTCAGTCAGAACAGCTTTATCAGTGCTGTGGTGAGCCCAAGGTCACCCAGCCGTTGCATGTGGGGGAGCACCGAATCAGACCTGGCTCGCCAAATTAGAAGTCCTCACTCTTAAACAGGAGTTAAGAGTGGCAGCTTCTAATCCCCACTCCTCCACATGCAACCAGCTGGGTAACATTGGGCTAGTCACAGTCCTGACAGAGCTGTTCTCATAGAGCAGTAATGTCAGGGCTCTCAGTCTCACCCACCTCACCGGGTGTCTGTTGTGGGGGAGCAGAAGAGAAGGCGATTTTAAGTTCCTTTGAGACTTTGCCAGGTATTGAAATGTGGAGTTTAAAAACCAATTCTTTTTCTTCTCTTTTTAATTTCCTTAAAACTGCTTTCAAGTTATTTAAAACTAAATATAGTTCACTCTCCTGTTCATTGTGCTCCGGCCCTAGATTTACCTAAAAGAAAAACAACTCTGAATCTAAGGTGATACCCCTTTAAAAGTTTACATGCCTTTAAAAGAGCTTACTGTGCATAACAGCAACTTGTATGAGAATTTAAGAAAAACTTCTCCCCTCTTTTCTTGCCAGAACATGTTGGGGGGGGGGGCGGACTAGACTTTCATTTAGGCCCATAAGGTACCCTGAAGACTACTGAAATATATTGCATTAAAAGAATTTCACACAGGTAAGCCTGAATTAACTGACCAAACTCTTAGTGGATTTTTAAAAATTATTATTTGCAAATGGCTGACTTCACCATGAAGCTGACAAATCACTCAGCCTTGGGTTGAGCATAGAAAAATGGGTGCCAAAAGGCTTCTAAAATTTGGTATTAAATCACTGTAAATTTTGCATGGGGGTCCCCTTGTTCCAACAGATGCTGAAACAAGAGTGAGTGAATCAACATGCTATTTTTGTGCTTAGACTAATATTAAAGCAAGCTTATCCATGATTTCACAATACTGAAAGCCCTAACATAAAAATGGGTGATAAAGGGAAGTTGTTTGGCTGAACAGGATAGAAAACCATTATTTGTGTGCGTGTGCGTCCGTGTGTGTGTGTGTGTGTGTGTGTAGCAGGCTTTCTCATAGACTCAGAATAATAGAGTTGGAAGGGACCTAATGGGTCATCTAGTCGAACCCCCTGCACCATGCAGGACACTCTATTGCTCATCCACTGTAAGCTGCCACCCCCTTGAGCCTTCACAGAATCAGCCTCTCCATCAGATGGCTATCCAGGCTCTGTTTAAAAACTTAAAGATGGAGAACCCACCACCTCCGGAGGAAGCCTATTCCACTGAGAAACCGCTCTGACTGTCAGGAACTTCTTTCAGATGTTTAGATGGAATTTCTTTTTAATTAATTTCATGCCATTGGTTCTGGTCCGTCCCTCTGGGGCAAGAGAGAACAGCTATGCTCCATCCTCTGCATGACACCCTTTTAAATACTTGAAGATGGCTATCAGATCCCCTCTCAGTTGTCTCCTCTCCAGGCTAACCATCTTTGTTGCCCTCCTCTGGATCATGATCCTCTGAATCAACAGGAGTTTCTTGAAACCCTAGGGTTTCTCAATGGCCCTGGAATGGTTTCACCGATTGGGTGGGAGATAATTGTTTTAAATATATTTTTTAAAATTTTAAAGAATTTATTGGGTGATATAACCATATAGTGTTGATCCCCCCAAATGACCAATGATGGGCCTGATGGGGAAGAAAAGGGGAGGGGTCTCGGTCATAAAAATCCTTTCTGGCTGAGGCTTGTCACACATGGAAGCGATTGGAGTCCAGAGAGGTAAGTACACTCACTTTAATTTAATTATGTTAGGGGGGTGGGAGAGCTGAGAGAGTGGTAGATGCCTGCCCCAGTCCTGCTCCCAACCCAGTGGAGTAGGCTGACATTGGGGGGTGGGTACAACGGAGCATGATGGTGTATATGGTATATTGGTGATGTCACTTCTGTTGACATGTGACTTCCAGGCGCATGGCAGGGAGGTGTTGACATTTGAAGGGACCATACAGGCCATCTATTCCACCCCCTGCTGAATGCAGGATCAGCCTAAAGCATCCATGATCTGTCCAGCCACTGCTTAAAGACTGCCAGTATGGGGAGCTCACCACCTCCTTAGGCAGACCATTCAACTGCTGAACTACTCTGATTGTGAATATTTTTTTCCTGATATCTAGGCAATACCTTTCTAAAAGGTAAAGGTATCCCCTGTGCAAGCACCGGGTCATGTCTGACCCTTGGGGTGACGCCCTCTAGTGTTTTCATGGCAGACTCAATAGGGGGTAGTTTGCCAGTGCCTTCCCCAGTCATTACCGTTTACCCCCCAGCAAGCTGGGTACTCATTTTACCGACCTCGGAAGGATGGAAGGCTGAGTCAACCTTGAGCCGGCTGCTGGGATCGAACTCCCATCCTCATGAGCAGAGCTTCAGACAGCGATACCTTTCTACACATAGTTTAAAGCCATTCCTGCAGGTCCTCTCCTCTGCTGCCAACAGGAACCACTCCCTGCCCTCCTCGAAGTGATAACCCTTCAAACAGATAAAGTGAGCAATCATTTCATTTATTTCCAGCTAGCCCAATATCCCTCTGATCTTAAATTGTTTTCAGGTAACACCAATGCTGTTGCAAAAGGCCTCAGAGAATCCAAATCGAGGTGCTTTTAAAGCAACTTCCATATTTATTGTTTGTGTTTAGTCCTGGAAATACGTTGGGTGTTTTTTTCTAAAAGACACTTCTTGGAACACATTTTTAAAAAATCTCACCGACCGCTGGTCCTTTATGCACCACCTCCGGATTCAAAGAGTTCACAGGAGTGTTTTTCTGTACGCACCGAAAGAGAGAAGCACAAAGGTATCTTATTAAATAATGTCACAAACATGGAAGTTCATTATTATGCAAATGCCATCCTCAGAACAGATTTGTTAATTGCAAGGCATTTGCATAATTAATGAACTCTCCAATGAATAATGCCTTTGCAGATTTGTGCAGCATTGTTTTAAAATAAATTATAAAATACATGTCAAATGAAGAGTGCTTTTTAGAATCCCAGAGCATTGTTGGAAAATTAATTACCAAACGCTTGTCACATTAAAATGAGTGTGTAGGTTTTTTTTTTTACACTGTTAGTCTAAAATTAATCACAAAACGAAATGTCAGTATATTAAAATAAACAACTGAGTTCCTCCCCTCCTTCCCCAAAACAGAAGTGGGCTCTGGATAAACTTGGAATACTTGGTTGGTGATATTGATTCCAGCTTTTATTGCATTATGTCGATATCACTGTCTACGTAGCTGTTAGCATATTAATATTTCAGGATCTGAGATGGATTTAATTTTATCATATTGGACTTCTAATCTCCAATAATGCTGATGAGGAATGTAAGACATGATAGAGCATTACTAGAGAAATGCCTTGATTTGTTAGTTACAAAAACATACCACAAGTTTTGGCCGGAGACTAAAACCACAAATTCTTTCAACTGTATTAGAAACACTCAGAAGTCACCCCAAAAGATCTGCCCTAGAAGGTTCCAAGTGGGACCTGGGATTCCCCCAGTTTTACAGCTCATCTCCAGGCAACAGAGATCAGTTCTGCTGGAGAAAATGGCTGCTTTGGAGGGTGGACTCCCTAGCGTTATGGTCCCTCCCCATCCCAAATCCCGCCTTCTTCTGGCTCCACCCCTAGAATCTCCAGATATTTCCCAATCTGACATTTAGTTTTGTGATGGGATTGCTAGCCCAAACTCAAAATGTCTGCCACAGGAGACAGAGTCAAACACAATACCTCCCTCCTTACTTTGCAAAAGAATCACGTGGCAATGACACTGAATACATACATTTCCCTTAGTCAGAATCTAGCCTTTGCTTTGCCTAGTTGTTACTGTCTGCGCTTCTGTGGAAGCATGGGCCAGCCACTGGGAGGACAACAAGCATGGGAAAATGGGAGGTGG
Source organism: Paroedura picta (assembly GCF_049243985.1). NCBI lineage: Eukaryota > Metazoa > Chordata > Lepidosauria > Squamata > Gekkonidae > Paroedura > Paroedura picta. The sequence continues at coordinate 29,853,351 of NC_135370.1, read as the reverse complement.
GCTTTGATTCCTGAATACTTCTCTCCCCTCAAGGAGCACCCTCACTCCCTGAACTAGAATTAGGCTCTAAGACTAGAAGAAAACTCCCTCCCCTCTTTGCAAAATCGTCATGGCAACTATTGGGTTTGCTAGGCTTCTTGGTACAGGCCTCCTGCTGTAAAGCTGTATTTCCCTCCAACACTTACAGTGGTGGCAGGAGAATTCCCCTCTCCCCAAAAAAGCAACCTTGCCCACACCACTTTGTCCCAGAAGTGACAAACAATAGCTCTAGGAATTGCTGGAAACTCTATGATAAAAATCATAAAGTTTGTGATAATTCCTAGACCTACTTTTTGTCACTTCCATGTTGTACCTGGAATTGACTAAGCAGCATTGAACCTGTTCCCCCTGTCCCTACCCCCAGTCCTAGCAACAGTTGGCTAGGCCAAAAGTATTTGCCTAAAGGAACCTCAAAGCAGCTTATAATCACCTTTCTCTTCCTCTGTGTACAACAGGCACTTTGTGAGGTAGGTGGAGCTGAGAGAGTTCTGAGGGAACTCTGGTTGGTCCAAGGACACCCAGCAGACTTCCTGGGGAGGAGCAGGGAATCAAACCCAGTTCTCAAGATTAGAGTCCATCACTCAACTTCTACACCATGCTGGCATATTAGAACCACACCGTGACTAAAGAAAGCACGGTGCTTACCAGGCATCCTCATCGTCCAATGGCTGCGGCTGTTGTTGCAGTCATGGAAAACTCTTTCATTTGATTTACCATAGAATCATAGAGTTGGAAGGGGCTGTACAGGCCATCTAGTCCAACACCCTGCTCAACGCAGGATCAGCCTCAAGCAGGCTTCCTCATCTAGCGTTTCATGGACCCCTGGGGTTTCCTGAATGGGTGGGAGCTAACTAGTTTTAAATATATTTTAAAAAATTGTTAAATATGTATTGGGTGATGTGGCCATATGTCATATTTATTGGGTGATATGGCCACCCACCCCAACCAAAATGGCCATTGATGGGTCTGGAGGGGGGGGGGAGGAACCCCAGGTGAGTGTGTATACAGCTATGCTTCCCAACCATATTCAGTACAATACGATCATGCCACTTCTGGGGTTTCTCGAAATCTGAAGACTGTTTTAGGGGTTTCTTAGTGGTAAAATGTTGAGAGAGGCTGGCCTAAAGCATGCATGATTAGTATGCACTGGAAATGTGCATACACGTGCTAGGGGCATTGCACAAGTGAAAGTATGAAAAAAACTTGCACTAACACTTTGCAATAAATTAAACATTGTGTATCCCAAATTGCTTTTCTGATTGTGCAAGAGAGTATGCAAACAATTTCTGGACATAGGGAAGAAAGATCATGCAGAAGCAGAACTGGGCGATGTCTTGTTACTATTCTCAGTTGTATATTGCTAGATCTAAACATTTGTGCTGATTTTACTTTTTTTACATCCTTTTTCTTCTCTTCCTCTCCAGGCCACCTGTGGAAGATAATGCACATTTCTTAAACTGGGAGTTAATTAATTTTTAATATATTTAAAAAATTTTAAACATCTGTCATGATATGTCAACCTGTCTTCTCTCCCAGAATGGCTTTTGATTGCAGCGCTTTTCAATAGCACTCAGATTTAGCAACATTGCCCGTTGTGCGTAATGGCCCACAATCTAATGATGCTAAATACACATCTTCTCCAATGCCCCCTGCAAGATACTCTTCACATGTTTTTGAATTATGCACACTACAGAACTTGAATATTCCAACAGTATACAGGGAAGATATTACGGCTAAAGCTCACTTACTTTGGACTTACATCATGCGATCAAACTCGCTAGAAAAATCATTAATGCTCGTCATGGTCAGCTGCAAAAGGAAACGTGGTCGCCGAAGGATCCACCGGTTCGACACAATCAAAGCCGATACAGGGATGACCATGAACCAACTAAAAGAAGCAGTCAGAGACAGGGACGCATGGCAAAGACTTTCCTATAGAATCACCGAGGGTCGGACACGACTGAACATCATCATCATGCAGAAATGATCTTGCTGTACAAATGAGGCGTTGTGTGAACAACTCTTTAATACGCAGTGAATCTCATGTGTTCCAAAACCCCATTCATATTATTTTCTCTCCCCTCCCCACCCCAGTACTCTGTCATTATTATAGCTTAATTCATTAGAGTTAAGCCTGTTGAGTGAACTTCTTCCCCAATGAATACAGGTGAAATTACTAAATTGCATCAGAGATTAAATGGGCCCATGAGTTCAATAGCTTTGGAAGCTAATAAACGCTATACAGAACATTAGAAGAATGAAGTTATCGAAAAGTGATTGCAAAACGCAGATTTTCATGCACTATCCTTCCCAGATTTCTGCATCCCCACAATGCAACTGGGGCAGTAAGGTTCATCTGCTTGTGTGTGTGTGTGGGGGGGAGAGATGGGTGTGGTTATTTGCATGAAGATGCAAATAACCACACCTTCGTGCAAATTTTTTTAATGCCCCATTTGGCCCCTCAGGACCGTGGAGCAACAGAGGGCCTAAAGCATACCATATCTGGGATGCAACCAGGCCACCAGCAGCACCGATGTTGTGTGCGGCCTCACCTTTTCCGCCCCTTTCTGCCCTTTTCTGCCCGTGCGTAATTGGAGCAGGTCCCACCTGGAGAATGGGAATCCCAGACCATGACAAAAAAACAATGGAACCTCAGAATTTATCTTGATTTATAACATGGGGTCAACATTCTGCATGGAAAAATCTGTAGCTCTGGGCAGGAAAACTCTTTGCTTAGGCCTTAGGGGATTTTAAAAGGCTTTGTGTTTATAGGTACAGTTAATTTCAAATGATTACAGAACTTCTTTGACAGTGGCTCTGGGATCAATAATTATTAGCACATTTATATACACCAGTAGGATTTTTTCATGTTAAAAAATAATACATATGACTGATTTAGTTATATAAACGTTTTGGCAATAGAAAATCACTGCCTGAGTGAATGTTCGGTCATCTTCTTGTCTTTGGGAAGTCAAGCGTGACAATGCCAAGTATAAAAAGCTTACCGAGGACTTATTATATAGTAATCTCTAGTTTAAAATCATTTGCAGTGCAATCCTGAGCAGAATTACTCCGTTCTAAACCCACAGGGTTAGACTGGAGTAACTTTGTCCAGGATTACACGGCCGGTTTCTTTTGGATTAGATTCCGTCCATTTCATTAACCTGTAGGAAGGGTATTTTCCATCTCCCTTTCTTGCTTTTTAATCCACTCTAGCCTGATTTTGCAAAGATTAATTTTAAATTGAAGTTCTTCCGTGTGATCCTAGGCAGACTTACACTCTCCTAAACCCTATGGGCTTAGAAGGATCCAGGGCTGAGACCTACATTCATCGCCATAATAGTCAACCTCCCAATACATAGATGACAAACAGCGTCTCGTTCATCAGCTTGTATCTGGTTTTTAAAAAATTAGACCAGTGTTTCCAAGACTGATAATACATTTCCCATTTCTTGGAAATCTACTTTACACATAAACAAAAGTCCAGTGGCACCTTCAAAACCAGCAGCATTCCCACATGATTTTCTAAGGCCTAGGGTACACTTCTTCACTTGTAATGAGTGGAATCTCACTATACAGATATTTTATGCAGGGAGGTGAAGAAAAGCAGGGCAGAAGAGGTCACAATATTTGGCAAGTATAGGGTAGGGGTCCCGAATGTAGTGACTGTGAATGGCAAAGATACATTTCCTGGGGCCCATCCAGTGTTTTTAGAAAGTGGGTGTGGCCAGATGTGGCTTTTCCCATTGGAGATTTGATTGACAGATTTGTACAAATATTGCCTTAATAGCAGCTGCCCCCATAGCACAAGGATGATGAAGAGTTGGTTTTTATACTCCGCTTTTCTCTGCCTTAAAAAGTCACAAAGCCATTTGTAATCGCCTTTCCCTTCCTCTCCTCAAAACCAGCATCTTCTGAGGTAGGAGGGCTGAGGGAGTTCTGAGGGAACTGTGACTGGCCCAAAGTCCCTAGCAGGCTGTGTGTGGAACAACAAGGAACAGAGATGAAGAAGAGTTGGTTTCTATACCCCACTTTTCTCTGCCTTAAAGAGTCACGAAGCTGTTTGCAATCACCTTTCCCTTCCTCTTCACAACCAGCATCTTCTGAGACAGGAGGGGCTGAGAGAGTTCTGAGGGAACTGTGACTGTCCCAAAGTCACCCAGCAAGCTGCATGTGGAAGAGCGAGGTATGAAACTCAGTTCTCCAGATTCGAGTCCACCACTCTTAACCACTACACACCATACTGGATCTTCCTTGCAGCAGCCATTTTGTGGCTAGCTCTGTCTCCTGGAGCAGGCATTCTGTGGCAGGCATTTCGTGGCTCTGCCGACCACATGGTATCAGAATTCCAAGGTACTCCAGGTTAAATAAAGGTTAGGGACCCCTGGTATGGGGAGAAATACCATCACGTAAATTTTACCCTATCCTTCCTGCATTTTATACACATGCGCACCCATTACGCTGATTGTTTCTTTTTATTACTTCTGCATAAGATGACTGCATGGTGAGCAACTGCTCATCAGAACAAAGCCATGAAATTTTGCTATGACAAATTCTTGTTAGTCTTTAAAATGCCCTAACACTCTTGTTTGGTTTTGCTGCAAGAGATTAACACTGCTTGTCTCTCTGGAATTACTGTGAGAAAAGATACTTCTAGGAGTCCTGGAATTCCCAGATGGTGTCCCTGTACTACGTCCATGTGGTGGCAGTGTGTTATCCAGAGAGACCCTCTTGCTACCCTCCTGGAGATGAAAGATGAAGAATTGGACTGACAATTGCCGTGCAATAAAAAGTCTGTGTCTATTTATTTTGAATTAGTCCGTGTCTATTTATTATGCTTGATGAACATGTATAAATGCCAAAATGAGTTCCGGGTAGACAAACTGCTCATTTTCAAACACTTCCCCAGTGGCGTGACCTAATACAATTGTTGATACAATATCCATAATATATAAGATCATCCTTATACCTTTCTGAAGTCATTTCAAAGCATCTTATGGTTGAATTCTTACTTTCTTTTTTTTCTGGAGAAAAGAACCAGCAATCAATAATCCTCATATATACTGTTAAACAATATTTTGTAAAGAAAAAGCTTAAATACAATACCTCTTAGTATCCCCTTGGCCACTGGCTCATCACAATATCGGAGGTCTAAGTCAGCGGTCCGCCAGCTTTCGGCTGCTGCGGACTGCTGCTCCGGAGTGGGGGGAGAGGGTGGCCCGGGGGACCGCGCACACGCAGCAGCCCCAGCGCAAACGCACCTGCGCGGACTGCCGCGCACGTATGTTTGCGCCCGGCAGGGGCACAAACGCGCGTGTGCGGCAGTCCGCGCATGCGCGTTTGCGCCACCGCCATGCCCCTCCCAGCCCCTCCCCCTCCCAGCCCCTCCGGGCCGCCAGCAAATCAGCCGCTAAAGCGGCCGATTAGCTTCTGGCTCGTCAAGCTTCTCTTCCCTCCCCTCCCGAAACAAGAAGCTTGCCGGGCCGCGAGCTAATCGGCCGCTTTGGCGGCCGATTTGCTCGCGGCCTGGCGAGCTTCTCGCTTCGGGGGGGGAGGGAAGAAGGAGCCGCGGCCCGGCACCAAGGCCTTCGCAGCCCGGCACCAGGCCACGGCCCGCGGGTTGGGGATCACCGGTCTAAGTGATACCCTTCACTCTGAGACCTCCTTAGAACTTTCTTAGTGTTTCATTATAAACATTATCAAACTCACACAGGTGTGAAGCAGCTGTGGCTTATAAACACCAAATACAGAAGTCTTTAAAGAGACATGATCTGCTGCTGCTGGCTTAAACAATTTATAGAAAACAGGACAAATCAAAGGATGAGTTTAATCCATTTGACAGCATAGCAATATCGAAAAATATTCTCTTTGCAGTATCAATCAATCTTTATTTTACGGTCATTCAGACCAAAATTCAAACACCCATAATTAAAAACTGAAGCAATTCAAGAAGAGAGAAAACAATAATAATATTATAAAAGATCAAAAGGTCTGGCTTCACAGGAACTTTAAGTGTTAAAATCAATATTAAAACATACTTTAAAATACCAAAGACAATTGGCTCTTATACTTTGCAGTAATTTTTGTTGCACATTGATTCTCTGGTGCAGTTTCTGAATGATCTTCTCCAAACCAAAAAATTGTAAATCCTTTAGAACAGGGGTAGTCAACCTGTGGTCCTCCAGATGTCCGTGGACTACAATTCCCATGAGCCCCTGCCAGCGTTTGCAGGCAGGAGCTCATGGGAATTGTAGTCCATGGACATCTGGAGGACCACAGGTTGACTACCCCTGCTTTAGAATGTCCGCCCCCCCCAAAAAAAAGCTGGTTCTTTTCTCCAGAAAAATATAAAATAAGAATTCAACCATAAGACAGTTTGAAATGACTTCAGAAAGGTATGAGGATGACCTTTGCAACTGATTCAATTAAAGCAGCATTCTGGAATGTCAAAAGAAACCAAATCTTAAATTCACCAGAACGCTGTTCTCTTTACAAAGTGGCAAATTAAGACATTTAGCTTGGATGATAAAATGGACAATTTAAAAAAATGCGCAGTTGATTCTACACAGCATTGTCCACAAGGGCAAAGCCTAGCTGAAGATGGGATTTGCTGAAATCTCCCATATAACAAAGCAGAAAGTAGAGCATTAGTTCTAACTAGTGTGAAAGCTCCATGTTGTTGTGGGCTCATTATGTTAGAAAAATATGCAGCTAGGGGTGGGTGACCTGTAATTCTCGGGGATCCCCAGGTCCCTATCCTCAAAAGTTTCACCTCTCCTTCAGGACTCTGAAATAATCCCTGTGATTTTGGCTTCATGCAAATCTAAATAATTGTTAGCCAGCCAGAGCCCATGAAGGCAGACTGGATGGGAGAGGGTGAGCCAGAGGCAGCTTAAGAAGGGGAATGAAAAACCTTTTTTCTTCAGACAGGGATTTTGGTGGCTCTGCAGAAGACCATTGATTTAGCCAACTCTTTATTTGGCATTTAGTTAGGGTTCAGAGTCAGTTTAGGGAAGAAAGCTTGTTTCTGCAAGACAAATAATCTTGTTGAGGGCCTCATAACTTTCTTGTGCAGGAGGTCCATGAATTAAAAAACAACAACAATGAACATGAGGAGAACCCATCAGTTCTGGAATCAGATTCCAGTGAAACTTCATAAACTGAATAACGTGTCTGGAGTAAGGAAGATCAAATCTCTCTTCAGAAATTAGTAACATTCCTTGTAGTTCAGCTAAATAGCTGTTACTCTCATTGGGGGAAATGTGTAACCTTGGTGGTTGATGTTAAGAAGCTGTTTCATTTTATAATTTGAAGGCATCCACACAAAATATTTACCCTATTAAATACTTGATTGTTCATATCCATCTTTATTTTGTCTGTGTCCAGAGAAAAGTGATTTCTATTTACCTCACAAACTCAGCGTTGGTCTAGCAGGTACTCAAATAAAAGAATATATAAAATTGAAAAATCACAGAGGACTGTATCTTAAAATAAAATACTTAAAATCTAAACGTGGATTAAGGTAAAGGTAAAGGTATCCCCTGTGCAAGCACCGGGTCATGTCTGACCCTTGGGGTGACCCCCTCTAGCGTTTTCTTGGCAGACTCAATACGGGGTGGTTTGCCAGTGCCTTCCCCAGTCATTACCATTTTACTCCCCAGCAAGCTGGGTACGCATTTTACCAACCTCGGAAGGATGGAAGGATGAGTCAACCTTGAGCCAGCTGCTGGGGTTGAACTCCCATCCTCATGCGCAGAGCTTTCAGACAGCATGTCTGCTGCCTCACCACTCTCCACCACAAGAGGCTCTAAACATGGATTACAAATCTATAAAAAGATATAAAATCTATAAACCACAGAGGACACTACTTTAACTAGAAATATAGCCCGCTGTAAAAGGGATACAGCGGGCTCTAGATACTTACAGTTTCTTGTGTCCCGCGGCGACGGCTCTCCGTGTCGGCTCCGTCTTGTGAGCGGCAGCGGGGGAGGCAGGGAGGGCCCGGCAGCCGCGCTCCGCGAGGCTGCCGGGGGCTCCCTCCCTCTCGCCGCGTCAGGCCGGGAGCAACTGAATTAGTTACTGAATTAGAATTTACTGAATTAGAATTGATAAGATTTGTTTAAAAAGGAGGGAAAGGAAAATATTGAATATTGACAGAGATCTTTTAACATACAAATTTAATTTGGTATATAAAAATGGTAGAATTGGAAAATTGTGACATTTTTTAAAAACATTGGAGGAATTAGAAAGGAGAGAAGTTTTTGCAATAGTTTAAATGGTGCTATTAATGAGAGCAAGTTTAGTTTCTTTTTAATATCCTTTTTAGAGTTAACTGGAATTATGCTATGAATTTCTTGCAGTGCTGTGACAAAATAATTTATAACCCATAGAAGAAGAAGAGTTGGTTCTTATATACCGCTTTTCTCTACCTGAAGGAGGCTCGAAGCGGCTTACAGTCATCTTCCCTTTCCTCTCCCCACAAAAGATACATGTGAGGTGGGTGAGGCTGAGAGGAGCCCTGTTATTACTGAAGAAGAAGAGTCAGTTCTTATATGCTGCTTTTCTCTCCCCGAAAGAGTCTCAAAGCGGCTTACAATCGCCTTCCCTTTCCTCTCCCCACAACAGACACCCTGTGAGGTGGGTGAGGCTGAGAGAGCCCTGATATCACTGCTCGATAAAACATCAGTGCTGTGGCAAGCCCAAGGTAACCCAGGTGGCTTTATGTGGGGGAGTGCAGAATCGAACCCAGCTCTCCAGATTAGAAGTCCGCGCTCCTAACCACTACACCAAACTGGCTAGGGATAGGAGATTTTAGATTAAAGAAATGTAAATATTAAATCAGAAGGAAAATGGTTAAGTTAAAGTAATCTTTAAACTGCCCGTGGCGCCACGGGCGCCACGGACTAAATAAATCGTTAAGGGCTCTTGAGGTGGGATTTGTCTGTGATGAGGAAGGGTCCGGATTGGACCCTCAGGACAGACAATCGTAGGGACCCTCCGATTCCCAGCCCCAGCAATTGCGAGCCGCGCACAGCGCGGCTCGCAGTTGCTCCCGGCCTGACGCGGCGAGAGGGAGGGAGCCCCCGGCAGCCTCGCGGAGCGCGGCTGCCGGGCCCTCCCTGCCTCCCCCGCTGCCGCTCACAAGACGGAGCCGACACGGAGAGCCGTCGCCGCGGGACACAAGAAACTGTAAGTATCTAGAGCCCGCTGTATCCCTTTTACAGCGGGCTATATTTCTAGTTAGTAAGATACAGAGCATGTGTGATGGGTAAACTCTGAATCTGCTTGTATAACTGTTCATTAAATCTGTTCTTGCTATATATCTTTCTGTCTTGAATAGTGGGTTCACTTGTAGAGTGAAACATCAGCTCTTTGTTAAGATCATACCACAGAACTCAAGTCACCTGAATTTATGTACAGTCTAGAGTTCCCGCCAAAGTCTGTGATTGGTCCCATGTGGGTTCCCCAGGCTCAAACTGATTGGACCATTAAAATGATCCAGTAGCAGGACAGATCCTATATGCAGACCAATGCAGACCAGTCCCCATTGTTTGAATTGCAGCTCCTGCTCTACAGTTCTGCTAAGCCATATACATAACAACCTGTAAAATGTTTTTCTCTTTTTCTTATTCTTTGTATTCTAAATTCCTGTTTCTGTTAACTACCTTTTATGTATTTAAAAACCCTAATAAAATGATTAGATCAAAAAAAAAGATCTTTAGGGAGGACAAAGCTTGTTCACAAGCAGTCCTTAATAAAAGTTTGTACCCCCTTTTAATCTGATTCTCGGTAATCATGGTTTAAATAATCTATAGGAGTACGAGGGACACAGTCTTTTGCCAGAGTACAGGGATGGTGTTAGATCTGTGAGTGTGGTAGACACAGAGCAAAGAGTTCTTCGAAAACTATCAGGTCTTTATTACTGCAACACCAACTCCAAACACCGAACAGTAAACACTTGAACTCATGGAATTTATATACAGTTCAGGCAGCCCGCCAAGGAACCTGATTGGCCCTTAACAGGGCCCACAGATTGGTCTATCGTTAGAGTCTCAGTCATATAGCAATTAGCTGGCCTTCAAGCCCTCATTTGCATAATATCCTGTTGTACCGAATGTCCACATATATAACAGATGGGACATTCTTTATGAAAATCAGTTATCCCAGGTTCTCCCCCCTCTCTCCTCACCCTCCACACTTACCTCACAGGGTGGTGGTTGTGCAAACATAAAGGAGGAGGGAATGATGGTCTAACCTACTCTGGGTTCCCACTGAGGGGAAGAATGGGATAGAAATAAGTAAATGCAAATGCAAATAAATAAATAAATAAATACACAGGGCCGCTCTGTTGTGCTTGCAATTGGAATAGATTATCCACGAAGTATATTAAAAAACGGATATTTTTAAACTTGGTTTTAAAGAAAAAGAGAGCTTCCATTTTAGGGTAGCATTCAGATTTCTAAGTTTTTTGCTATAAAACAATAAAGAAAATATAATCCTTTAAGCCTTTGCAAAGTATGATTGACATTCATCGTTCAGTCCAACCTCCTCCTTTGGACTTTAAAATGGTTCATTTTATATAGGGAATTGGAGGAGGGTGTGCCGAAAAGCTTCCTTACCCCAAATCAGCACCTGTCGGGGTATCATAGTACCCATACGAGCTGATAATACTTTCACGCTCACCAGTTCTTTGAGCAGAGTCATAAAGACAGCTTTTACCTAGATAAATTCTACTATCAAGAGAGGCTAATGGCAACAAGAGTGCCTTGTCTAATAAATGGGATTCTAGTTACAAATCTACAGGTTGAACAGATGGAAAGCAAACACATATATAGGCAATGCTGTTCCCATGGCAGCATCTGTCCAGGACCCCGGTCTCTTAGATGTTGTTTCTGCCCACCATAATCCCATTAGCTATCTTTTCCCAACAAGCTCCAAACTTCTATTGGAACATCATTTCTTTAAGAGATTGGGGTGCAGGACAGATGTTGCCATGGGCTCAGCATCACACACAGATGTTCTCCATCTGTTCAATGTATGGGATGTAGACAGTGTCATCAAGTTGCAGCTGACTTATGGTGACCTTGCAGGATTTCCAAGGCAAGGAATGTTCAGGGAGGTTTTCCATTGCCCGCTTCTGCCTCAACTTCCTTGGTGGTCGCCCATCCAAATACTAACCAAGGCTGGCCATGCTTAGCTACTGAGATCTAATGAGGATAGCAAGGGCCATCCAGGCTCAGTGTACACATCTGTTACAACGGTGGTTCTCAACCTTCCTAATGCCGTGACTTGAATACAGTTCCTCATGTTTGGAAAGGGGGGGCACGTGTGATGTAGCAGCCCTCTCCCAATCACCTAGGTGTCCGTGCTCTTTGTTTTTAAGCTTTACTGTTTCCATACAATCATTCCCCGGGGTCCATTCACCATGTCCAGCCACTCACAAATCCACCAGAACCGAAACAACACAAATCCTAAAAAGGGGAGGGAATGCTTTATCATTGTGACATTTCTCCACAGCAACACGGAAGTGTTAATTGTTTATTTAAAATGATTTTAATGCACTTAAAAAAATATAGTGGCTCGGTGGGGGGGGGGAAGGAAGTTTGAGTCCCTGAGACAACAGTTGTGCTGTGATTGGTGGCTTTCTGTGATTGACAAGCCATGGGAACAGGGGGACTTGGTGGCTAAAAAGGTAAATGGGATTTGGGGCTGTATCAAATGGAGGTGATGGTACCGCTTTACTCTGCTCTGGTTCGGCCTCACTTGGAGTCCTGTGTTCAGTTTTGGGCACCCCAGCTGAAGAGGAATGTTGACAAACTAGAACGTGTTCAGAGGAGGGCAACAAAGATGGTGAGGAGTTTGGAGACCAAGACATGAGGAAAGGTTGGGGGAGCTTGGTCTGTTTAGCCTAGAGGGGAGACGACTGAAAGGGGATCTGATAGCCATCTTCAAGTATTTAAAAGGCTGCCATATAGGGCAGCGGTCCCCAACCCCCAGTCTGGGGACCAGTACCAGTCCATGGATCAGTTGGTACCGGGCCGCAGCTCCTTCTCGCCCTCCTCACTGGCTGCTGCCTCGGGGGCTGCCCTGTGACTCTGCCACTGGCTCACCTTTGGTGCTCTCCAGTGGCTGCCATGGATCGGGCTACCTATTGGCATGGCACTACGCAGCAGCTGCAAGCAGTGCTCCCCAGCGGGCGGCGGGAAGTCAGGGGGGCTGGCAGGAAAGCAAGTGGAGCAGGGGCTCAGGCGGCAGCAGTGACGTCCCTCGGCAACAGACTCCCCCCACCCCAGGCCTCAGTAAAATTGTCAAGCGTTGACTGGTCCCCAGTGATAAAAAGGTTGGGGACCACTGATATAGAGGATGGAGCAGAGTTTTTCTCTCTTGCCCCAGAGGGACAGACCAGAACCAATGGGGTGAAATGAATTCAAAAAAAATTCCATCTAAACATCCGGAAGAAGTATCTGACAGTCAGAGCGGTTTCTCAGTGGAACAGGCTTCCTCGGGAGGTGGTGGGTGCTCCATCTTTGGACATTTTTAAACAGAGGCTGGATAGCTGTCTGACCGAAAGGCTGATTCTGTGAAGGCTCAAGGGGGTGGCAGATTACAATGTCAGCAATAGGGTTCTGGGTTTCCTGCATGGTGCAGGGGGTTGGACTAGATGACCCAGGAGATGCCTTCCAACTTGATGATTCTATGAGAGGATGATGGGTTGGGGTTAGGATGGCAGCAGCAAGTAGGATGGGAATGGCAATAAGAAGGTGTCAATTCTGTTCCTGCTCCTCTTGCTGCTGCTGCTGTTGCAGATGTGGGTCTACACACCTCCTTTGTGGATGCGGCCATGGTTTCCCTGCAGAATACTATGCTGGAAGAAGATTTAGTGAGTCTTAAAGCATTACAATACTCCTTTAGGGGTTAAATTCATGGGTTCAGGATGCTGGGAGTTCATCTTGGCTCTTTATTGTGAGTCCAGATCTAAGGTACAGAGGACTGAAACTGAACTGAGAAAACCACACAAACTCACAACTTATATGCACAAATAAACGAAAGGATCTTCCCACCAGTGTGCGCTATTCGTCAGGTTCACTTTTATACTGACTGAAACCGGCAGACAGGACACAACCTCATGCTGGCCAATCACATACCCAGGATTACAATCCTGCCTTGGATCTCATGGCCATCTGGGATTAGTTCCAAATAATTTTGTTGTTTAAATTTAGGGCTAAACTAGATGAGAAAGGAAGAAGAAGGGTTTGTTATCCTGCTTTTCACTACCTGAAGGCGTCTCAAAGCGGCCTACAATCACCTTCCCTTCCCCTCCTCACAACAGACACCCTGTGAAGTAGGTGAGGCTGAGAGAGCTCTGACAAGACAACACTCTCAGGGTTGTGACTAGCCCAAGGTCACCCAGCTGGCTGCATATGGAGGAGCGGGGAATCAGCTCACCAGATTAGAAGTTGCCACTTTTAACCACTACACCAAGCTGGCTCTCCTAGTCCACATCTCTAATTGGTCAACTTCACCCCTGGGATGAGCTGCCATTTTGCAGAGGAATTTTTGGAGATGCCTGGTGACCAGATTGTCCCACTTTAGGAGGGACATCTGGGGGTACCTGGCAAATTGTACTTATGTTGCAATTAAAAAACATATATTGTAATACTATTTTTGCGTTCAATGCATTCTATGAATCTTTTTGTTGCTCCATATAGACCAAATTTTAAATCAAGAACCCCCCTGGTCAATGGTGTCACACTTTACCAATGTTAAATCTGGTCACCTTAGGGGACTGGTTGTGGTTGGGACCACTGGGACATGGTATAAGGCCCTACTCTCCCCATGCTGCATTGATTCTGAACAGAATTGAGACTCCGTAGCACTATGAAAAGATATCCCCTGGTGGGAACTCTCTTCACTAAATGGTGATGCGTTCCTGGGGTGATCTTGGGGGCTCTCATCTAGTTTGGCCCTTAGCTATAGGCAGGCCTTTGACTCTGACTTCTTTTTGCTCCATGAGATCTGAAATGGTGCTCCAAAATTCTTGACCAGGTAAAATGGCTGCCTCATTTGTCCAAGGGTTTGCCACCATCTCTCTGGACTGCATGGCAGATTGCCCATGCCTGTCTTCTCCTATTACCAAAACCAAGTCGGAAAAGGGAGCATAAAACTTACATTTGTGCAATTAGGCAGAAATCTCAACAAAGGACGGAGTCTTGGAAGCCAATCAGTTCTACCCTCACTAAGGAGCTGATAATAATCAGTCACTTATGGATTATTTTGCAGCTGATACCTCCTCTTTCCCCCTGCCTCTTTCCTCCTAAAAAAAAATTAATTGCAAAAGTTTCACAGATGTCTGCAGCAGTTGACCGGAGCTCTTGGGTTATTGCTTGTCAGACTATTAATGGGTTTGGCTAACCATGACAGTCATTACATTCCCCCTCCTGTGAGCTACTTTCTGTGTAATTTATGCATGGGTTTTGCCAAGATTTGACAAGTTTCAGGGCATTAACATAAAATTAGACTTTCAGGCTGAACAATGGGGTGCATTAAAATTACCAGCAGGGGAAACCAATCACGGAGAATTGATTTCCTTTGCCCTTTTAAAGTTTTGAGGACGGAATGTTTGGGGCATATTTATTCACTGAGCGCCTTGAAGAATCCACTGCGGAGGGGGAGAGAGAGAAAAAGTGAGATGAACTCTGCGAATGAGTCCTCTCCCTTAGTCCCTTAGGAACCTTTTTAGGGATGGGTGGGGGGAGAGAGAGAAAAGGTGAGGTGAACTCTGCAAATGAGTAAGGAAGGATCCGGGGCAGCCCAACCAGGAAGGCCAGCTCATAGGGAACCAAAAGATGTCTTTATACTAACGCCTGAAGCATGGGCAATAAGAAGGAAGAGCTGGAACTTCTCATGCTGATGGAAAGGTATGATCTAGTAGGCATCACAGAAACCTGGTGGAATGATTCTCATGACTGGAATGTAATGGTGGATGGATATGAACTGTTCAGAAAAAACAGAATAGATCGAAGAGGTGGAGGAGTGGCACTGTATGTGAGGAAAGGGCTTACCTGTCAGGAAATTCTAGTGAAGGAGAGCATATCTACATTGGAAAGCATCTGGGTGAAAATAAGCGAGGGGAAAACAAACAGTGTGGTGGTTGGTGTCTGCTACCGACCGCCTGACCAATGAGAGGATGTGGATGCTGCACTTTGTGAGCAGCTTGGGAAAATATCCAAGCGGCAGGACCTTGTAATCATGGGCGACTTCAATTTCCCAGATGTGTGCTGGGAAACAAACTCTGCGAAGCGTCCTCAGTCATGCAACTTTCTGACCTGCCTGGCTGACAATTTCATTTATCAAATGGTAGATGAACTCACAAGAGGTTCAGCCATACTGGACTTAATAGTGACCAACAGGCAAGAGTTGGTGGATGGGGTGAAGGAGGTGGGGACCCTAGGGGGAAGTGACCATGTCCTCATAGAATTCCTTTTGAGATGGGGAGCCAAGGAAGCTTGTAGCCAGACGCGGATGCTGGAAGGGAAGGGAGCATGTGAAGGGTGGGTGCTACTCAAACAAGAGCTATTGCATGCTCAATCCATGACTATCCCACAAAGACGAAAACACTGCAGGAGCTCTAAGAAGCCTATTTGGATGAACAGAGAACTTCAAGAGGAACTAAGAAAGAAAAGGGAAATGTTCAAGAAATGGAGGGAAGGACAGAGCTCTAAAGATGAGTACTTACAGGTTACTAAGCAGTGTAGGTCAGTCATCAGAAAGGCCAAAGCTGAGAGTGAGCTAAGACTGGCCAGGGAAGCCCATTGTAACAAGAAAAGCTTTTTCAGTTATGTGAGGAGCAAATGTAAAGTAAAGGAGGCAATAGGCCCACTGTTGGGTGCTGATGGACAAACTCTAACGAAGGATGCAGAGAAAGCAGAAAGACTCAGTGCCTATTTTACATCTGTTTTTTCCCACAGGTCAAAGGGTTTAGGCACATCTAGAGATGGCAGTAGCCAAAGGATAGTGTCTGGGTGGCAGGTGGATGGAGGTTGTTGAGAGGCATTTAGGTGCACTGGATGAGACATGGATAGAGAGGTTGTCGAGAGGCATTTAGGTGCACTGGATGAGTTCAAATCCCCTGGGCTGGATGAAATGCACCCAAGAGTGCTCAAAGAACTTTCCGGAGAACTTGCACAACCCTTGTCCATCATCTTCAGGACCTCTTTAAGGACTGGAGATGTCCCGGAGGACTGGAAGGGAGCAAACGTTATTCTGATCTTCAAAAAAGGGAGGAAGGATGACCCGGGAAACTACAGACCAGTGTGTCTGACCTCTGTTGTGGGAAAGAGAATGGAGCAGATATTAAAGGGAGCGATCTGCAAACATCTGGAGGACAATTTGGTGATCCAAGGAAGTCAGCATGGATTTGTCTCCTACAGGTCCTGTCAGACCAACCTGGTTTCCTTTTTTGACCAAGTAACAGGTTTGCTGGATCGTGGAAATTCGGTTGATGTCGTTTACTTGGATTTTAGTAAAGATTTTGATAAGGTTCCCCATGATGTTCTGATGGATAAATTGAAGGATTGCAATCTGGATTTTCAGATAGTTAGGTGGATAGGGAATTGGTTAGAGAAGCACACTCAGAGTTGTTGTCAATGGTGTTTCATCAGACTGGAGGGAGGTGACTAGCGGGGTACCTCAGGGCTTGGTGCTCGGTCCAGTACTTTTTAACATATTTATTAATGATCTAGATGAGGGGGTGGAAGGACTACTCATCAAGTTTGCAGATGACACCAAATTGGGAGGACTGGCAAATACTCCAGAAGATAGAGACAGATTTCATTGAGATCTGAACACAATGGAAAAAATGGGCAAATGAGAACAAGATGCAATTTAATAAAGATAAGTGTAAAGTTCTGCATCTGGGTCAGAAAAATGAAAAGCATGCCTACTGGATGGGGGAAACGCTTCTAGGTAACGCTGTATGAACAAGACCTTGGGGTACTTGTGGATTGTAAACTAAACATGAGCAGGCATTGTGATGCAGTGGTAAAAAAGGCAAATGCCATTTTGGGCTGTATCAACAGGGGCATCACATCAAAATCACAAGATGTCATACTCCCATTGTATGCGGTACTGGTCAGACCACAATACGGTACTGGTCAGACCACACCTGGAGTACTGTGTGCAGTTCTGGAGGCCTCACTTCAAGAAGGACGTAGATAAAATTGAAAGGGTACAGAGGAGAGCAACGAGGATGATCTGGATGATCTGGGACCAAGGGACCAAGCCCTATGAAGATAGGTTGAGGGACTTGGGAATGTTCAGCCTGGAGAAAAGGAGGTTGAAAGGAGACATAATAGCCCTCTTTAAGTATTTGAAAGGTTGTCACTTGGAGGAGGGCAGGATGCTGTTCCTCTTGGCTGCAGAGGAAAGGACACGCAGTAATGGGTTTAAACTACAAGTACAACGATATAGGCTAGATATCAGGAAAAAAAATTCACAGTCAGAGTAGTTCAGCAGTGGGATAGGCTGCCTAAGGAGTTGGGGAGCTCCCCCTCACTGGCAGTCTTCAAGCAAAGGTTGGATACACACTTTTCTTGGATCCTTTAGGATGCTTAGGGCTGATCCTGCGTAGAGCAGGGGGTTGGACTAGATGGCCTGTATGGCCCCTTCCAACTCTATGATTCTATGATTCTATGAACCTTTTTAGGAATGGGGAGAGAGAGAGAAAAGGTGAGGTGAACTCTGCGAATGAGTCCTCTCTCCTAGTGACAACATCCCCTCCCTTGCAATCTTGTACAATGGAGAAAACGGTCTGAAGGCTTCTTAGAGGTCCTTAAAAAAATTGGAAGAAGAGTCTGCTTTTCGCGCAGATTGCTCCGTGAATGCCGTTACGGAATTCGATGTGTGTGTTAATAAGCCGGGACATCTGGTGACCAGCTTTTTTCTGATTCATTAACTAACTCTGCTTTGGCAGCCAGAGGGGATAAGAGGAAAAGCCGGAAGGCATTTGGCTTCTCGAAAATGGGACCTTGATGTATGCCCCGTTTCATTGACCCCGACTTGGCCTTTCAAATTTCTTTTAACATCGTCATTATATCAGTATTTAAATGCGAACCCCGGAAGGATCTTGGCCACTTGTCAGCGCTAAAGACGTTTGGCATTTATGTACATATATGTGCATAATATATTTATAATGATGAATATATGTATATATATGCCCAAATACATATTTCATCTTCTAACCCAGAAATCCTATAAATATATTAGAATTCTAATAACAATTTAGACCTCTATTCTCAATGTTTCAGGTTGTTCCTTTCTAAAAACTGCAAGCAAGATGGTCCTCATCACATTTCTTTACTTGACTTCGAAAAAGCCTTGTTTTCAGTCAGCAAATTGGTTGTGACAATAGTCATAAGACAAGAAACTTCCAGATGATTGATCCAAAAAGATTTCCAAAGCAAATTCAGAAAATATCGGAGCCGTTTGAGGAGTCACGGCATGGCTCACAACGTACCACGGGAAAAATATAAAAGATTTTCCGTAGAAGATGGTCGAGTTTGTACGAAAAACAAGGCCCCCTCCCCCACGGCACCCTTTAGTGTGGTCCCCCCCCCTCTCCTTTGGATGCTCGCAAAATGGCCCCAAATGCTCCAGGGAGAATGATTGAGCAAGAGAAATCTGACTTGATGGTACATGTTGAGGGATGAAATGGACAATGAAGTTTCCATATGTTCTTTTTGCACAGTAATTAGAAACTGTCACACGCCGTTTCATTTTTCAGTTTCCTTAGGCAGATTTGCACGGTTGAGGTTCTCCCCCCTCGGTGTGGCTCTGCAAGCCTCAAGCCGGCACCCTAGTTAAAATCGGAGGCGGCGACACATGGGCCTCTTCCACCTCATGGACAAAGAGCCGGCGGCAGGTAGTGAAGCAGCCCAGAGCACCGCTCGGCAGTCACCAGATGCAGCCCAGCTCTGCCCCATTTCGAGGCTGTGGCATTCTTGTCCGTAATCATAAGGCAGTTTTCAGTCTTCAAAATGATTCCTGGACACGTGGTCCCAATGCCTTCTCCCCACTTTGTAGGAAACACTTGTAAATACATTCTGGGTCTTCCTATGCTGGTCTTGGGTTGGATCCCAAAAGCTTCTTCACTCAATTTTGTCCAGTTCCCCTACTTATTAAAGCACCTCCCCTCCCCTCATCCAGACAGGTGCCATGATTCCCAGCATCACCATTCTGATGGTACATGGTGACTCTCTCCTCCCTGTTTCATCAGTCAAAAAGGTGGTTGGATCCAACCTCTTTTCTGTTGGTTTCTTTGTCGTCAAGCCCCAGCTGACAAGACAAGAGACGTTCAGAGTTGGTTTGACATTACCAGTCTGTTTTTATGAAGGGACCCTGGACTCTGGGCTGGAGTTTGGGGGACTGCCTTACAGTGGCAGATGTCTTTTCTCCAGAACCCTAAACAGAGGGTGGCAATAATTGCACTATTACCATGGAAGGCCATGTGAAGAGAGGGAGAGGACAGCGAGAGAGGAGGTCAGAAGGCAGCCCCAGGTTATGACAAAGCAAGGCATCCTATTCAACAAGAGAACATTCATACACTCTTCTTCTTCTTCTTCTTCTTCTTCTTCTTCCGATGTATTTCCCGCCACTCCCAGAACTGGCTCATGGCAGGGTACAATTGTCCATAATAAAACCCTGTTAAAACACACTAAGACAGGGGTAGTCAACCGGTGGTCTTCCAGATGTCGATAGACTACAATTCCCAGCAAACGCTGGCAGGGGCTCATGGGAATTGTAGTCCATGGACATCTGGAGGACTACAGGTTGACTACCCCTGCACTAGGACATAAAAATCACATAACAAGAAGTCAAATATCCCAAGGAATATGCCTTGTAACCCAACCTCCAATCCCCCCCCCCAGCGATATCTAACAGAGGCAGTGGGCAGAAGGGCATAGGCGACACAGAGCCAGCCACTACTTAACACTGGTGATGTAGGGCCACCCAATGTCCAGGCACGCTGAGTCACTTACTTCAACAGGGTGAGATGAAAAGGGCCTCTACCTGCAATCCTGGATTGCGACTGGCTTCTTTACCCCTCAGTTTTGTTTACAAGCTCTTCCCAGTCTCTGGGCTAGCACAATGCTTCTCAGGCCAGGCTTCTAAATCCTCACACCATCCATTTGTTCCTGTAAGGAGGAGGAGACCCTGGTAAGTATGAACTCCACCTTGAAGGCTTCCTTCACCCCTGCTTGCCTTGCGGTTTCTTGCTGTCTTCCCCCACCAGTGCTGTGCCCCTTCTAGCCAACATATTGCCATCTAGGTGGTCTAACAGAGACACCAAGTCGATGCCCGGCACTATAGGAACCATACCCAATCTTAGATACGGTTACCTGCACTTGGTTAGGAAATAACTGGAGACTTTGGGGGTGGAGCCAGGAGTGGGCAGGATTTGGGGCAGGGAGTGGAGTATAATGCTATGGAGTCCACCCTCCAGAGCAGCCATTTCCTCCAGGGGAACTGTTCAGTCTGTCTGTCCATCTATCCATCTATCCATCCATCCGACCATCCATCCATCCATCCATCCATCCATCTTCTATGCTGCTACTCCTAGACTGGCTAGTCTGCGGTGGCTCACAACATATCCATCCATAGGACCATAAAATCAATATAACATCCCAAAAACCCCCCACTCTAACCCTTCCCCACCACCCTAACAACCCCATGTTTACCAACTGCAGAACTGGTGTTATACATGTTGTATGTTCCTGGGGAGACGTACAGCAGACAAGGGACCCAAGGGCACCGGAAGAGGGCCAGAGAATAGTCCAGAGACGAGCTATAATTCCAGGAGATCCCCAGGTCCCACCCGGGGACCGGCATCCCACCATTTGTCACTTTATGCAAAGTCGTTCCTTGGTATAATTCTGAGCTCTTAGGCTGCCACGTTGATATATTTACCTAGGGAGCAAGCCTAGGGAGCAAGCCGAGTGTCCTATTCCCATAGATTCACGTTCTAAAGCTGCGAGTGAACAAAGTGAATTACATGGAGAATAATGTTAGGCTACAGCCCATTAAGAGAGACGGCAGCCTTATTGGTCAACGCAAGGGAAAGCATGTCCTTGTTTATAGCGCAGCTGCTCGCACGGTGGCTGCGGCGGTATCCGCGGCGTGTTGATGCGCAGAGTGCAAAAATGAATCTTATTCCTCAGGAGAGCCCTGCATATGTCAAGTATATTGTCTCATTAAGCCAGTCCATTTATCAACCCACTGAATGCCAATTAAATTGCACAGGATGGTGCAGGTATACGGCCGGCGGTTGGTGCCAAACTTTATTACAGCTGAGCTTTCTTGGCTCGGCACACGCAGGCGGAGGCAAAAATGGACGAGCCTTTTGGTTGGGCCTGCTTCCCCCCCCCAAGCCAAACGGAATCGTCCTCGCAACGATCCCTTTTTCGAGAGGACGGAGAAGCCCCCAGCCTCGTCGCAACCGAATCGGCAGCGTCGACATCGCCGTTCTTCGGGGGTGCCTTTCGTCCCGATGAAGACGTCAAGGCCCGGACGCGGGCCCTGCCAAACGTCTCCGCGGCGTGCAAATTAGATCAGTGTAATTTCATCAGGCCGATCATTAGAGTAGTCTGCGGTTACGGGGCTGGCTTCGCCGCTCCTGCTTGGGGTCTGGAGGAGCAGCTGAGCTAATGTCGCACTCCCTCCGAAAGAGACAGGCATTGATTTTATACTCTTCTCCCCGTGCCAAGTTTCAAAAGGCACTGCCAGGGTCCGTTCCGCAAAGGATCTGCCGTCTCGGTGCCAACTCTATAAGCTAGAGAGCTCCATCCGTGAAGCATTCATCCCAGTTCTATGGCAACAACCACAACGAAGTTGGAAGGGTCTAGATCAGGGGTAGTCAAACTGCGGCCCTCCAGATGTCCATGGACTACAATTCCCATGAGCCCCTGCCAGCAAATGGGACTACAATGGGAATTGTTGTACATGGACATCTGGCGGGCTGCAGTTTTACTACCCCTGGTCTAGATGGTATCAGATAATTTTATACCAGTAGAGCACCGAAGTAGAAGAGCACGACTGAATAGCTCCCCTGCGAGCAAAGATTATGAAGGAGAAAAAGGCTGGCCCAATGCTTTACCTCCCTTGCCTCTTCCAAGCGTGCAAAAATCCTATTTCAGCTTTTTTGGGAGGGTCTTGCACAACACAGATTTGCAGCGGAAATTTACTAGGGAAGGTAAGAGACGATCCACAGCTTGGAAAGGTTCCTAACCAGGCCAAAATTATTTCTCATGTCCGGGAGTGCCTTCTAATTGCTCTGGGAGCTTACAGCTGAATTAAATGTTTCAGCCAGCTGAGGATGGGGGGAGGGGAGGAGATGCTGGGGCCACAATAGGCAAGAGTGACTCTGCAGCAGAGGATACGTGCGTGGCAGGAGTGCGATCCAATTGAAAACGTCCCCACTGTTCAGGATAATCTTGACTGGAGCCTGCGAGACGGTGGTTTGCACAAAGCCACCCTATTGTGGGGAGAGAAAAGGAAGGCGGCTGTAAGCGGCTTTGAGACTCCTTTTGGTAGTGAAAAGTGGGGTATAAAAACCAACTCCTCCTCCTCTTCTTCTTCAATTGGGCCCGTGGGAGATTTGAACTGGAGGTTTGCTCACTCGTAATTTAGGCTCACATTAGATGAGGCCTGCAAGGACTCAGGCTGGAGTTTCATTTCCTCAATCTACCTCTCCCTTTTCCTCTTTGCCTCCCACCTGACAATGTCTGTAGCCTGTCCTGTCTCCTTCTCTCATCCCCCCCCCCTCACCTATCTCCTTCTGTCTCCCTCCATTTATAATTCCCTCCCCCAGGCAGCCCTTCCTCTTTTTGGCCACCCCCCTAGCTAATCTATCATTTTCTGTTTTTACCCCTGGTGGCCTCTGACCCCCCCTCACTCACACACCAACTTTTTTATGTTCCCCTCCTCCAGCTTTCCCACCACACACACACAGACACACAGATACACACACACACAGAGCTTTTCCTTCCCTTCCTTCTGTTTTTTTATTTAGTCTTTATGTTCTTCATGTATGCACAGAGAGAGAGAGAGAGAGAGAGAGAGAGAGAGAGAGAGAGAGAGACTAATCATAGAATACTTGACAATGTTGGCTGGAGAGCACCTAGCAATCTCCAAATTGGCCTCTGAGATGTCAGTTGTAGGAGATCACATGGTATCCTCTTTTTATGGAAGCAGGCATTGTTTCTAGGATTTTGTTTTTTAAAATGCTATAATGGGGGGGGTATTTTTGTTCACATTAAATAGTTTTCTGCAATCTTCGGGCTTCCCCAAAGCTTGTAAAAAAACATAAAAGTATCTGTTGGCAGGCATAGGAGCAGGTCCTCTGTAGAGACAATTTCAGCAGAAATCAAGGGGATTTCTGCAACTCCCGAGGAAGACTGTTCCACTGAGAAACCGCTCTGTCAGGAACTTCTTCCGGATGTTTAGATGGAATTCTTCTTCTACCAAGGAAAAGAGGAGGCCTGTACATAGGATACATGCTTTCCGTGATAATCCTGCATCTGTCATCTGTCACAGCTAAGATTGAAATAATTGTTTTGTTTCACCCGCTGCTGCTAAACTGTGCCATTCTGCCTCATGAAGCCTGCTTTTTTATTGTACTGGTGCCACTATAGAATGGCAGCATCAACAGGGGCTGTGGCTCAGTGATAGAGCATCTGCTTAACATCCAGGTTCCAGGTTCAATCCCTGGCATCTCCAGTTAAAAGAATCAGCTGTTGGTGATGTGAAAGGCCTCTGCCTGAGACCCTGGGGGAGTGCTGCCAATCTGTTCCATATCATATATTTCTGGTAAGGCCTAGGAGGAGGAGCTGGTCTCATGGTTTAAGTGCGACTCAGCGCTTAACACCCACTCAGGGTGGTTCTCTCGCTCCAAGTGCCTCCTCCTCCAACCGGTTTGCCTGTCTGTCCAGCAGCCAGCCAATCGCCTTGCGTCCCCCACCCCCTCTTCCTTCCACTTCCCTCCGAGGCTCGGAGGCTGCAGATCCCTGCCGTGTGAGAGCTGCCCCTGCCAGTGAGTTCCCTAACAGCTGCCTGCTTTCCAACTCCAGGGTGGAGGGAGAGGCCATCCACAGAGTTCTTCCACTCTACCCCCCAATCTAGTGCCTGTTGTATTCCTGAATACAGTGGGCTTGGCCCCTGGTCTGAGTAGAAAATACCGATTTGGATGGACCAACCATCTTCATGTGTTCATGTGCATTCACAACACACACAGTTCTTCCTCCACTTCTTAACAAAAGTAAAATAGACAGTAATTGTACTTAAGTGTATTTTCGTAGCACGCACATACTTGTGTTTTCCCAGGGATTATTTACATAAATATTTACTTCATCCCCACATTTCTTTAACATTTGCATGGAGAGTGCCTCTGTTTTAGACAAAGTGATACAAAAGAGTCAGTCCCTTCATGGGCTGCTTCCTTACCCTTCTACACCTCTTCCAGCAATGGGGTTAGTACCTAAGGCCATTCTTCAGGCATGCTGGAACCCAGATGCCAAACTCTGGAAGACTTCGGCAGTAACATCTGGCTGGGTGGTGATCTCCATGGGCTGTTGTGCTCACAGATCTGAAATGCCTCTAGGCATGTCACGTGGACAAACTGCTAGTCTGATATCAGAGGCTCCATTTCTCATTTTGGAAGCATGTTTTTCTCCCCCCTATTCACCTTTCATTAGAAAACTGTTTATTTTTGGCTGATGAAGTCTGCATGGGAGTGTTTAGATATCCTTTGCTTGTAATAGAAAAAAAAGAAACTTATTTGACCTCTCCTGAGCAAACAGATTGGCTAGTGGCTATTGTATTTTTCATACAATGGGCTTTTCCGCTAGTATTGAATTAAATCATCAGTCTTTATGGTGCCACTGGACTTTTATCTTATTTTATTTAAAAGTAAACATGTGTATGATATTGATACAAAATTTAGGATGCTTATTGGTTCATATTTGCTATGGTCCCTTACCTTTCATTTTCTTCCTTAAAATTGGGTTTCCATCCCCTTTGGACTTTGAAAAGAATGACTGGAGTATGTAAAATAACTTAGTCAGACTGTTTCCACATTAGTAATATTGTTGGGATTTTCATTTTTAAAGGGCTGGGTTTTCCCTCCGTTTCTGCATTAAAATTTGCCTGTCCAGGCACATTCCTAAATTGCTGCCTGACTTACGGCACATTTTGTGAATTCCTGGTTATATCAATTTCATCAATTTATCTAATTCAGGGCTGCCAAATGTGGAAAATTTGTGCAATTGTGTTTTTCCCTGCACCCACCATTTTGAGTCATTTGGGCTGACCACACCCCCTATCCTGGTCGCTACCCTCCCTCCCTCTCTCCTGAAAAATCTGCCTATGTTTTTTAAAGGGGTGATCACAATGCAACAGTTTCTAAGGATTTTTCAAAGTCACGCACAGCAGCGTTATAACAGTATAATCCAGAGATGTTGAATTTTAAAATTACATTCAGGCTAATTTGGAGGGAAGGGGGGAGGCAATCAAGGGTGGAGAATGGTGGGATTAAGGGTCATGACAAAAACAAAGGTACATGCAGGCAACATTTTGCCAAAAAAAAAATCACATTTTTTTTTAAAAGAGGAAGGAAAGAAAGTATGACGGGAAGGCTGCCTCCTTTGGACTCAGTGCGGAAAGCATGTTGTGATTTTCAGCCTGGGAAATGAGGGAAGGAAAGACCAAATGCAGAAAAAGACTAGAGTTGAATTGCAGCATCCAAAGGAAATCCAAAGTGGGGCTAAAACAAGGTATGTTGCCTAATGCGGAAACTGACCAATGTATATTCTTAAAATATTTCTGCGGGGATCATCTCACTCCTGGAAACTTCTTTCTCTGTAACGCTGAAAATCTCTAAATGACTGAAATTGTATATAGGAATACCTTTCAGAGGGGATGTGATTTCACCAAGATCTTATTGTGTCAAACATTGCGTAATTCATATCCAAACAGTAACAATTTGTCCTTCCTCCTTTCTCAGCTTTTCTTTCTTCCTCTAAAAAACAGCATTTCCCCACAGAAGCAACATTTATCACTGAAATATTACTATTGGGATTTTGTCTACTACAGAAGTGAAAACTGCACGTGTTTTATCTTGGTAATTCTGTCACAGTGAATTAGATTTTATAATCCTGGAAGTCTCTTAAGTGTTATGATTCTATAACTCAATCCCAAATCAGAAACTATTTCTTTATGACTTCATGTCATGGCTGAAGCCTAAACATCCGAGCATATGTCTCAAAATGATTTATTCTATTGTATTTACTTCATTGATTTCACTTTATTCATCAATGGAGACTCAAAGCAGTCCATATCATTCTCCTTTCCTACGTTTCATCCCTACAATAACTCTCTGGGATATGTTAGGTTTAGGGTTGCTCACTGCTCCAAGGTCATTCAAGCCAACTTTGTTTATTGGTTTGTTCACTTGTTGGTTTAAAATTTGTTTTATACACTGCCCCTCTCGGACTAGCCATCTTGGGGTGGCGATCAGCAAAGCACACGACATTCCACAACACAATACATAAAACATCGTAAAACCAAACTCGGATTTAAATTAAAATTTAAAAAATTATTGCCTGCAGCTGAAATATTTGTCAGAAACTTGCTTCAGTTGCCAGCAACCAAGATGGAAGAGCTGGGAAAAGGGGGGACAGGACAGGGGGAGGGGGTCCTATTAGATGTAACTCCGGTTGACCTCAAAACAGGCCCAGGGGAAGAGCTCTGCCTTGCAGGCCTGCAGAACTTAAAAATTTCTGTCATGTTTTTGGGGAGCTCGTTCCACCAGCAGGAGTAAGGGCCAAGAAAGCCCCGGATCCAGTTGAACCCAAATATATTTCCTTAGAGCCAGGGATCCTCAACTGGTTGGTTTTATTTGATCGCTGTGTTCTCTGGGAAACATATGCAGAAAGGCCAAGCGAAGATTCAAAGCTGGGTCTCCCAGATCCGACTTTGATACTCTGTCCCAGCCTTTATCAACTCTTTAACCATCGAGAGACCCTTGAAATATTCTTCAGGCTTCAAGAAATCCAGAAGTGACATGATCATGCAGAATATGGCTGGGAAGCATAGCTGTGTACACACCCATCTGGGGCCCCTCCTCTTCCCACCCCCACCAGGCCCATCACTGGCAATTTGGGCGGGGCAATTTGGCCTAGAAACCACCCACACAGCAGGTGGATGCATGTCCCTGGGCCCACCCTCCCATGGCAGTCAAGGTATCTGATATTAGGAGAGGGGGGTGGAAGGGTCATGCTTGTGGCTAGAGGAGCATACCCTGTGACCAGCGCAAAAGGATGCCCCAAGCTCATAATCTGTGAAGACTGGGGGGGAGGTGTCCCTATTTATGTTTTCGTGGCCAGAATATACCACCCTCACCATTGTGCAGCATTTTCGCACCACAGTTTTTTCTGAGTGAATTTTGTTTTCTGAGCTGCCCCAAGCCAATGCCCAAAGCTCGGTGATTTCTTTCTTTCTTTCTTTCTTTCTTTCTTTCTTTCTTTCTTTCTTTCTTTCTTTCTTTCTTTCTTTCTTTCTTTCTTTCTTTCTTTCTTTCTTTCTTTCTTACTAGGCCACTACTCCTGGCCTGCCAGCTGACAGTGGCTTACAACATAAAATACAATGCAATAATAAAAGTACATAAAAGACCCCACCCACATCCCCATGCCAGTTTCCCCCCCTCCGCCATATCTCAACTGCCATTTATCCAGGGGGATATTACTGTTGGACATAGCAGAACAGGGGCTAATATCTTCTGCCTAACCTCAGCCAAGGGCCTGGAGGAAAAGGAAGAGTTGGTTCTTATATGCCACTTTCCTCTACCTGAAAGAGTCTCAAAGTGGCTTACAGTTGACTTTCCTTTCCCCACAACAGACACCCTGTGAGGTGGGTGAGGCTGAGAGAGTCCAGATGTTACTGCTTGGTCAGAACAGCTTTATCTGTGCTGTGGCGAGCCCAAGGTCACCCAGCTGGCTGCATGTGGAGGAGGAGCGCAGAATCAAACCCGGCTCACTAGATTAGAAGTCTGTGCTCCTAACCACTACACTAAGCTTGCTTCCCAAGTCCTGATTCAGAGTTTGGCATGAGGTTTGCCTCATTGTGACATTTGTGCCCACCCATAGATATCACCCCCAAACAGCTGCCTTTTCTAAAACATAGATTACCATTCTATGTGATTATACCCACAGGTTCAGATACCTTTTGTTGAGAAACAAAACAAAAACAAGTCAGCCAAGAACAGACCTATCAGAAGTTGCCAGCTGCTCTGTGCTCACAAAACAGTATACAGGCTTCTATCCATGGGCATGTACTTGCATCTCTGATCAATGGGACGCTGATCAATGGGATGATTTTGCCATTATTGACAAGATAAACTTTTGGGCTCACTTGAAGTTATAATGCAATTTAGCACAGGCACACAGCAGGTGGGAGTGACCTGAAAAATACAGTTGAAATCGAAGAAACTACTGTAGCCTTGATCTATGTAATGCTCTCTCTTTAATTAATGCCATCTGTGGAGCACAATGAGCTAATTAGGCTCTGGGGCATTTGATGGAGGAGATCTAGTCTCCCCCATTTTTGATGAGTCTTGAGCAGACATATATTCATCTTACAATACAGAACAACGCAATCCCAGGCCTTGCCTTTTCAATTGGTTTAGACTGGAGTAACTCTATACAGGATTGCACTATCAAAGCATCAGAAAGGTGAAACATGATCCAGGGCAAAATGAAAGCATGAATAAATGCTCAGAGCAATCTGTCCTGCCCTTCTGACTGATATGAAATTAAGTACCATAGTGTCGCTAGCAAAACAATTCCAAAAACATTGTCAGAATACGGGGTCTTGCAGCATAGTAGCAGTCCTTTATTACAATGTGAGCTGACTGTTTTCTCCAGTAATTCCACATTTGTTTTCCATGAGTATTTCTGAAATAAATACATGTGTGGTTTCCTGAAATAAGGAGCATATGGCAAACCAACCTGAAGTTACTCCAGTGAAATGCTTTATTAAGTAATCCATCTTTCCTATGTTGATCTGTTATTCTCTGGAGATTTCAGCACCCCTTAAAAATAGTGAAATACTTACCTTTCGTTGTCATCATATTTCGGCTCCTCCACATGATGTCGCCAACATTCAGCGTCTGAGCAGTAAACAACCAGCTACATCCTCCATTATAAAGCGCTAGTTGGTGAATCCCCAAAAGTGGATTCACCAACATATGTAGCACTACCTACCAGAGAACAACCAGCAGGCCACCAGCGAAAAAAATGTATGGAGGAGAAGAAGCGCTATCTTTGCCTCCAATGTCCCACTCCCGCCCCACCCCTTTCTCTCAGGGGGTGGATTTTTTTTTCAAGTAAACTGCTTGGAACAATGAATAATTTCAGTCAGTTTGCTATGGTCAGCTGGAGTTCTCAGGAGTGTGCAGGTTCTCAAAGCACGCATAGACAAGCATTTCCGGGGAATGGCATAGGTTTGCTCCTACCAGCAACCTTCTGTTCCTATCACCCCTTGTAGAAATTGTGGGAAAAAAACAAAACTTTTGCTGTTGGCCCAACATCATGATGCCATTTTGGGGAGAAACCCAGAAGTGATGTCAGCCCTCTCTAGGAATTGCCCCAAACTCTGTGCGTTTCCCATAGAATTTCCAGCAATTCCTAGACAGGCATGATGTAAGCCTGACCGCCATTTTTAAATTTTATTTTCTTCTGATGCCATTCAGAGCATCACAGGGAAAGGGGAGCCGGGGGTGAGGGATCCCTTGGCTCAACCAGGGGACTGGCTACCCTACCATTAATCAAGGATTTTCAACTGTGTTACTATCAGGAGTTAGAGTAGGCATGTTATACCCATTCTGCAGTTACTCCATTGGCTATCAATTACCAGCTTCATTTCAAGACATTGGTTATCACCCACAAACTTCTTTGTAGCCTTTGACTCTCATATCTACAGGACTGGCTCCCTAGCTATGCTTTGCTTACCTGGGCAAAACCTTCTGATGGAGCCACTCTCCAGGTGAGTGAGATTGATAGTTGCTCATACACAATGCATTCTCTGTTGCAGTCCCCACCTTGAGAAATGGCCCACCTAAGGAAGTCAGGATGCTCCCTCATTTCTGGCCTTTCCCAAACCATGTAAAAGAGA
The DNA here is from genome assembly GCF_049243985.1 of Paroedura picta. NCBI lineage: Eukaryota > Metazoa > Chordata > Lepidosauria > Squamata > Gekkonidae > Paroedura > Paroedura picta. The sequence continues at coordinate 29,823,093 of NC_135370.1, read as the reverse complement.
TTTGTTTGAGAGAACCTTTCAATAAAGGTAATAGGGAACTAATAGGAAAGAATGGTTCAGGAAGGTGATTTTTATAAAGAGAACAGGACAGTATGTCATTGTTTGTTGCTTGTTATTATCCTGTTTACTGTCTTGTTTCCTACTTTCAGTTTTCGTTCTCTGCATTGTTTGATTTATTGTGTCACTTCTTTTTTGCTTCTCCTAGTTCTACTATATTGCTTATTACAGCCTTCATTCTGTTTGATTTACATGGTGTAAAACAGTGTAATCTACTTTGAGTCTCTGTGAAGAAAGGCAGGCTGTATTTATTTATTTGAATCATTTCTATGCCACATTTCCATAGGATTTAGGGTTCCTAAGGCTTTTTAAAAACAAATTGAGGCATTTAAAAGCATTCAAAATGCTAATAAGTATAAGATATTTAAACAAATTAACTAAGAAGGCCATTTCTCAGGTGGCCACTCATGTAGGCTCAGATGGCAGGGGCAAGGTTTCCAAAGATGACCGGAGTGGTCCACTAAGTTCATATGAGAGTAGGCAAGCCTTCAAGTATGCTGGCCCCAAACATTATAGGGCTTTAAAGGTCAATACCAGCAACTTGAATTGAGCCTGGAAGTCAACTTGGAGCCAGCATAGATGGAACAAGACTGGAATTGTATGGATACTGTGATGCGTTCCGGTTAGCCTTCTGACCACAGCATCAACTGTAGCTTCTGAAAAATCTTCAAGGGCAGCCCCACGAAGAGTGCATTGCAGTAATCTAGTTTGGGTGTTACCAGGACATGTACCCCAGTGGCAAGAGCGTGTACCAGGGCAAGTACCCCAATCTATTTACTTAAATAAATCCATAAATATAAGAACAGGATTAAAATACTTGCATTTTCTGACCCAGTATTGCTGAACACAATGAAACGAGATGAGTACATTTTTATGTAATTTGCATGCACATTAAACAAGTTTTGTGTTTTGCAGTGGGACTTGCGTGAACTTTCCTGAACTTTTCATGCCCGCCCCACAGAAATGAGTGGGAATCTGCATCTTGCACAACTCCCATTCAATAATAGCAGAAATTCAAAAGAACATTATAGCCTATAGTTAGCTTGTTTCCAAATATCGAAACACAGAGCCTTCTGTCCTTTGCTACTTTCACTAGTCTCTCTACACACAGATCTCTCCACTTTGTAATGGATGAAAATAATGCTTGACCAAGATAAGGATTCCATTTTTCACAGTCTGACTCTTCCTATCTCAAAGAAGATTAAGAATACAGGATCTGAAAACACAAATGTTCTATTAATAACAGTTATTGGGCCTGCCTAGGGTTCTGACAACCGCATAGTAAAATCCCTGCTGTGCCCTCACTGGCTCCCTCTTGACAAATAAATGATCAGCAAGATGGCATTATTAACTCAGGGGCCGCACCCAGGCTGAGCATCTCTGTACTATATAACAATTAATGCTGATTGTCTGGCTGGACTTAGTAAATTATGTTGGGTGATCGTTTGTTCCAACGTCTTGCGGGTTTTTATGTATATTGCCATTGTTTTAATGGGGTTTTTATGGGAAAAACGTAATGGTTTATATTGTTAGCCACTTCGAGGTGACAAAAGTTGTGAGAGACGAGATATCAATCCAACAAATAAACAAACAAAAAACTCAAGAGAAAAGCTTTCCCGTTTGCAGGGAAAAGACAAGAAGCAGTTCTATGAGAATGAATGAAACAGATGATATTGAATGTATTGAATTTCGGTTTATTGGGTTATTCGGGCTATTGAGTTACTGAACTGCGACACTCAAAAGACTAATATTCCATTGCGTAGTTTTCTAATTCATATCTGAAGTTCCTCCGCATAAAAACCATGGCCTCAAATTTATTGTCCTCTTTTTGATGCTCAAACGGGGTACGTTGCTCAGTGGTATATTTTAGATGCGTAGAGGAACATCTCCTCTCCATTTGAGACAAATCAATAAACGTTTTCAGTCTGACTTGCAAAATACATGACTCAACAAAAGTTCCCAGTGAGTTTAACTTCCTGGTTTTCATCTTTTCCCAAGCCGCAATCCAGAATCCAAAGAAGTACCTTTAAAAACTTTGATGAACATGGGACCAAGCCATGTCCATACGGCAGTCAAGACTAGCTGCAATCCTTCCTCCAGTCTCACTCTGATATATCGTGAATAGAAACGTCTGGCATTTTCCATAGTTGACTGAACAGCGCCAAGGTAACTTGAGCTAACAGAAATAGATGCTCTGCGGTCACAATTCCCACATCCTCTCCCAAATCACGATGCACTTAATAGCTTTCAGATTAATGTAATGCTGTGGCATACACAGTGATTTAGAGAGCTGTGACACTGCATAGGAACACATGGCAACGGCCTCTTCTCTGTGGAACAAAACATTTAACTGATTTCCCACCCTCCCCTCCTGCAGCTGCACATTGTTTCATTTCTCTAGGGTGGAAATCTATTCCTCTTTCCCTTAACAGTCATAGACTGAAAACCAAGCCCTAGCGCATCCGAAGGGTGAGGCAATATGCTGGTAGTTCACAATTAGATGTCCTTTCAAACATGAATAATGCTTGTAGCGGCAACTGGAAGCAGAGCATTTAAGGCAACCAGACGGTTATTGTTATGGATCAGAGCCCCATGTGTTTCCTTGTGTAAATTATTTCCATGGACTCGCTGTGCATAGCTAACACAGGAATGGAATCAAACACTTTTCTGATAGCCAGTACTATTCGTATTGTTCTGCATCGAAATATGTTGAACGCATTAGGAAAAAGAGGAAGACCCGACATGAGTGGGTTAATTCAGTCAAGGGAATCATGGCCCACAGGTTGTAAGACTTGAGCAAGGCGATTAATAACATGTTTGGGAGGCCATTAATGCATATACTCACCGTAAGTTGGAAGCAACTTGATGGCGCTTACCACATACACATAGACATAAAAATAGTTCTACATATAACCATGAATCTGGCTACGAATCGAATACCAGATCAGGTTTAAGGTGCTGGTACTCGCCTTGAAGTCAAAGAACGTCTGCTTGATTATATCCTCCCAAAGAGTGACTCATAGAATAATAGAGTTGGAAGGGACTTCATGGGTCATCTAGCCCAACCCCCTGCACGATGCAGGACACTCACATCCCAATCGCTCATCTACTGTAACCTGCCACCCCTTTGCCTTCACAAAATCAGCCTCTCCGCCAGATGGCTATCTAGCCTCTGTTTAAAACCAGATGGAGAACCCACCACCTCCCGAGGAAGCCGGTTGCAATGAGAAACCGCTCTAACTGTCAGGAACTTCTTCCGGATGTTTAGATGGAATTTCTTTTGAATTAATTTCATCCCATTCGTTCTGGTCTGTCCCTCTCGGGCAAGAGAGAACAATTCTGCTTCATCCTCTATATCAGGGTTAGTCAACCTGTGGTCTTCCAGATGTCCATGGACTACAATTCCCATGAGCCCATGCCAGCAAATGCTCCAAAGATGGAGAACCCACCACCTCCCGATGAAGCCTGTTGCACTGAGAAACCGCTCTAACTGTCAGGAACTTCTTCCGGATGTTTAGATGGAATTTCTTTTGAATTAATTTCATCCAATTTGTTCTGGTCTATCCCTCTCGGGCAAGAGAGAACAATTCTGCTCCATCCTCTATATCAGGGTTAGTCAACCTGTGGTCCTCCAGATGTCCATGGACTACAATTCCCATGATCCCCTGCCAGCATTTGCTGGCAGGGGCTCATGGGAATTGTAGTCCATGGACATCTGGAGGACCACAGGTTGACTAACCCTGCTCTATATGGCACCCTTTTAAACACTTGAAGATGGTTATCAGATCTCCTCTCAGTCGTCTCCTCTCTAGGCTAAGCAGACCAAGCTCCGCCAACCTTTCTTCATAGGTCTTGGTCTCCAAACCCCTCACCATCTTCGTAGCCCTCCTCTGGACACATTCCAGTTTGTCAACATCCCTCTTCAGTTGGGGTGACCAAAACTGAACACAATACTCTGAGTGAGGCCGAACCAGAGCAGAATCAAGTGGTACTGTTCATGATTGACTGCTCATATTGTTGCACATTTTTCAATGTCCTTTTCTTCTACTGCTCCGTGTACACCGCCTCGAGATGTCGCAGTGAGGGGTGGTATATAAATTGAATGAATGAATTAATTAATTAATTAATTAATTAATACACTTACCTTTCTCACAGCTCCCCCACCTAGTCAGCTTGGTGTAGTGGTTAGGAGTGCCAACTTCTAATCTGGCAAAACGGGTTCGATTCTGCACTCCCCCACATGCAGCCAGCTGGGTGATCTTGGGCTCACCACAGCACTGATAAAGCTGTTCTGACCGAGCAGAAATATCAGGGCTCTCTCAGCCTCACCCACCTCATAGGGTATCTGTTGTGGGGAGAGGAAAGGGAAGGCGACTGTAAGCTGCTTTGAGCCTCCTTTAGGTAAGAGAAAAGTGACATATTATAACCAACTCTTCTTCTTCTTCTTCTTCTTCTTCTTCTCATATTACCATTGGATTGAATGTTGCTTGACTAAGCACACTGAAGGAGAATCCTTTGGGACACTACAAAAATATTCAAAACTCTTCAGTTGTAGGCAATCCATTGCAGTCAATGTATTACCAAATCTGCTGCCTCTGTTGAAGTGGACTGTAGTGCACATGGAAGTTCATGCTTTAGAAAAATGGTTAGTATTTAAGGCACCATAAGATGCTTCTTTTATTCTAGTTGCAATAGGCTCATCTCGATGCCCCTTATGAATCTGTCACTCTTGCAAGAAGTTTTAAAAAATTCTCTAAGTTTCAACATTATGATTTCCCTATGATTTTCCGGATTTCTGCAAAATATTGAAAGTGAAAATAGAAGGATAAAACTCCTAAAGTTCGTCTTTCAGTATTCACATTAGTCCCTTCATATCCATAAAGGAAGGTCTGGAATCTATAATCAGAGGTGCTGATATTTGCCGAAGTACAAACCGCATCCTGGGACATCAGAGTTATGATAAACTGAAGACATGATTGAAGCTGAAATGGTATTTCCTCCGGCTGTTTCTTTTCTTATATTTTCATCATTTCCACATGAGAAATCTATTCCTGGACAGCCTTCGAATGTTGGCAGGTTTTAGAGCTCCCTCCACATGACGTCAACTGCATCTCGAAGCTGTCCAGTAGCTGGGTCAAGTTTTGGCCATTTTTGACTCATGATTTCAGGAATCGCCAAAAACTGGATTTACATCCCTAAATCGTGCATCCCATTGGTGAGCAACCAGTGAGCAACCAGGGATAAGCCTATATGGACGGGGAAACACACAATAGTCTTAGCAGCTTTGTCCTGCTCTCACACCCACCCTCCTCTCTCAATTTCCTGCTCTGAGTAACTTAAAAAGAAAATTGGCATGGTTCACGTAACGTGACCACAAAGCTGGGATCAGGCAAGCAAAACTTTTTTAAAAAATCATAGTACCACCCATTCTCCTGTTATTTTGAGCCCTGGAACTGGCTTTCTTTTACCTGTATCCCTTTTCAGGGCTTGTAACAGTTAAGGCTGTCACGACTCTGAATTTCATTGAACCACTACACAATTGACAGTTTGTGTGTGTGAATGCTTATGTGTGTGTTCTTCTTCAGTGCCACCATCTAAAATTAAGTTCAGCCTGCCATGCTTAACAGTGATCCCAGGAGCACTGGCCTTAGGAATACTTAGTAGCCTCTGAGCATGTACAAAGGGCAGAGTATCCCAGGTTCAATCCCCACCTTTCCCTGTGTGTGCCTATTCAAGGCCCAGGCACGATGGAATAACACTTCCTGCCCAGCTGGAAGAACCACAATCTGCTTGCTTAAAGTGTTTATTAACTACTAGGGACAAAGCCAATCACACCCAAGACTTCAACACTCCCTGCTTGATCTTGAGATCCAAGTGGTGAAGTGGTTAAAGAATAGTAGACCCTTGGAAGATACAAGATTTACCTTCAATAGAGGACTGGTTGACCAAACTGACGGATTTGGCCAAGATGGCCAAACTGACATTGATGATTAATGGAAAATGTATTTCAAGAACAACGGGGTCCTTGTTTGAACTATTTAAGAAAATAAGGGACACGGGGAGAGAATGGGGTTTTATACTAGAGCGTTTGTAGAGTACAGTTTATATAATCTATCCAATGTAGTTTCTGTATATTATTTGTTAATATAATAATAAAAATCTGTAATAATAAAAAAAGAATAGCAGACCCTTGAGATTAGCCTCAAGAGCTGGGTTGGATTCCTGACTTCTCCTTCATATGCAGCCAGCTAGGTTGCCGAATTTCAGGCGTGGCCTGGAAACTTTCAAGAAGATGAAAGAGAAAAAGACAGGATGAAAGACCGAAGGACAGAGAAGGAGAGAAAGAAAGAGAGGGAGGGAAGGAAGGAAGGAGGAAAGGATCAGTTCTCCTGGAGAAAACAGCTGCTTTGGGGGGGGGCACTGGCCCTTCTACCACAACCCCCATGCAAGAGTGGTCTACACAGGTTGCCACTGTACCCACCTTCTGATCAAAGCTCACATCTTCCAAAGGCCAGGCAGGCTGTGGAGGGGTGGGCTGCCACCATCCCACCACAACATCTTCCAAAGTCCAGGCTGGGAAGGCCACAGGGATAGGTGAGCTGCCACTTTCCTCCCCCCCACCATTTCCCTAAAGGTTGGGCCAGACAGGGAAGGCTGCAGGGGGGATGCCTACTTCCAGGCCCATCTCTCAAAGGCCAGGGCAGGTGGGGAAGGCCACGGGGGATGGGGGGGCTGCCCCCTTCCCATCCACCCACATCCCCCAAGAGCCAGGCTGGATGGAGAAGGCTGCTGGCTCCTCCCAGCCTCTCTCAAGAGAGGGAGGCTGGGGAAAGCAAATAGTACTCCAATGCACAGCCATGGGGAGATGTTGTGAGTCTGGGTCCTGTTAGGGAGGAATCCTCAGACGAAAAGCCTTGTCAGGATCTTCCAGCTTCACCCAATGAGAGCTTAGCTTAGCCAGAAGTTCAACAGGCAGAGAGCTCTGACCAGCAGGAGGGAATGGAACTTGCTGACAAACCAAGGCTTAGATTCCAAAGTTGTTGCAGGAGCTCCTCATTCTTGTGTCCAGCCTTCAGCTGTAGCTCCCTGCCTTGTCACCTGATCCAATTAAACAATGCCAGCTATGTGCTGGAAGAGAGCTCATCACAGAGTGAGGACTGAGAGGCTGCTTACAGCCTATATTAACTTCAGGCTGGGAGCCCTGGGTTGTGGAACTGCTTCTTCTGTTGATGTCCTTGGACTGCCTGAACGAACCCTTGATTCCCTGGACTGAGTTAAGAAATTCATTGTCGTGGCCCCTGTGAAAGGGTCATTTGGCCCCCAAAGGGGACCCAAATCCCAGGTTGAGAACCACTGGTTTAGGAAGCATTCAAGAACACTCTTTTTAGACATCCTTCTTTCTTTATTTTTGCTCTTTGCTTTCCTGAAGGAAGAGAACAAAACTAAACATCCTGGGCCTCCCACCTGAGAAACCAAAAATAAAGATGCTCTTTATGTGCTGTTCTGAGATTATTTTAATTTTATAACTGCTTATATAAATTTATCTTATATGTTTTTATGACTGTGTCGTAAGCCGCCCCAAACCAGCAGTGCCAGGAAGGGGAATATAAATCCCAAAATAAAATTTTAAAAATGTATGATTTTAAGATGCTGCTGTTCTCAGACGGCCGATGAGGGGTTTCCTCTTGCGAAACTCATGGAAGCTTTTTGAAAAAAAATCACTTCTGATTTTGGAGTGTGTTTGCATAAAATGAAAGAGGAAGCAAAGGGCCATTGTTCTTTACAGTGTAAGCACTTTCAGGTGAATCACAGACCAAGAATGCTTAAAAAAAAAAAAACAACCTCCAAATATTGCTTAACTAGATACAGCTGTGAATTTAAATGCCTGTACAACAAACTAGTTTTACAATTTTCGCCCCCAAAGACAGACCACCAAAGAGCATTCAAAAGAATATAACGCCCAGGGCTGACATATAACCTCTCGTGAAAGTCCAAGCATTCTTTCCTCAATATTTAAACATGAATCCACCTTGTGTTTTCCCCCCTCATCCTACCAGAATGGATGTGGGAAAACTGGTTTGAGAAATCCTTCAAATCAAGCCAAGAAGATCCATGAGTGGAACCTTCTGGAGTTTATAAGAATACATGATGTTTTTAAACTTCCTTTTAAACCACTGCATGGGGCATGGGACAGGCCCCTCTTGGAGCCCTGTGTGCAGTTCTGGAGGACATGGAAAAATTGGAGAGGAGAGCCGTGGGGTGGGCGCCTGAGGCGGCGGCGGGGGAGGACTAAGCAGGCCTGGCCACCCACCTCTACCTGCAGCCCTGGCCGCGTGGCCAGCCACGTTAGACGGGCTGCAAGAGGCGGCGCAACGAGCGCGGACCAGTGCCCCCTTCCGCCCGCGTCCCGCTAGGAATGGCAACTTTCGAACTCGGGTCTCATGGGATTGTCTGGTCAGCCCTGGCCACCACGAAAGGGTAAGGGCGCCAGATCCAGGTCGGGAAACTCCTGGGGATTTGGGAAGGGAGCCTCAGGGGAAGTGTGTGTGTGTGTGTACAAAGTGTGTGTGTGTGTGTGTGTGTGTACAAAGCCACAAAATCCACCCTGCAAAGCATCCCCTTTCTCCAGGGCAGCGGATCCCTGTCGACGGGAGACGAGCCGTCCTTGCGGGAGATGCCCAGCCCCCCCCCCCTGGAGGTTGGCATCTCTGCGCCCGGGCACCTGGCCCCGCGCGCCCTAGAAGCGCAACCCGCCCTAGATGGGCAAGAAAAGGGGGGAAGGCGGGCGGGGGGCGTCCCAGGCCGTCCTTTCCCACGGCCATTCCCCGCCCTTTCCCCGGCAGGCCGCCCGGGCTTGGCTCCCTCCCCTCGGCGTCCCGGCAAGGAAGGCGGCCCCGGGGTGGGTGGGTGGGTGGGTGGGTTGGGGGGTGGCTGTGCGCGCCCTCGCCCGTCCCTCCGCCGCCTCTGCCGGGAGGGCGCAGCCAGGCGGCCGACTCTGCCTGACGGCGCTGCCCAGGGCCGAGCGATGCGAGCCGAGCCGGGGCCGGGGCCGGAGCCGGGCTGGTGGGCCGCGGGGGCGGCGCGGCTGCTCCTGCTGGCTCTGGCCGGCTGCCTGCGGGCGGCTCAGCCCTACAACCTGGACGCGCCCAGCGCCCTGGTCTTCCGCGGCCCGGAGGGCACCTTGTTCGGCTACTCGGCGCTGCTGCACAGCCACGGGCCCACCAGATGGTGAGTGGAGGCGGCGGGAGCCGCGGGGTGCCCGGGGATGCCAGCCTCCAGGTGCCACCTGGAGGTCTCTCCTCTTGGAATGAGCCTGTCCTTCCCAGGCTCCCTTCCCAAATCCCCCAGGAGTTTCCCGACCTGGATCTGGCAACCCTGTCCTCTCATCCTCTGCCGGTGGGCAGGGCTGACCCAGCAATCTTAGTGGCCCCTAGTTTTAAAGTTGCAAAGCTGCCATCCTCAGCGGGACAACAAGGGGAGCAAATACTTTCCTTATACAGATCCCTTTCCTGAGGCATGGGAAGTGTACACGGCCTCCCACTTTATGTACTTGTTTGGTGTATATCCACCACCTTTCTCAAAGCGGCTGGTGTCCTTCTCTTCCCATTTCAACCTCACAACGGCCCAGTGAGGTAGGTTAGGCAGAGAGTGCACGCTTGTCCCAAAGCCACTGGATGGGGGTCTGTGTTCTAATCCTGTGGCCTAGAGGCAACCGTTTAAAAGCAAAGGTGGTGATGGTGGCGAGGCAGAAAGGCTCTCTCCCCAGGGGGAATTGAGGCCCCTCATCAAATGCTGAGTCGGTCTCCAGGAGTTTGACTCTCTGGCTGACATTTTATTCCCTCTCCTCTCCTCTCCTCTCCTCTCCCCCCCCCCTGCTTCCCCTCCAGGCTCGTTGTAGGAGCCCCTAAAGCCAACTGGTCTGCAAACAGCTCGGTGGTGAACCCAGGTGCGATTTTCAAATGCCAAATTGGGAGAAATCCCGAGAGGAATTGTGACCTGTTCCAAGTGGGTGAGTGGAATGGGGAGGGGGGGGGGTTGGTCTGCCGCCAAAGACGATGTTCCCTCTCTGGCGAAGCTCTCCGAAAACCCTTGCGCAAGACTGGCTGAACACAGATGGTGACCAAGCACTCCTGTGTGCTCCCTCTGCCCCCTCCGCTTCATCTCTAGCTGTGCTCTCGGTCCTCTCGGTCCTCAGTGAAGCCCCTAAAACGGTAAACTGGATTGTTGGAAGGCCAGGCAAGGGCTTTCTTGTGCCCAAGTGCGTTTTTGATAGCTGCCAGGAGGTCGTACAGAGACGTTTTTGGGCTGGCCGCAGCATCGCTTGCTTTGAAATCTTAATCGAGCGTGGGTGTGATAGGCTGGCTCGTTCCTCGGCGGGAGGACAGTGAACCATTTCCCCCACTACGGCTCCCTTTTTGTTACATCCTTAATTCTTTGTATTTTATTTATAAAGTAATGCGAGGGAGCGGGAAGTTCAATTGGAGTGCGTTCGGATTGCAAATAGCTGCAAAAACAGCAGAGAAGTCTCTTTTTACATCTCTGTAAATCGACGGCAGATAACAGTATCCATAGATAAAACCAATGGTCAGTGTTGCCGGCCAGAATAGACATTATCGGACGGAGATTATGGGAATGAAATTGGCTGGCTGGCTGGCTCGTAGCCACCGTGTGCCTTTCTCTCTCCTCCTAACGTTTTCTCAGAAGAATTTGGCTGTTAGATCTGTGGGTTTGGAGAGAATTCCCCCAGGATATGGGACGTTCATTTCAGCTCTTGATGGAGACCCCGGAATAATCGTACAAGAACCGAAACGGAACCCAAGAAACCTACAACCAACCCCAATTTATATCCAAAAGCCCCACAATAGATCTTCCCGCCAGTGCACGCCATTGGTCCGTTTCACTTTAAACTGATTGGATCTGGCAGGCGAGATCTAGTCGCACATTGGTCCGTTGCATTACAGGGTTAAGGTCCTGCCTCGGACCTTACAGCTCGGTCCTCGGCAGAACTACAAACACGACACTTGCCTTTAAAAGATCTCCCGTTACAATGGCCAACAAAGGCACTCAAATGGTTTTAACTGGAGTTGGCTTTCTGAAGGCAAGATGGGATTCTAAACCTGGATTAAATCATGGTTGAGAATCCCAGTTGGTTGGGGGTGAGTGGCCGGTGGCCGGCAGGCCAGAGCTACCTGCAGTCAAGGTGTATGTTGAGGATCAGCAGAAGGGATTTTAAACCCATACTACTTCTTCGTACTCTGACCCAAAATTTAGGAGCAAGGGAATATGTCACGCCTTTCTTCGTAACTTTTATCTTGCCTCTGAGATGTGGAAACTCAGTTCACCGTTGAAAAGTGAATTGCTGATGACTTAAAATTCTATTCCTGAACTGTATGGCCAGCCTCGTTTCCTGCTGTTGGCTCTGAACACTCATTTCGTTAGTGTAAGGTAAACCTTTTTAAAGTATGATAAATAACATGAGTTGAGTTTCCGAGCAAAGTTCAGTGATCATTACAGTCAGCAAAGATCAGAGGCCATGAGTGAAGTACCACATATCTTAAAAATTATACTGACAGGAGTCTAAATCAAAGGGAGTTTCTCTTAATTTCTTTTGCTTCTGAGAATGGTGGGTTTCAAGGATGAAGTAATGCTGTTTTGATGTCATATCTACCACCATCCCATGTGTCATTATAGAAAATGCGCTTTCAAGAAAAAAAGGTCCTATTGAGTGAAGTGTCCCCTGATCATGGTGTCCTGTTGATAAAAAAGTGTGAATGCTTCAAAGATGAAAGCTGGAACTTCTCTTCTGCCCTTGAAAGCTTTCCAGAGCTGATTCACATGCATGTATTGACTGCAGTGTGATTCTGATGGTGAAGTGGACCTTTGAACGAGGCTACACTTTTTTTTTGAGCTCATCGTGTTTTATTTTAAGTGTGAACAACTGCTAGAACAAAAGACATCAAATACCAATCTGTCAAATTATAACAATCATTGCACAAGTGAGTTTGATCTTTTCAAGACAGTTTTGATTTTAGTATATAAAGGTATACAGAAAGTAGGTGTGGCCACGGTTGGAATACTGTGTCACCACGTCTTGAAAAGGACATTGCAGAGCTGGAAAAAATACAGTGGGGGGCGACCAAGGTGATTTCTTGGAATGCCATCCCTAGGACGAAAGGCTAAAGAGTCTGGTTTAGAAAAGAGATTATTAAGGGGAGATATGAGAGAGGTTTATAAAACTGTGCATGGGGTGGAAAGAATTGAGAAAGAACTCTTTTCTGCTTCTCCCCAAAGATTAGAACTCGACTCAGGGCAGGTTTTGCCATATTGTTAAATAGAAATGACTTTTACCTCCATGATTGTGGTGTCCCTGACAGCATCCCATGCAGCTTATGGCCAGTAGGTTCAGGAGGTCAAAAGGAAATAGTGCTTTACTCAGGGAGCAATTAAAATATGGAATTTACTGCCAGAGAATGTGGTGATGGAATCAGCATCTTTGAAAGAGGATTAGAGATTCGTGGAGGATAAGTCTGTCAATGGCTACTAGCCATGATGAATGAGGGGAACCTCCACTTTCAGAGGAACTAAGCCTCTGAATCCCAGAGCCAGGAGACAACATTAGGGGAAGTCCTCAGCCTCTCTGCCCTGTTGCTGGCCCTCCAGAGGAACTGGTTGGCCATTGCATGAGGCAGGATGCTGGACTTGACATCCTACTGTCTCACCTGCACTGCATTTTTATGTCAGGCCCCAGATGAAATTGGTCGAGTGTTGAGTGAACAGGCCAGGGAGAGGCCATGCATGACATATTCTGCAAGGTTGGTCTGCATCCTGACTCTGTTCTATTCCTCAGCCTTTTATTTAGAGCTTGCCTTTCTCACCGAGGTGGGTTACACAGTCTAAGTCAACTTTTCTCAACTTTTTTACCATTGAGAAACCTCCGAAACATTCCTCAGGCTGAGATAAACCCCAGAAGTGGTGCAGTCATGCAGAATATGGTTGGGAAGCAGAGCTGTGTACAAGCCCACCTCCTTCCCAACCCCTCTGGTCATATCACCTGTTAAATGTTTAACATATTGTTAAGTATATACACCACCACCAACTGCGCCAAACAGATACAGCACAAGGCAACTCTGATCCGGCAACACACTCAGAAAAAGCTGCGCTACAGTTGTGCAGTTAATGGTTATACAGTTCTCAAGTTGCAATGTTATATTAGTAATGTTAAAAGTTCATAATTATAATGCATTCTCTGCACCGTACTGTGAATCCTCATTGTAAGCCGCCCTGAACTGCAAGGGAGGGCGGTATACAAATGTAATAAAAGAAATAAATTAAATTAAAAATTTAAAAATTAACTCCCACCCATTCAGTAAACCCTTCTACGACCCACAAGAAACCTCAGGGTTTCATGGAACCATGGTTGTGAAAGCCAGCCTTATAGAAATGCTTCAGCAATTTCCTTCCTCCCTTCCTAGCAACTTTTTGCACATATAAATGTCGGATCAGGTAACTGCAGGGATGAAACACGAGAAAGAGCTCTTCCAGCGATAACCCGTGAGGCTCCCAAAACAGTCCGTATTCTTTCCCGGTTTCACGTTCCTAATTACCACATTGCCAAACTAGTCACAAACACATTGATTCATGCTCACCTGTGGATAGGAGGCAAGAGTGTGAGAGAGTCATTTCCGCCTGACAGGTGAGAGCTCCCTTGGGGATCCAAGGATCTGAGCACAAGATGTGAGGGAATGCACCGATGCACGGTCACACTTGCCTTCCTTTCGTGGGCAGCGGTATCAATGGAAGGAATATTAATGTTTGTTTTATTATTTATTTGCAAATGTGGGGGGAGCATGGAATCAGGGCTCTGTTGGCTGGCTGGCAAGACCTCTGTCCTATACTGGACATCCTGTTGGTCACAGAATTTGGATGCCGAAGCTGCTCTTCCTAACCAGGGCCTGAAGTGGCCTTCAAGATCATTCTCTCCTTTCTGTTTTATCGCCACTGCAGCCTCTTATGAGGCTGAGAGAGACTGACCAGCCCAAGGTCACCCAGCAAGCTTCCATCGCAGAGTGGGGATTCGAACCTCACAGATCCTAGTCTGACACTAACTACTATGCCGAGCTTGGATCTGTATCTCTTCAAACGGAAATGAGTTTGTTTAAACCACTCAGGCGCTAGCTCAGCCTTTCTCAACTTTTTGACCATTGAGAAAGCCCTGAAACATGCTTCAGGCTTCGAGAAACCACAAGAGTGGTGCCATTGTGCTAAATATGGTTGGGAAGCATCGATGTGTACACGCCCACCTGGGACCCCTCCCCTTCCTACCCTCTCCAGGCCTATCATTGGCCATTTTGGGGGGAGGGATGGGTTGGCATGGCCATATATGGTCATATCACTTGATAAACGTTTAACAAATTTAAAAAATACATATTTAAAAAATTAACTCCCATTCACTCAGGAAACCCTTCCAGGGCTGTCAAGAAACCCCAGGGTTTTATGAAACCCTGGTTGAGAAAGCCTACAGTAGTGGTTAGGAAAAGCTTTGTGCACAGTTCCTTAATTTATCCACAAATATATGATTTCCTTTAGACCAGGGGTAGTCAACCTGTGGTCCTCCAGATGTTCATGGACTGCAATTCCCATGAGCCGCTGCCAGCAAACACTGGCAGGGGCTCATGGGAATTGCAGTCCATGAACATCTGGAGGACCACAGGTTGAATACCCCTGCTTTAGACAAAAAGGGAACCCATTCACACTCCAGGGCTTCTACCCAAATGCTGCCTAAAGGTAAAGGTATCCCCTGTGCAAGCACCGAGTCATGTCTGACCCTTGGGGTGACGCCCTCTAGCGTTTTCATGGCAGACTCAATACGGGGTGGTTTGCCAGTGCCTTCCCCAGCCTAGCCTTGAATGCAGCCTAGCCTTGAAGTTAAAAAACGGTCAGTTTTAAAGGGAGGGAGGGAACGTGATCCAAATGGATTTACAAGGGATCATGTCAGCGCTGTGATATCATCACAGCCCGAAGTGCGAATCTTATCTCTGCGATGACTAATTCTCTCAGTTGTTTCCCTGTGTGTGAATCTATAGTCGCTTTTGCGAGCAACACAATTAAATCCACTGACTGCTCAGAATCTGAGTTTTCTAAGGGGTGCAACTGGGATATTTTAAGATAGCGATCCCCAACCTGTGGGCCGCAGACCACATGTGGTCCTTTGACTAATTGGAGGTGGGCCCCGAAGGACGCCTTCTCACCCTCCCACTGGCCCTTTACTTCATCCCCCCCCCCCCGGCCCTTTACAACACACTTCGGGTGTCATTGTCTCCCATCACTCCCAGATGGGACTATCTCGTTGCAGAGAAACAAGCTCAGGGTTCCCATTGATTTGTCATTGTCATGAGTTAAGATTTCCATGAAAATAAAATGTTCCTTATGTTCATTGTTGTGGCGTGTCTGTATCTTATTTTGAAGGGCTGTTTAAACATTACCATAGCGATCAGAGAGCGTTAAGGCAGTGGTTAAGAGTAGAGGAGTAAACTACCCCCCCCACCGGGCCTCAGTAAAAGGCGTTGAGTGGTCCCCGGTGATAAAAAGGTTGGGGACCACTGTTTTAAGAGATTGCTCAAGGGATAAGGTACCTTGTCGGTAGTCTAAGTTCGCGTCAGGGTCAGATGCACTTGGCAGAAAATTTATTGGTTTAAAGCATGTGAACGGATGACATCGTCATCATCATCATCATCATCATGCTGCCTTGCCACCCAACTTAGGGTCCTCAAGGTGAGGAACAATCAAAACAAACTTTGAAATATAAACAAATATGTGTAAAACATGTGAGCATATGAAAACAAGAAGGAGGGACATGCAAAGTTAGTGAGAGAGTGCCAAACAAAACAGAAAACGCTGTTGTGTTACTTGGGACACTGGAAAATAGTTTCCTAGCCAGAACTCCTAGGAAAAGGCCTTCATGACCTCTTCGTGGCTGTTCAAGTGGCATTAGTCAGGAGAGACAGACATGTGGTCTCTTCCAACAGGACTGCTCCCACAAACTTTATAGAATAGAACAGAATTTTTATTTTCAAAGGAATATTGTTTGGGAAGAGGTGGGAACTGAGACAGACTGTGAATGGAATGACCCAGGAGGCGGAAAAGGGTTAGGTTGAATCCAGCTGTTTTTTTCACTCAGTCTCTCCGAACACTTTAATCCACTCTCCTGTCACTTACGCCTTGTATCCATGAATGCCCTTGTTGTTAGGAGCGAAGTCATGTCCGACCCATCGCGGCCCCATGGACAATGATCCTTCAGGCCTTCCTGTCCTCTACCATTCCCCAGAGTCCATTTAAGTTTGCACCTACTGCTTCAGTGACTCCATCCAGCCACCTCATTCTCTGTCGTCCCCTTCTTCTTTTGCTCTCGATCGCTCCCAGCATTAGGCTCTTCTCCAGGGAGTCCTTCCTTCTCATGAGGTGGCCAAAGTTTCATCTTCAGGATCTGGTCTTCTAAGGAGCAGTCAGGGCTGATCTCCTCTAGGACTGACCGGTTTGTTCGGCTTGCAGCCCAAGGGACTTGCAAGAGTCTTCTCCAGAACCAAAAGCCTCAATTCTTTGACGCTCGGCCTTCCTTGTGGTCCAACTTTCGCAGCCATACATTGCAACTGGGAATACCATAGCCTTGACTAGATGCACTTTTGTTGGCAGGGTGATGACTCTGCTTTTTAGGATGCAGTCTAGATTTGCCATAGCTTTCCTCCCTAGGAGCAATCGTCTTTTAATTTCTTTGCTGCAGTCCCCATCTGCAGTGATCTTGGAGCCCAGGAAAATAAAATCTGTCACTACCTCCATTTCTTCCCCATCTATTTGCCAGTAATTGAGAGGGCCGGATGCCATGATGCCCTACGATTCCCCATTAAGCCAGCTTGGTGCAGTGGTTAGGAGTGTGGACTTCTAATCTGGCGAGTTGGGTTTGATTCCCCGCTCCTCCTCCACATGCAGCCCGCTGGGTGACCTTGGGCTCGCCACAGCACTGATAAAGCTGTTCTGACCAAGCAGTGACATCAGCGCTCTCTCAGCCTCACCCACCTCACAGGGTGTCTGTTGTGGGGAGAAGAAAGGGAGAGCAAATGTAAGCCACTTTGAAACTCCTGAAGAAGAAAAGCGGCATATAAGAACCAACTTTTCTTCTTCTTCTTCTTCTTCTTCTTCTTCTTCTTCTTCTTCTTCTTCTTCTTCTTCTTCTTCTTCTTCTTCTTCTTCTTCTTCTTCTTCTTCTAGGTGGCATTTCCTTTTCACCAACAGAATAGCTGATAGGCTCAATCCCACTCTGTGACATGACATGGCCTTTTTGGTTGTAGCACCAAAGCTCTGAAACTCTCTCCCCAGGAAGAATCATCTGTCTCCTTCTGTTGTCCTCTTTCATCAGTAGGTGAAGATTTTATTTTTTTGTTTTGTTTAGCATTTCCTCAGAGAGCCCACTTCTCACCTTCTGGGATCTGACCTCGTGCTGCCATATTGCTCAGGATTACGATCCTGCCTCGGACCTCAAGCTACATCCTCAGCAGGTCTACAGACTAAACACTTTTCCTATTATTATTTTATCTCGTGCCATTGTGAATAGGTTTTCATTGATTCAGTTATCAGCTTTTTGTATTTTTTTCTTTTATTTAATCTTTTTTTGGGGGGGGGAGTGGTTAGAACTTTTATGATGTAAACCGCCGTGAGGCTATGGCGAGCGGCGGTATAGAAATCTAATAATAAATAATAATTAATAATCACGCACAGCCCTGTTTTTGCCCTAAGGAGAAAATCAGTTGATGTCATTTCTTCATACTAGTGACAGTCATAAGAATAAATCACCTAGCAAAACCTTTCTCAGATGTGGTTGAATAACTGCAGGTGCTAGAAAACAATTAAGGTGGGGCTCACAACATGCTGTTTTTCAAATCACATGAAAGTGGTGGTGTATGTTTATGGTGGAAGTTAACCTCATACCCTGGTCTCGTTCGCTTTGTGAGGAAGTGGTGTGGTCTGTGGGGCCACAAGATGCTACTCACAGCCTCTCTGTACACTTCTCTGAAAATGTTACCTTGTGTTTGCTGGCAGTTTCATAGATACTTTGGAAAATCGTTTTCGGTGTGGCCACAACGAGCCTATCCAAAACAAGTATTTAAAAGACTGCCATGTAGAGCAGTGGTCCCCAACCCCCGGTCTGGGGACCGGGACTGGTCCGTGGATCAGTTGGTACCGGTCCGTGGCTCCTCCTCGTCCTCCTCCCCAGCTGCTGCCTCAGGGGCTGCCCTGCCACTCTGCTGCTGGCTCACCTTTGGTGCTCTCCAGCAGCCGTCATGGCTGAGGCTCCCCCTCGCCGTGGCAATGCATGGCACTGCGCAGGTGCTGCTGGCAGCGCTCCCAAGGGGGCGGCGGGAAAGCAAGTGGATCAGGGGTTCAGGCGGCAGCGACATCCCTTGGCAAAAGACTACCCTCCCCCAGGCTTCAGTAAAATTGTCAAGCATTGACCAGTCCCCAGTGATAAAAAGGTTGGGGACCACTGATATAGAGAATGGAGCAGAGTTGTTCTCTCTTGCCCCGGAGGTAAAGAAGTTGAAAAAAGGCTGGTATAGATGGAACACTGGCGGAGTGATGTTCTAGATTCTTGGTGTTTGATGGACAACAGTGGGAGGGCCCTTGGAGTTCTGGCCCTGCAAGCGGACCAGTTGATGGCACCTGGGTTTTGGCTACTGTAAGACATAAAAGGTTGGACTGGATGGGCCATTGACCTGATCCAGAATGACTTCTATTGTGTTCTTATGACCTCGCAGCAAGGATTCCTTTTCCTTTCTTATTTTGAAAGACACAAGATCCTTAATTGCCAAGACAAGAATGTCTTCTGCAGTGACCCCATCCTTATGGGATTGGGCTGCCAGCTGTAGTCAAAGGATAAAAAACTTGGGAGGGGCAGCATGCAGGATGATTTAAACCATCCCTGACAAATAATCATCTAACCTCTGCTGAAACATCTCGAAGGAGGACTGCCTTTTCTCTCATCTAGTTTGGGTGACAGCCTGTATTGTTTTAGGGCAGCCTTTCTCAGCTTTTTCACCATTAAAAAACCCCTGAAACATTCTTCAGGCTTTGAGAAATCCCAGAAGTGGTGCAATCGTGCAGAATATGGTTGGGAAGCAGAGCTGTGTACATGCCCACCCGGGGTCCCTCCTCTTCCCCCCCGAGACCCATCATTGGCTATTTTGGGAGGGGGGGGCAGGTCATTGGCTATTTTGGGAGAGAGGGAGGGCGGATATATGGTCATATCACCAGATATTTTAAAATATATTAAAAGTTAATTAATTCCCACCCATTTGGGAAGCCCTCCCAGGGCCATCAAGAAACCCCAGGATTTCACAAACCCTTGGTTTAGAAAGTCTGGTGGTACGGTTTTTAAATCCCAACATGACTGTAACTGTATTATATGTTTTAACGTGTCAGGTTTCTGGTTAGGCTTAAAGTTTTTGTTTTATTGTAAGTTGCTTTGAGCAACTCGGAGAAACCATTTAGAAATGTCACAAATGTAACATTTGAAGGTGCTGTTTGTTACCTTTTGAAGCCCTCGATGGTCCTCTGAAGCAGGAGTAGTCAACCTGTGGTCCTCCAGATGTTCATGGACTACAATTCCCATGAGCCCCTGCCAGTAAATGCTGGCAGGGGCTCATGGGAACTGTAGTCCATGAACATCTGGAGGACCACAGGTTGACTACCTCTGCTCTGAAGGACTGTTCCTCTGAAGCAAAAATCTCCTTCTCACCTGGTCCTCCTGCAGGGAGCTCTTTTCTTTTTTGGCTCATTTCAGAGCATTGTGGCCACGGGGACAATATTATGCTATGCAAAGAGGTGTGAGGAAGTGCTTTTACTTCCTGTTTTGAGGGGACTGAAAAAGTCTCTTTTATCAGGGGTTGATGGAAAGTTTGGGCAGGAAGGTCTGGAGTAGGCTTCTTTTTTTTAAAAAAAAGTGTTGATCTTATTGATAATCTACCTCAATTTTTTCTCTGTCACCTTGTCAGCCACCTCAGGTCCCTGGAAAGAAAGATGGGGTACTAATATTTTTAATTTAATGATAGTAAATATTCTGCTGAAAAGACATGCATAATCATTTCGTCCTGTCAACGACTCAGCCCCTGCAGTGGTTTTTCTAGTTTGGGGTGATGTCGTGATTCCAGGCTTCCGTGCAATTTAAAGTCCCTGATTTGGTCTGTCGTGACTTGCTTTTCAGTAAACAGGTCTACGTAGAAGGCAGGTAAGAGTGGAAAGAAATTGGAAACTTAGGACAGCCTTTCTCATCTAGTTTTACCACTGAGAAACCCCTGAAGAGGTGCAATCGTGCAGAATATGGTTGGGAAGCATAGCTGCGTACACACCCACCTGGGGCCCCTCCCCTTCCCACCCCCTCCAGGCCCACTATTGGCCATTTTGGAAGGGGGGGGGAAATGGTTCAACATGACCATATATGGTCATATCACCCAATAAATGTTTTATGCAGGGGTAGTCAAACTGTGGCCCTGCAGATGTCCATGGACTACAATTCCCATGAGCCCCTGCCAGCATTTCCATGGACATCTGGAGGGCCGCAGTTTGACTACCCCTGGTTTAATGTATAAATAAAGATTAACTCCCACCCACTTGGGAAACCCTTCCAGAGCCATCAAGAAGCCTCAGCGTCTACTGAAACCTTGGTTGAGAAAGGTTGGCTTAGGATTTCATCAGTGGGCATTTAGACTATACCACTGAGCTCACAACTGTCATGCAAATGAAACTTGCACGATTTCAGTCTGTGCTGAAATTCTGCTTTGCTCCCCCCTTTCTCAATAATTGGGATACTCAGAGCTGTTCTTTCAGAGTGACGTCAGAAATTCCCGGGAGAGGGTTTTCCTGAAAATTTGTGTGGCAGGGACTTCTTGGAATGATCATGGGTTCAACTATGTTTGAAAGGGCCCCATTTTAGATTTGGGGACGGAAAGAATGTTCCACCACTGAATACACGGCACCTGTATGTAAACCAGAGATATTGAGACTTGTCAAAGGTGATCACATGTGATCTGAAACACAGGGGGATTTCCCAGACTCTACCAAAAATGGCCCTGTGATTTATCTGCACGGCTTTGTTGTTGACAGCGCATTGAGAAGGCATGTACAGTCTTTGCAATGGTAGCACTGAGGCCAACTGGAGTTGGGTTCGGCACAGGAAAAGAAAGAATATAGAAGATATAGAATGACAGACTGACATCGAAAGTGCTTCTACCTGAGTCGACTGAAGATGGCGCCATAAAAAGCTGGACTTCTGTTCAGCTCTTCAGCCATGCCGAGGGTCAGGAGCTTCTGCACCTGGCTGACCTGAGCAGATACGCAAATCTGCTCGCCGGTCGCCCCAGGAACCGGGAACGGCATCCTGAGGTTCCTACAGATCCATGGGGAGGTAGGGGGACCGAACTCCCCGGATTAATAGCGGCCTGTGCTCAAGGTCACGATGGCGTCCTTATTGCAAACAACTTTACAAGCTTGAAACGACCAGCTGACCTTACATTCTTCCCAGACCATCTTTTACCAGATTGACAGAAGTGCTGACAGAAGCTGGAGTCTGCAACAGTAAGAATTGAAAGCTTTCTGGCTCTTCCCTTTCTTTTTCCACAAGCTCTTCCCCGCGAGACCGCACGAGACTTTCTGTTTTTAATTTGTGACTGCCTGGAACTATGGAGAAATTAACTAAGGCACAGCTTTTCCATTTGTTATGCGAAGGGAACTCAAAGATACTGAAAGCAGTCAATAAGATGGAAAAGGAAGTCCGTGGGATTAAGGGGGAGCTTTTGGACGGAGCCGACGGCCCGGAGAGAACAGCTGATACAGCTTTGCCAATAATAAATCAAACGAAAACTCAATGTTTGGAAGTTAATCAACAGGAGAGGGAGAGAGCCAGAGATGTAAAAACCCAAAGTACCTTTGAAGAACCTGGAAAAACAGATTCAAGGAAGGAAAGCACCGAAAACCTGGAAGTCTATTCAGAGCAGGAAATGATTTGGATCAGCAAAATAAAAAGAGTCTATTCAAAAGCGACAGCAACCAGGAAGCTATCAGGAGATATTCCTGTGCGACCAGAGGAAGAGATCCAGATTGATAAAGTATTCAGAACCTACTCAAAGGCGACTGCAAGCAAGAATCAAGTAAGAGATTTCTCTGGCCCTGACAGAAGGACAATCAGAAACACTCTACTATGGAAAAAAACACAATTTCATTTTCTACGACCACCTGAAGGATGAGTTGAACAATGGAGTATTCTCCTGGCTTCCTGTGGGAAAGACAGCAGTAGTAAATTTTAGGACAGGACCAATATATGAAGGGAACTGACTTTATATCATCTAAGACAATAATAGAATATATCCTTATAATAGATTATACTCTCATATGTATCAACAACTATTTTGTTAAGAAAGATGGTAATAACTCCTAGATCAGGATTAATATGCGATGGGAATTGAATATGTATGTCAATATGTATGCTAAAAGAGGATGACAAACCATACTTCATAGGCATTAACAAGACGGCAGTAGTAACTCTTGGGTCAGGGCCAATTTATGAAGGGGACTGACCTAATATCATTTAAGAACTAACAGAATGTATTCTTATAACAGATCATACTCTCATATGTATTAACAATCATTTGGCTAAGAAAAATGGTAAAAACTTCTAGATTAGGAATAATATGTGATGGGAACTGAATATGTATGTTAAAAGAGATGGCAAACCATATCAGCTGGTCGCTTTCTCTTCTCAATTTCTCTGTAAATGCTCTATATAATAATAAATAACAAAATTATATATATATATATATATATATATATATATATATATATATATATATATATATATATATATATATATATATATATATATATATATATATATATATATATATATATATATATATATATATATATATATATATATATATATATATATATATATATATATATATATATATATATATATATATATATATATATATATATATATATATATATATATATATATATATATATATATATATATATATATATATATATATATATATAAAAAAGAAAGTGCTTCTACCTTTTACAGAGCCAGCTTGGTCTAGTGGTTAGGAGAGTGGACTTCTAATCTGGCGAACAGGGTTTGATTCTGCACTCTCCCACATGCAGCCAGCTGGGTGACCTTGGGCTCATCACAGAGCTGTTCTGACCCAGCAGTGATATCAGGGCTCTCTCAGCCTCACCAGCCTCACAGGGGGTCTGTTGTAGGGAGAGGAAAGGGAAGGCGAATGTAAGCCGCTTTGAGACCCCTTCTGGTAGAGAAAAGTAGCATATAAGAACCAACTAAGGACTAAGATGTACAAATTCTGATAAATATTCAGACAGCAAAGGAAAGAGGGGTGGTCATGTTTATTTGTTTATTATATATTTATTATATTTATATACCACCCTCCCCGAAGGCTCAGGGTGGTTTACATCAAACAGGAACAATACAAATAACCCAGTTTATAATAATAATATTATGAACAATAGAACATTGGGGATAACAATAAGTCAATGCTTACTGGTGGCCCAGTGGGGTGGGCGAATCTGCGGTGATGGTTATAGGAGGGAGGCTTGGGGGGCCGATTATAAGTGGTGGTTCTTGTCGACTTCAACCAAATGCCTGGTGGAGGAGCCCCCCTCCCAAATTGGCCTGTGATGGGCCTGGAGGAGGTAGGATGGGGAGGGGCCCTGGGTGGGCATGTACACAGCGATGCTTCCCAACCATCTTCTGCACCATCTCGCCACTTCTGGGCTTTCTTGAAACCTGAAGAATGCTTCAGGCCTTTCTCAACAGTAAAAAAGTTGAGAAAGGCTGAGCTAGACTATACCATGTATTATGTAGGCATATTTTTAATTAACAGACAAAGCTGGTCCAGTCCCTTTGGGAGCCTATTATTTCAACTGATTAGTCTTCTCTTTTGCTCCCATCTTCTTTTGTCGGTATTCCCCTCCTCCCAACTTATGCTGGCAGAGGCTCGATTGCAGATCATTTACTCCGGTACTACTGTAACATCTGGGCTATGCTGTTGCAACTTCACTACAATTGTATATTTTTCAGTCATGGCACCGCAACTTGCAGATGGGGTTGCAGGTTTAGAATGGCTCGTGCGTTCTCAAAGAGTGCATTTTCAATTTCCCCTTGGTTCTAGGTCATCCAAGTGGGGAATGGTGTGGAAAGAACTGTGTGGAAGAACGAGACAACCAGTGGCTTGGAGTCAGTTTGTCAAGGCAGCCGAGAGAAAACGGATCTATTGTCGTAAGCATCACCTTTGAACGTTGTGAGGCCAACTGGGTGGCTTTCTTGCTTTTTTTAATACCTCCTCTTGTTTTTGTGTAGGTTTGTGGCCATCGATGGAAAAATATCCACCATATGAGAACTGGCGACAAACTTCCTAACGGCATTTGCTATGAGATACCTTCTGATTTTCGGACATTGTTGAGTCGAAGAATATGTCCTTGTTATCAGGGTAAGCAAGTGTGCTACTGAGTGACAGAAGCAATCTGTTCCACAATATTTCTGGTAAGGCCTAGGCCTCATGGCTTAAGTGCTTAACACCCACTCAGGGTGGCTGTCCCACCCCTGAGTGCCTCCTCCTCCAACCAGTTTACCTGTCTGTCCAGCGGCCAGCCAGTCACCTTCCATCCCTCACCCTTGACCACCCCCTCCTTCCACTTCTCTCTGAGGCTCAGAGGCTACAGATCCCTGCTGCGTGACAGAAATCCCTGCTGCTGAGTTCCCTGCCCAGGGGTCTCCAGCCTGCAGCCTTTCCAGGTCCTGGGGGGAGGGAGAGGCCATCCACAGAGTTCTTCCACCCCCCCCCCCAATCTAGCGCTCTTTGTATTCCTGAATGCAACGGGCTTTGTCCCTAGTATATTATATTACTGGTTTCCAATACGCCACAATTTAGATTTTGACGAGTATGAAAGACAAAATGCTGCAAATATGTCTGTGTCTAAGTTCAGTTGTTGTTGCTTTTTGCAGGAATCTTTTATTTTTTAAGACAGAGAGAGGCGGGTTATATTGTCTCATAAATACAAAGGACAACTTAGGAGCTATTTGGTTGTATAATTGTGAATGAACACAACATTTTTTTTTTTAAGAAGTAAGGATTCTACCACACTTTAATCCCAAAATCATCAATTACAGACTGCCAAAGGGTTGAGTTTGGTTGAAGGCGAGATGATGCAAACTGACATTTCTGACAGGAATGACAAAATCGTGGCAACTTGAGGGAGCTGGCCGGTAAAAGCTCTGCTGCTTCCTGAAATTGTATCTGTGCCAATAACCCTCAGATGCCACATGAATCCCCATCTGCAGGTTGTGATCCACATTTTTGCTGGGGGGGGGGGTTTGTGGAGGGGGCCAAGCCATGCTTCATTTGCACACCTGCCATAATGGAGCAGCAGGAGGGTGAGGCAAGGTTACTCAGCAAGGATTTGTTTTTAGCAAGAGCAGGTTCCAAAGACTCTTTTTGTCACATGACTGCAATGCCATGCGAGTTCCTGCTGCAGGCGTATATCTCAGTGATTTCCATCATGCTGCCCATGATTCAAAGTGGGTCTGAGGAGGGATGCACTGAGCACCCCCCACAAATTCAAGTTTTAAAAAAATCTGGGTTGATTTGGCTTGAATCAATTTGGTATATACCAAATCGCCCATATCCCATTATCAATATAGAGATTCGAGTTCGGCAACATTCCAAATTGATTCGGCTCCATTATAACCTATGGAGCAATCAAAGTCTTTGGGGCATCTAGCCTGTCTATTCAATGATTTGTGGGCGGGGGTTGAGGCAGAGGCGCCAAATTTGCAGCATAGCCTCTCCACTGATTTGGAGACCAGATCCTGCTGATTCTCCATCTCCTCAAATGAACCCCCAAGTTTCAAAAAGATTGGACCACAGGGTCCAATTCTATGGGCACCCAGAGAAGGTGCACCCATCCTCCATTGTTTCCAATAGGGGGGAGACATAGCAACGCTATACGAGCCCAGCAGAATGTCCCAGGTAATCTCTGCAGTGAAAGTCAAGGGTGGTGGAGGGCTTTTTTTGGGGGTGGGGTTCTTCTTCAAGGCCAGCCCAGCAGCAGAACTGGTGCAATAGTGCCCAGCAGAACCAGCGCCACAGTGGCAGTGCCAAACCCAACAGAACCAAGTTCACATCAGAGGTTCTCTGGAGTAGAAACTGAAAGGGAGGGTGCACTTCTGCAGGGACAGCAGGACCTCTGCAGTCAACCTCTGCGGAATCCAGTGCCCTATTGTGTTAAATGCCAGCTCAATAAGGCTGCAGCACAGAATCACAATCCTGGCCAGTACTGCAGTTGTCCCATAAAATGTACTGCATTTAGCCCAAAGTGATTGCAAAGAAAAAAGAGATGCAGATGCCTATAGCAAGTGTACTCATGGATAAGCAAACTGTGTTTCACAAAGATATGTAATGACCTGCTATGTTCTCGCCAGCTTCCCTTGTCCGCTGTAGCTACAACGTGCCCTAGGACCCGTTGTTACTAACTATGACTCTTTGCTTCAGGAGGGAAAGAGAATGATGGAGAGGATTCGCTCTGCTTTTCCACACTCTTTGGACTGTTTAGTCCCCTTCTCCTTTTCAGTCCGGCTCTAGCAGGATACCTGATGTATACCCTACTTTTTTTGCGGGAGGGTGTGTGTGTGGGCAATTCTGACCCCTGCTGTCTGCTTCCGTCCAAACACAATGGACTGAAGGACCTGTAAAATAAATAGCATTTTAGGACCACTGTGTCTTGAGGTTCTTTTGAAATCGTTGCAAGCATAAAGGCTTCCATCGCATCTTCTCTGAAAATTGTAAATAGGCATGGGAAAGGAAACAATAAGATGAACTATAAATTCACCTTGTTCATGAAGCGTCCGGAAAAGCAACCGCACTGATGTTCCAGCAGACTAGAATAATTTCTTCTGCAATTAGTCTGTTATTTTTATTTTCCTTTGAATTCAGGAAGTCCGAGTTCCTAAATCAGGGTTGAGGAGCGATGAACAGGGCCCCTTCTCAAATCCTTCATCCTGTCTTGCTCAGCAGGGTATTATCTCACTGTTGGGTGTAGGTAGTTAATCCCAGCTCCTTTGTCAAAACAGCTGTGGAGAATTTGTGATATTATTACTTGCGGATTATTGTTCTGACAATACACCAAATCATTTCCCCTCTTTTTGCTTGAATATTCAGATGCCATGCAAAGATATGGAGAAAAACATGCAGCATGCCAGGTTGGGATACATACGTTTTATATAGAGGTACGTGTCTGTCCATCTATCCCCCCCACTCCACCCCGGATATTACTTCTCTGTTAAACCTGCTGTTATGTCCTAGGAAATGAGTTATTTTTTTTAAACCGTAAATCCTTACTCATCCTGAACTGCTAGATCTTCTGTCTAGTCACCTGCTCTGCATTCTGTTTGCTCTCTCCATTGCTATCTACTAACAGGAAAGCTTCCCTCCTAATTATTAGGAAGGTAGTCATATTAGTCTGAAGCAGTAGAACAAATTTTGAGACTGGTAGCACCGTAAAGGGCAGCAAAATTTACAGGGTTTATGAGTCATAGTGCCAGTTTCGAGTTTGGCTTCCCGCCGTTTTTATATGTCTCTTTGTCACTGTCGTTTTATGAAAAAAATGATATGAAAAGGAAAAACTAAATGGCACCTGTGAATCAATGCAGCTAAGGTCAAAACAACAGGATGCTTGGCTTTTGGAGCCTCTTAGAGGCGTCGGATTCGTAGAATCACAGAATCATAGAGTTGGAAGGGCCACAGAGGCCATTTAGTCCAACCCCCTGCTCAACACAGGATCAGCCCAAAGCATCCTAAAGCAGTGGTCCCCAACCTTTTTTGAGGCTGGGGACCAGCAGGGCAACTGCCCGCCCGTGTATGCTCGCCCGGGCAGTGCATGCGCACATGCGCAGCCGAAATCACGAATGTGCGGCGCTTTCGCGCATGCATGCATGCGCAAAAGTGCCACGCATGCGTGATTTTGGCCTCGCACTGCACATGTGCGCATGCATGGCCCAGGTGCGCCTGTGCAATGCGCAGGCGCGGCCCTGATTCCCTCTCCCCCTCTCCCGCAGTAAGAAGCTTCCCGGGCCACAAGCTTGCGGCCTGGGAAGTTTTTTACTGCAGGGGGGGGCGGGGAGAGGGAGCTGCGGCCCGGCGCCAAGGCCTTCACGGCCCGGCACCAGGCCGCGGCCCACGGGTTGGGGACCACTGTCCTAAAGCATCCAAGAAAAGTGTGTATCCAACCTTTGCTTGAAGACTGCCAGTGAGGGGGAGCTCACCACCTCCTTAGGCAGCCTATTCCACTGCTGAACTACTCTGACTGTGAAAATTTTTTTCCTGATATGTAGCCTATATCGTTGTACTTGTAGTTTAAACCCATTACTGCGTGTCCTCTCCTCTGCAGCCAACAGAAACAGCATCCTGCCCTCCTCCAAGTGACAACCTTTCAAATACTTAAAGAGGGCTATCATTGTCCACCGCTGAACAAGATGGTGCATATAAGGACCTTATAAATAGGTTCTTCTTATGTGGCAGCAGATGCCATGGCTCATCCTTTCCATGCACTAGCGCCACACGCATTGTCAAGCTGCCGTGCGGCTGCAGCTCATAGACCGTTTATGCACTGGAGGTTTCATGCCAGGCTGCAGGCTGGGGTTTTAGTCATGGCAGGTTTCCCCGCCTCTTCTTGCACCCACATGGGGGAACATTTGGCCCAGTGGGTTTCATCCACCCCCGATTTGTTCTCCGGCACGAGATCTGGGTCAGTGAAGTTCTCAGTGCATAAACGGTCATAGGGAAGTTATGAGTGGACATCTAACCCTTCAGCACTGAGTGCTGTTAAAGCTGGAGAGGGGCATGGGGTGTTTACTGGAAGGCAGGTGCTGAGTCTCTGCCAAAGCCTGATCCAAGCCATTGCCACTGCTCTACAGTCGGTTCTCCTAGCCTGCCCTTTCCAACCTTTTGACCGTGGAGGAGCCCTGGGAAAATGTACAGGCTTCAAGAACCCCCAGTGTGATGACATGCCCCTTCAAAGAAGTAGGTGTGGATGCGGAAGCCGACCAATCAAGAAATTGCTCATTTAGCATTCCCACAGTGGAGAAAGGGACTAAGCCCATAGAGCAACAGGGGAAGGGGGCTCCAGTGAGGTCTATTTTTGTTTATTTATTTATTTTATTCATTACATTTATTGAGTGCCACTCTGAGGCCAGCTGGCTCACGGCAGCTTACAACAAGTAAAATACAATAGTCCAGTACAGTAAAGGTCCTAAAAAGGGAAAAACAAACCATATCCCTCAAAAATTCCTGACTCTACAGGCCCATATTGACCCAAGGGCCAGCTTGGTGTAGTGGTTAAGAGAGTGGACTTCTAATCTGGCAAGACGGGTTTGATTTCGCGCCGCCCCACATGCAGCCGGGTGATCTTGGGCTCACCACAACACTGATAGAGCTGTTCTAACCGAGCAGTAATATCAGGGCTCTCTCAGCCTCACCTCCCTCACAGGGTGTCTGTTGTGGGGAGAGGAAAGGGAAGGTGACTGTAAACCTCTTTGAGACTTCTTTGGGTAGAGAAAAGCGGCATATAAGAACCAACTCTTCTGCTTCTGCTTCTGCTTCTTCAATACCTCAAGATAGGTGCTTGGAGGAGGGGACCAACAAGATCTTCCTTGCCTTGACCTCAACCAAACGCTGGTGGAAGAGCTCCGTCATGCAGGCCCTGCATCTAGTGATGTCAGCAGCCATCCAGACTTCTTGGAAAGGCCGTCAAACCATGGGGACCTCTCGCGTAACCCCAAGGTTCCCCTCTGATAGCCGCTTGGCAGCTGCATGCCAACACAGTGCTCAAGCTCTGGCCCTTGCAAATATAACTCTTGCCCTCTGCTCCTCCAGCAAGGACACTGTCTGCTCCACCCCCTACAGTGGCACTCAGTGCTGGGGGTTGTGATTTGTTAATGTGAAAGGCCTGCTAGGACTCTACCCAGGTCCACCACTGTTAGGTAGGGTCCCAGGGAAAATCACCACTACTCCAATTGTGCAAGATGGCTTCTGGCATGATCCTGGAAGTGACATCATCCCTTCAGGGTGACGCCATAGGAGTCCACTAAAATGTTAGAGTATCAATGGAATCCTAGAGCATTGCCCTAGTTCAGTTCCAGGTTCAGGAGGTGATGCGTCATAACAACAGCCAGTAACACACACACACACATACATCAGCCTCCTGCTGCAAACTAGTCCTTGGCTGTCAAGCCTATGCTGTGCCAAGAGTGTGGTTGCGTTTGTGTAGCACAGTAGTAATGCTCAATAATTTTCCGCAGGGTTCTCTGAATTCTGCAGGGCCTGTAAGGCAGAGCTCTTCCGCCAGGCCTGTGGTTGAGGCCAGCTAGCTAACAACAACAATCTGAAATCTTGGGCCTCCCTCTCACTCCCATTGCTGTTCTCTTCTCCCAGAATTCCTCCTTAGCCCAATATCTGGTGGGCCCAGTGTGGCTATAAATCACCATCAGTAAAGGATTGTGCAATAGTGACCAATTGCAGTTTGGCACATTTTATAATTTTAGCTTGTTCTGCATCATTACTAATTTATTGGTTTTCTTGTGTTTTAAATTGTGTAAACCGCCCTGAGACAGTACTCCAAGAGGGGCGGTACAGAAATTCCTACAGAAATAAACAAATACATTTTAGTTATAGGGCAGCGTGGGTCCTGTAACTGTGGCATATATTTGTAATATTCACCAGAGTCCTGGGGAGGGGGGGTGTCATTGGCCCAGATTCCCCAAGAATACTACCATGCTGTGTAATTTATGCCATTGTGTAGTTTGCTAGGCCCATTCTGTACACATTGGATAATGTACTTTCAAGGTGCTTTTGCAGCTGGATTTTCCAGTGCAGGATAATCTACTTCTAAAGTGCATTGAATGTGCATTATTCAATGAGTGCGGAATGGGCCCTGGTGTTGAACCACTCTGGTTGTACTAGGTGGCCGTTCTACGGTAATGTATTTTAAAATCACGGAATACTTCGTGACAAGATATTTAAAATATGTCAGGTATCATTTTTTTTTAAAGTACAGAATTACCTCTATTTTGGAAAGATGAAAATAATAGAACATTTTATGGTCCAATTCTGAATAGCCTACTCAAAGTCGTAATAAGCCTAACAGCTTCTTCTAAGGGTTGTAAAGAACAATGTATTTTGTTCCTATACATTCTCTCCTGTGGAAAAGTGTGATTTTTCATTTTGCTAGTGAAGAGATCTCAGACTTAATCTTGAGCAACGGCGGAACTGACGGATTTTAAAATGTATTTAGTATTTGATGTATGTTCTGGCTGGCCGTATCAATGTGCACGTTGACCAAACAAATGCCACAGACAATAAAACCAGACAGACAGAGCAGGAATCGATACGACTCACTCGGATCCTCTTTAAGAATTTAAGACCTAATCCTTTTGTTTTCTTCCAGGATTTAATTATTATGGGCGCTCCGGGATCAACTTACTGGACTGGGTCCATCTTTGTATACAACAAAACCGCAAACACCTTCCTTCCATATGTGGACACAGATAATCAAGTCAAGTTTGGGAGTTATTTAGGTAAGCGAGACATAGCACCGATATATTTTATGTACACATTAATATGGTCGCGGAGGAGGTGTTTCACCTCCTCTGGCTATGTTTGGCTTTGTTGTGCAAGGTCAAGGTCACAGGAAGGGCAGTGCTGGACTGCAGTAGCTGAAATGATAACCTTCTCTCAGCGAATTCACTAATAATGCAGAAGAAAAGCACATCAGCCTTCCTGTTGCAGCAAGTAGCTGGCAGGGGCTTCTGGGAATTGTAGTCCATGGACATCTGGAGGGCCACAGTTTGACTACCCCTGCTTTGGAGTGATGTTTTCCTTCCACTGTCCAGCATATACTAGCCTGGCAGCTGAAATCATATGCAAATTGATTACCTTATATGCAATATGCATATAAGGTCTGCAATCATATGCAAATCGATTACCTGAAATTGTAGGGAGATAATTTAGTAACGCTGTATCTGGATTACATGGAATTTTTATCACTAGGCCAGCTGACATTCTGTGAGCTATTTGTTCCCCAAAATTATGAGCAGAATCCCATTTCCTGCATGTCACGGGGAATTTTTTAACATGGTGGACCATCCCAAAATATCATCTCAGGCCTCTATCCTACCTCTTTATTTTGTTCCATTTCACGTAGATCAGATCTTTCTCTAGTACACATAAAAGAGCAAGAAACAAACCTGTTTGCAGCAGGATGTGGTTTAACTGTTTACAGCACTTTCACTTTTTAAAAAAAACAATGTTGAGACACGATCCAATAAATACTAAGCACTTTTAAAAAAATTACTGTTGACTTCTAACAGGGGGAAATTAGCCACGCGCTTGACCCTTTCCCCACACGATTGTTCTATCAGGGAGATCTTAAGAAAAGCTACGTCAGCCTGACTTCGGTGACCGCAGAAGAGTGGCACTCTATCTTTCAGACTCTAATCTGAAAGGCTCTCGTGCTTTTTCTGGGTTATGACCCTCCCCCACAAATTGTTGTATAATCAGGGCCAGTGCATCAAAACAGAGTTCATGTATTCTCTGACGTGTTCGTGAAGCTTGTGCTATGCATTGGCCCCCATTCATACCCCCCCAGGAAGTCAGTTGTTGGTGTTTTATTTCATTTCATTTATTTATTATATTTATATACCGCCCTCCCCAAAGGCTCAGGGCAGTTCACATAAAACAGAACAGAAACAATACAGATAACTTAGATTAAACAATAATGAATGAAGTGAAACAACAAGTAACATGGAAATGTAGGAAAAAAATTAGAGCAGGGGTAGTCAAACTGCGGCCCTCCAGATGTCCATGGACTACAATTCCCATGAGCCCTGACAGCTGGCAGGGGCTCATGGGAATTGTAGTCCATGGACATCTGGAGGGCCGCAGTTTGACTACCCCTGTTTTAGAAGAACGTACCCTCAGAAACAGAGCTGCTCCTACCATTGAAATTTTGTTTATTTATTTGATTGATATCGCGCCCTGCTCAGCAGACTGGCTCAGAATGGTGTACAGCAGATTAAGCAACATCGACAGGGAAAACGGTTCGATAAAATTGATTGAAAAGCTGAAAAGATAAATTTTTAATTTTAAAGAGCATCCGATGTCAAAAACAGAATAGCAGCATCAACAGTCTTAGTTTGTCTTCTGTTTTTCTGGATGGTCTGGGGCATCCTTTCTGATAGGAAGGGCCTGGCAGATTTATTTTAGATCAGGGGTAGTCAACCTGTGGCTCACCGAATGATCATCACCCCTCCCACAGAAAACTTGAGAATACAAAGTAAAAACCATGGCAGGATGCTTGTTATTAAGTCTGCGGGTTCAGTGATCACAGACTCCAATTCTTCAGAACTGCTCTTTTTATTTAGCAACTCCCGCAACAGACTACAACTACTCGACAGAGAAAAACAGGCAAACTCATGCACTTTTATTCCTTGCAGGCAGCCAGCTGCTGCCTCTGATTGGCCCTAGCGGAGCAATCCGAGCAATCCGATTGGCCCGAAGCAGAGCAATCAGATTGTCTCTAGCAGAGCGATCAGGTTCTTTCGATTGGTTCGTTCCTTGGCTGGCAGAAGCCCTCATTTGCATCAGTGTCCAAATGCCCACCAACATAACACTTAGGTCAACCCTGACCCTCCCAGGGAGGGTTCTAGGGCCATCGGAAGCAACACCAGCAACAGATCCACAGAGCAAGAGATTAAGAGATCAGGGTTTTGAGCATGTTAACAGGTCGCTTTAATTTCCTTTAACTGTTTTCTTTAATTTTCTTTAACTAGACAAAATTTTCTTTGTCTAGTAATAGCTACACTCCGTATGACTAGTTAGAATAATAAACCTTTATTGGCATAAAACAATAAAGGGCAAATACAGCCAAGCAGGGTAGACTATGATAGGGTGAAATAGGCTAATGTTATAAACTAAAACAGGGTAAGACAGGCTGATTTAAAACATCTTAGTTGTTCCTAAAGAGCAGATATGCATTCCCAGTTATACTTTGAGAAAGGTGGCCAGCATATTTGTCCGAATCTGCTGTATTTCTGGGGATTCAGAGTTTATCCTGGGGACGTCTTTCATGTGGATGTGTGCCTGAAAGGTACAGCATATTCAGTCCAGAAAGAGAATCCACACCCACGGATTTGAGGGATTATGATATTTTGAAACATTTTAACTTGCCTTGACCTTTGAGATAGGGCTGTGTATTGTATTCTAGTACATAAGTCTCCCTGATACTCTTGTCTCCCTCTCAGTATTAATTCCATCGGAGCAATAATTTTGATTGCTTTCAGCCTAACCAACCCCAAGAGAAATGTAAGGAGCTCTTATTTTTCAGCTGGAAAAAAGACAAAGAGTTATTCAGAAGAAGAAGTAGGTTTTTATACCTCACTTTTTGCTTCTTTAAGGCATCTCCAAGTACCATCACGTTTCCTTCCTCTCCCTACAGCAGGGACCTGGTGAGGTAGGTGGGGCTGAGAGAGGTCTCAGAGAACCAGGACTGGGCCAAGGTCACCCAGCAAGCTTCATAGGGAGGAGGAGTGAGGAATCAAGCCTGGTTCTCCAGTCCACCACGCTTAACCACTACATCAGCAGTTCTCAACTGTCGCAGCTCCGCAACCCCTATAGCAGGGGCGTCGGTGTGCGTGCATATGTGTGTATGTGTGTGAGCACACAGTGGTGCATGTGCGCACATGCCACCCTTGCTCCTGCTATAGGGGTCACAGAGCTAGGGCTGCAGCGGACAGAGCAGCAGTGGCATGGTGCCGGCATCACAGGAGTGGAGGCAGTGGCGGCATGCCACAGAGGAGGCCAGCGCCATGTTGCTGCTGCCATGACCGCCCGGGAAAGGCCAAACGACCTCTCGAGGGGTCGTGACCCCCGGGCTGAGAACTGCTGCACTACATCATGCTGTCTTTCAGATCAATTCATGGCAATCATGTGCGACTGCCTTCTCTGTTATGCAAGAACAGCAGCATGCAAATGAAGGATCCAGTTCCAGCCAATGAGAGACTTGTCCCAGGACTTGTTTATGGACCAATCAGATAGCTCCTTTAAGGCCCAATCAGGTTCCTTGGGAGGCCAGCCCAAGTGTATATAAGTTCTATGAGCTCTTATGTTTATTGTTTGGCATCTCTGGTTGGAGTTGGTGTCTAATAGAGAGCTGATTGATTGAAGAAACTTGTGTTGGTGTCTTGCAAAACCCCCAATCAATCTATGGTCAACTGCACAAAACCCATTCAAGAGTTCCAGTTCCAGAGAAGTTAAATTGGCTTCAAACAGAGCCAGGGCTTTTTCGGTCCTGATGGCGGCCAAGTGGAATGCTTTGTGGGGATCAGGGCCCTGTGGGGATTGAAACTGTTCTGCAGGGCCTACAAGACAGAGCTGCTCCAGCAGGCCTATGGTGGCGGCCCATGCATGCCACCAGTGCGCTGGCCTCCCTAGATCAACACGAAGGATAACATCTGCATGCCCACTCACTAGCTCATAGCAAGCAACCCACTACTCCCTAGAGGAGTAAACCTGATTATTTTTAAATGATTAAAACATTTTAATTATTGTTTTATTGTATAGTTATGTTGTAAGTCGATCTGAGCCCTCGGGTGGCTTCAAAATGCGGAAAATAAATAAATAAGTGATGACTGGTAGACAAGAACTTAGAGCAGTGGTTCTTAACCTTCCTAATGCCTTGACCCTTGAATACAGTTCCTCATATTGTGGTGACCCCCAACCATAAAATTATTCAAGTGTTCTTTCAAAAAAATTAAACCAAAACTGACCAATGGCACGAAGATCCATTGTTCGTGATTGTATATAAATTGGTTTTTTTTCTGGGGTTTCTCAGTTCAGTTCTGCCTCTTGTCCCACCATGCCACTCTCACTCTTTTCCACTGCTCCAGACAGACGAACACTCTATCTTGATATACCTCGCAAGGCTGTTGTATGGATGGCACCCCCCCCCCCGGCCAAGCTGCTTGCCCTGCCACAGCCCAAAGGGGTCCCGACCCCCCAGGTTGAGAACCAATGGGTTAAAGGATGTGCTGGCGGGCTTCTTATCCGTGCTGATTTGTCAATCAAATGCACCAAATGTCATCTACATTGGTCTGAGATGTGAGCTGCTTGAAAAAGACATTCTCAGTGACATGCCAAAAGATAGTCTTGCATGGGCAGCTGGGCCTCTTCTGCATGATGGAAAAACTGATGAAAACTCACTAAATACATTGTTGTTTTTCTGATCTCTGCACAAGAGAGTGAATTTACTCCGTAAAACTGATTTTGCTCTGCCTGGAGAACTGCCTCTTCGGTGCTTTAGGCGTCTTTTAAGCATTGTTTCTGAAAGATGCTTTTCACCTATTCATTTCTCTCAGCCACTCTATTAGTCATGCAGAGAAGCTCCTTAGTTATGCAGATTAGTGACTGCATTAGAGAACAAAGCGGAGTTGGCAAAACTACAGGGGGCAAGGCTATGAATTGTTTCATGCAGAGAGCATTGCAACGTAGTTTTTCAACAGACTATATTCAATGCAGAACAACAATTGTAGTATAATACAGCGGTCTAAACTGGTTGTTTTTTAAACAGTTTTATTTGGCTCCATGCACAATACCTCCTGGATGCAGTCATTGTTATTGTGTTTCTAAATAGTTGCAGTAATCAGCACAGGGTGTTACTGTCAATTTAATAGAACTCAGTTGTATTTATTTGTGGCACAGGGTATGCCGTGGGAGCAGGTCACTTCCTCTCGCCAAACAGTGTGGAAATAGTTGGAGGTGCCCCCCAACAGGAACAGACTGGTAAAGTAAGAGTTAATGTTTGTTTCACTGTGGGTGTCAATTATTTGCTTGTTAAAAAAAAACAGATTTAGGATTTTCAGTAGTATGGAAGGGATGGTATTCAGAGGTCATGTGGGACCGTGGGGTCCTGGAGGTAGGGAGGGCCATGTGGAGGTTCCTTATGGGATTTCAATGTGTAGAGTGGGCAGGGGGGCTTCTTCTGTGAATCCTAAGGTGTTTGGAAGATATAATAGGGGCATGAGGGGGGGCTCCTCTCCCCTTCTGGGTCCTTCCTCCCACGCTGAGACTGAGGAAGGGCAGGTCCTGATAGGTTGGTCATTCTATGATTGGCGCTCCAAGCATATTTTAAAAAATCAGTTATTGAGTCTGGGATGCCCTAATTCTGATCAGGACCGGTGTCATTTTCTTAATCTAAAATAATTCCATTGTCAGTTGGTTATTCTTAGTGTTTAATTTTTAGAGTTTTAATATGTAATGAAAGTTTTTATCTATGTATTTTTAATATGCCTTGAGCCCAACTGGGAAGAGATGGTCTAGAAACAGTAGTAGTAGTAGTAGTAGTAGTAGTAGTAGTAGTAGTAGTAGTAGTAGTAGTAGTAGTAGTAGCAGCAGCAGTAGTAGTACTATCTGAACCTGTAATGCAACAGACTGGATCCATGCGATGCAGGTTACTACACTGTTTGGGAACTACTGTCTGTGCTGATGACAAAGTGGAGGTGAAACAAAGTAGTAGATACCAGAACATCACTGCCTACCAGTACAGAATAATATATGCAACTGGAATAGAAAAGAAGATGACTTTCATATGAAGCTTTGCATTTTCGGGTTGGTTTTGTCAGCTATGCTGATGTTGTCACCACTTCCTGTGGCTGCCTATATTTATTTGCTTGTACTATTATAGCATGAGCCTCTTGTGGCGCAGAGTGGTAAGGCAGCAGACATGCAGTCTGAAGCTCTGACCATGAGGCTGGGAGTTCAATCCTAGCAGCCGGCTCAAGGTTGACTCAGCCTTCCATCCTTCTGAGGTCGGTAAAATGAGTACCCAGCTTGCTGGGGGGTAAACGGTCATGACTGGGGAAGGCACTGGCAAACCACCCCATATTGAGTCTGCCAAGAAAATGCTAGAGGGCATCACCCCAAGGGTCAGACATGACCCGGTGCTTGCACAGGGGATACCTTGACCTTTATTATTATAGCAGCTCCCTGGGCCACAGGAAAAGAGGCACTTGATGGGATGGTTATTCCATCCCCCCCCCCCCCAATACTAATCAGAATTGAGCCTGTGTGCACCAGATAGATTAATTTTAAAATATTTGGGATCTCCACTTATCAAACTCCCAGGGTCACATCTGATTTGACCCTAAGGATTATTTTCTACCTATATTTATTAAAGCAGATTGTTTGCATGTGCAAGTGATTGATTCATGGGAACAATATGCATTTGTGCTGACTTGTGACTTACGGCGCTCACAACTGGGTAACGTTGATCACAAATGGCAGATATCTGTGAGCGTTTAGTGCAGGCGTTCTCAACCAGGGCTTTGTGACACCCTAGAGTTTCTTGATGGTCCTGGATGGGTGGGAGTTAATAAATTTTTGTTAAGCCTTTATTGGATGATATGACCCACCAACCTTCCCAAAATGGCCAATAATGAGCATGGAGGGGGTGGGATGGCAAGGGACCATGGGTGGGCATGTACACATCTATGCTTCCCAATCTAATTCTGCACCATCGTGCCACTTCTGGGGTTTCTCAAAGCCTGAAGAATGTTTCAGGGGTTTCGTAATAGTAAAAAGGTTGAGAAAGGCTGGGTTAGTGAATGAAGACTGAGATAGTCATCCATTTTTGGTCATAGTTTGCTGTATTTTGTAAGGCTGGGAATGGACAACAAGGAGTGGCATCTTTTCTTACTGTACCCAGTAAATTCGCATTAAGAATACTTTATGCTCTCCTCGTAAACATATTCATTCATTCATTCATTCATTCATTCATTCATTCATTCATTCATTCATTCATTCATTCATTCATTCATTCATTTGGATTTTTATACCGCCCATTCTTCGCAGCTCTGGGCAGTTTACATGGAACATTATGAAATTTTACATGGAACATTATAATAATTTAATCTATAACATACCGTTTCAATACAACATCATAACAACCAAGTAACAATTTTCAGTAGTATTAACGTATACAGCTCTAAGAACATTTTCTCTCTGTTATCTTTATTCAAGGCATATATTTTTCAAATGGAGACCAATCTGCCCATTTTGACTGAACTGGAGGGCAAAAAGGTAACGTTGTTCTCTTGGTTAAGGTTGCGGCTTATGTTGATAGTTTATTTGCTTTAAATGTTTTCTGAACTGTCTTTTCTGCGTGGACAGCTCGGTTCCTATTTTGGTGCTGCTGTCTGTGCTGTGGACCTCAATGGGGATGGCTTCTCAG
Organism: Paroedura picta; assembly: GCF_049243985.1. Classification (NCBI taxonomy): domain Eukaryota; kingdom Metazoa; phylum Chordata; class Lepidosauria; order Squamata; family Gekkonidae; genus Paroedura; species Paroedura picta. The sequence continues at coordinate 29,783,637 of NC_135370.1, read as the reverse complement.
ACTTACTGGTCGGCGCACCAATGCACAGCAAAGTCAGAGAAGAAGGAAAGGTTTATGTATATATCAACTCCGGCTCTGTAAGTACTAAATTCTTTACAACCTATCCCATGGGGGGGTTTTCTTCAATTTGGAAAATTTCAATGCTTCTTCTCCAGGGAGCCTGCCTGAAGCAGCTTAGAGAATAAAAACCTAATTGAAACATAAAACATAAAAGTTACTTAAACCCGACATTCAAAAATACAGCAGAACGTAAAATATGGAACGGCGTAGAGGGAGCCCTTAAACAAGCTAAAACAGGCTAGAAAATATGTTTAGAACTTTTGAGTAATTAAAAGCCAGTTTAAGCAGGAATGAAATTCTGTTCTGTTGTTGTAGTTTTAAGCCACTAGGCATCAGAAGGGGCGACATGTACATTTTCTAAATGAATAAAAGAGGGGGGGATGTACTAATACTTGGTTGATTTAAATATCCATGGACTTAGTGCTAAGTTTCTTGGAGTAAAACCAAAAGGAAGGTTGTAAGGATTTTATTAATGCTGTGTCTGGCATGTAACTCAAAAATCAGTTACCAGGTTATGCATGAAATGCGGGTTAAGGAGAGAACGTTTTCTTGTGAATCAGATGAAATGACGCTAATAGCCGAGATAAACGATGATAATATATAATGTTGGATATGACCCTGCCAAATTTAAGTACCTTAGTTCAGCGGTCCCCAACCCCCGGTTCGGGGACCGGGACCGGTCCATAGATCAGTCGGTACCGGGCCGTGGCTACTCCTCGTCCTCCTCCCTGGCTGCTGCCTTGGGGGCTGCCCTGCCACTCTGCTGCCGGCTCACCTTTGGTGCTCTCCAGCGGCCACCATGGCTGGGGCTCCCCCTCGCCGTGGCAATGCATGGCACTGCGCAGGTGCTGCTGGCAGCGCCTCCCAGCAGGTGGCGGGAAGTCAGGGGCACCGGCGGGAAAACAAGAAGAGCAGGGGCTCAGACGGCAGCGACGTCCCTCAACAAAAGACTAACCCCCCCCCTGGGCCTCAGTAAAATTGTCAAGCATTGACCGGTCCCTGGCGATAAAAAGGTTGGGGTCCACTGCCTTAGTTAACAATTTACTTAACTCTCTTCCAATGGGATCTTGTTTATCCCAGACTTTGACTGGTTGTGCCTGCACAGAAGTATTCTATCTCAGCTTGGTGTATTGGTTAAGTCTTCTAATCCAGGGAACTGGGTTTCATTCCCTGTTCCTCCACATGCAGCCAGCTGGGCGACCTTGGGCTAATCACAGTCCTGATAGTGCTGTTCTCACGGAGCAGTTCTGTCAGAGCTCTTTAACCTTCACCTACCTCACAGGGTGTGTCTGTTGTGGGAAGAGGAAGGGAAGGTGATTGGAAGCCGCTTTGAGACTTCCGGTAGTGAAAAGCAGGGTATAAAAAGCAACTCTTCTCCTTTATTTTTCAGAATGTGGGGGGCACAGGGCTGTTTTCACCAGGGCAGCAGGTTAATCGCTTGTTCACCTACGCCTCACATTGTTGCATTTCACAATCATGTGTTTTCTTTTTAGGAATCCGAGATGATAGAGCTGGACATAGTATTAGCTGGGAGTGACTTGTATGCAGCAAGGTTTGGAGAATCCATTGCCAATTTAGGAGACATTGATAACGACGGCTTTGAAGGTATTAATACATTTGTTTTAAATGTGCAGCAGTGTGAATGGCAGGAATGTATTACTGGTAGGGGATATCGGGGACCAGGGGAATGGACCAAATTCATCCTGAGCCAGCAAGAATTATGCTCGCTACCAAACCTGTATGAAAAATGGAGCTATTTTCAGTTCTTGTCTTTCTGTGCATTACTTCCTTGCAGACTCAAAGCTCTGTAATTTGTAGATTAACTCCCCTTCTTCATTTCTTTTTAAACCTTTCAAAAAAACATCTTCTACATCCTTCCTCTCCCCCCCCCCCCCCAAGAACCTTTGCTCTTACCGTTTAGCTGCCTTTTGTACTTTGGGTAATAGAGAGGGTTGTTATGCTTTTGTCTTCTAGCTCTTACAGGGATAAAACTACCCAGGCATATAAAATGCATTAACTTGTTTAAGATTACTTGTCTTCATTTCTCTTTTAAATGTCCTGCCCGTAACAAAGCTCTAATCATTTTCCTAAAAGCATTTTATAGAGGAAAAGTGAAAGGAAGTTTCTTTGACCCAGCCAAACACCACTGAGCTGTTCTCACTAATGGGGTGTGTGGTTGTGTGTGTGTGTGTGTGTGTTGTGTGTGTGGAGTACAGCAGAGCAGTTAGTTTGAGCAGATGAAGCAAGCTGTCCTCAGTAAGACCAGAGAGGTTCATGGAGTGCTAATGGGTTCATGGATGCACTGGGAACCTTGGTGAGTGGGCCACTGTATCTGTGTCCAGATTCAGAATAAGAGGACGTTTGTACAAACCTGCGTCAGCTCCTGGGTTAAAAAAAAAAGAAATGTTATAAATGATGCATGAAAACCCCAAGATCTCACGATGCCATAATGCAAGATCTCAGCCACCATTTTGAGGAACCAAATGGAGGGGGAGCTGCCTCCCAGACCAGTTAGATGAGACAAGTGGGGGTATCCCAGACTCCCAGACCAGTTAGATGATACCAGCAGGGGTTGGGGGGTTGCAATTGCCATGCTTGCCTGGGGGTATTATGCATGACAGGAAACATCACAAAAAGGCTTGGAAAAAATACTTTTTTAAAAATTCTGCATTTGGTGCCATTTTCATTATGAAAAATCCACTATAGTATTTTTGATTGCGCATTGTCCTCCCTCCTCATATTGCCGAGTGTGCCTTTTCTGCTGGTTTCTGTGCAGAATTTGAAACTAGCATTACTGTGCCTTTTCTTTTACAATGGTTCCAAATGCACCTGCTTTTGCATGCACAAAAGTTAACATGTTTTTGGTCTCCTCCTCTGTGCTACTGTATGCCAGTGTGTGAACAGACAGCCCCTAGACCAGGGGTAGTTAAACTGCGGTCCTCCAGATGTCCATGGACTACAATTCCCAGGAGCCCAAGACCCTTGAGGGGCCCCTTGTTCGGCACAGACCCTCCCTCCTCTGCTATTGCAACATTACACAAGCAGAAATCATTTGTTTCATTCCCTCTGAGGCATTTCAATCCACTCTCAACGAGGAACAGAATACCTCTGAGGGGGGGAAGGTTGTAGAGCTGGCATTAAAAAAGGCCATGTGCCCCTATGGAAATTTCTTGTTGAGGTCTCCATATCCATGAACTCCAATGCCCGTGAGGCCCTGCCTGCAGCATGTGCCACAGTGGTGATCAGGTGACATCGCAGCTGACCATGGCTGCCAATGAGTGTCTAGCACAATGGAGGAAGTCCCCGCCCCCACTCAAGGGTTTGCCATCATAGGTCTTCTGAATGCATAAATGTATGCAGGGAAAAAATGCAGTATCAGAGCACCGACGTAAACAAGACCGTTTTTAAAATGACTATTTAAAAGGGCCTGTGTACTGACTTTGGTGAAAACCTGTACGTGCATAATAGCCCCTGGTTTGCAAGAAAAGCAGGAGCCCTCTGTTCTACTGCCTGAGCCAGGTAGGCAAAAGAGAGCCAGCATGGTGTACTGGTTAAGAGCGGTGGCTTCTAATCTGGCAAGCCAGCTTTGATTCCCTGCTCCTCCACATACAGCCAGTTGGTTAACCCTGGGCTTGTCACAGCCCTGATAGGGCTGTTCTCACAGAGCAGTCCTATCAGAGCTCTCTCAGCCCCACCTACTTCACAGGGTGTCTGTTATGGGGAAAGCAAGGGAAGGCAATTGTAAGCCACTTTGAGAATCCTTTGGGCAGTGAAAAGCGGGGTATAAAAACCAACTCTTCTTCTTCTGACACTGCAGAGGAGTGAGTTGATGGGTGAGGGTGGCCTGGAGAGTGGGGCAGGGGGATGGGATTCCTATGACCCCATGAGTCTTGCATGCTTGTTCCTTTAAAGAGCTGTCCAAGTGAGTGAGAAGCACTACACTCTGCCAATGAAATCATAAAAATCATAGAAACATAGAATCATAGAGTTGGAAGGGACCTCCAGGATGTAGTCCAACCCACAGGTAGTCAACCTGTGGTCCTCCAGATATCCATGGACTACAATTCCCATCAGCCCCTGCCAGCATTCGCTGGCAGGAGCTGATGGGAACTGTAGTCCATGGACATCTGGAGGACCACAGGTTGACTACCCCTGGTCCAACCCTCTGCACAATGCAAGAGCTCACAACTACAAAGTCGTGATCTTAAAAAGAGGCCTTTTTTATTCTGGAGATGGTGGGAAATGGTTATTGTTGAGCCTGCTTACAAATAAGTGGTTTCAATCAGATTATTAAAGAGTTTCAGCCTCAGACAAATCGATTTACTTTTGTTTGTTCTAATTTACTGTAACCCGCAGCACTTTGAATTAATAATATCCTTTAGGTTTTGCATCAGTCACAGCATGGTTTTCATTCCATTCTTTAATGTTTTTTTAATCTTCTGATTCGCTTCTATGGGCATGAAAGGCACAAAGAGACGTATTTATTTGCAAGGCATCTTGGAACAACAATTCACGCTCTCTTCTGTATACCCTTAATTAACATTTGCTCTATAGCTTAAGCTATGCAGCTTATTAAACAAAATGATTTAAAGCTAGCACCACTTCATGGGAATTAATCCTCCCTTTTTTTTGGTCTTTTATTTCTTTTCCTTTTTCTTTTTTTAAAAAAGGGAAATCCTTCCCACCACAAAATTATCCAGGCAGGTTGATGATTAATCTTTTTCCACATCAGGGCCAGAAAAGAAAAAAAAACAAAAACAGAATGTTGCCTACCCCTGGATTATATACTAAAATGCTTGAGTCCGTAAGTCTAAACCATCTAGTTTAGTTTGAAACGACAACAAGATAAATTATTTATTTATAAAATGCATATGCCTCCTTTCACACTCAAGGCGGCCTGCAGCAAAGGTAGTCGGGTTGTAAACTGCCTTGAGCTTGTTAGGAAGAAAGGCAGCTGGCAGATATTTTAAACAAAGAATACAAGACCACTGAAATGCACCCATGAAGAACAACCCGGTAAAACATAGCCATAAAGAACTGGCTTGTACCATTAAAAGCCATAAAGACCTGGCTTGTACCGTTAAAGCAGCCTCTCTCAATTTTTTTACCATTGAGAAACCCCTGAAACTTTCTTCAGGCTTCAGAAACCCCAGAAGTGGCAGGATCATGCAGAATATGGTTGGGAAGCATAACTGTGTAGACACCCACCGGGGGCCCCTCCCAGAAGAATGGGAAGGCAACTGTAAGCCGCTTTGAGCCTCCTTCGGGTAGGGAAAAGCAGCATATAAGAACCAACTCTTCTTCTTCTTCAGTAATATCTTCTTCTTCTTCTTCTTCTTCTTCTTCTTCTTCTTCTTCTTCTTCTTCTTCTTCTTCTTCTTCTTCTTCTTCTTCTTCTTCTTCTTCTTCTTCTTCTTCTTCTTCTTCTTCTTCCCACCCCCTCCAGGCCCATAATTGGCCATTTTGGGAGGGACAACGTGACCTTATTTATTTGTTTGTTTGTTTGTTTGTTTAGATTTCTATACCGCCCATTTCTTTGCAGCTCTAAGCGGTTTACACAGAACATTATAACTTACATGGAACATATAACTTACATATATGGTGATATGTCGCCCAATAAATGTTTAACAAATACAAAAAAAAATGTAAACATTCATTAACTTCCCTCCATTTAAGACATCTGACCAGGCTATCAAGAAATCCCAGGGTTGAGAAAGCCTGTCTTACTGCAGAACAGCCTTTGGAGGCCCTGCTTCAGGTGCCTCCAGCTTCTGAGATCAAGTAGGTGGCAATGCAGAAGAGGACCTTCTCAATCATGCTTCCAAAGCTCTGGAACTCTCTCCTCAGAGAGATTCACCTTTCTCCTTCTGTTGTGGCCTTCTGCAAATGGGTGGAGGCTTTTTTGTTCGGTTTGGCATTTCCTGAATGATTTCTTCCTAACTTGTGTTTTCATTACTGATTTTATGTTCTGTACGTCACTCTTAACCACTGCACCAAAACCAATTTTAGGGCTTTTATCACAAAATTAAAACATACAAAGCCACCGAGATTGAAGATTAAGACTGACAACCTAAAAAAAAAAAAAAAAAGCACCAAGATTCACGAGAAGAATATGGAAAGCGGCATCAATCTTACCTAAAGGCCATGGTCTGAATCAATCAGAATACAAGATATTCACAAATCTGCCCTGGGGAACCTGAGAAAAATGAGCATTTAACCCAGCCTGATAGACGTCTCTCATCTATCAAGAGATAATCAGTTAACATGCATATGATGGGGAAAAAATTTGGAGGGGAAATGCTAAAAGACTGAGAAGGATAAAGGCCATTTGCCCTGAATCCATTGTACTGTCTTATATGCCCAGTATCCCTGCTGTAACTAGCAGCCACCCTGAAGTCTGAGACAGAATTCTGTTCCCAGGGGTTTCCTTAAGGGAAGATGCTTGACAAGAGCAGTTTAAACCCTGGCAAATGCTCTTTTGCAGAGTGGTGGCCTTGCAATTTGCTGAATATGTTCTAAAGCTTATTACTACGGACATCGTTTCACATCTCTTAGCTGTTGTTTCGATTCGCTTACACAAACAGAATCACCTTCCTTTGAAACTGTAAGAACAAATGGCGACTTTTCTGTAATTCCGCAAGAAGCTGAACTGCAGATAAGCATCACGTTAGAAACAGGGAGGTGTTAATTAGGTGTCTCCTCCCTTAGCTTCGAGCTGGTCTCTTGTGATCTAGCCATACCTCCCCTCCACTTCATCAACCTGTCTCTGCTCTGTCTTCTGATAGTCCTAGAAAGAGGTGAGAAATCTGCTTCCCCACTGGTGTGAGTGAGGAAGTCTCTTAGTTTTGTGTATATTTTTTTAAAAAGTGCTAGAATCCCGGTGGCTGAAATACTGGTTAGATAAGGTAGTAATTATCTTTACCTTTCCCATGCGATGTTCTTACAGATGTAGCCATCGGGGCTCCACAGGAAAATGATTTAGAAGGGGCAGTTTATATATACAATGGGAGGGAAGATGGAATCTCGCCAACCTTCTCACAGGTAGGTCTCTTTCTGTTATCGTGAGTGTCAGAGTGCTCAATTTCCCAATAAGCCAAACTTCTGTATAAGAAAGTTTCTTTATTAAGGAATGAAGACAACCGGTACAAATGCATAGACAGAACTGAGGTTTCTGGCCCCTGGGCTGGGCATCTTCCGCCCTCCCATGGGAAAAGGACAAAATGCATTTCAAAGGAACATGAAACACTCCAGATAACCTAGAAGAAGAAGAGTTGGTTCTTATATGCCACTTTTCTCTACCCGCCTTTCCCTACACCTAACTACAAAGGGGGAGCTAAGAGTCCATGGGGAAGAGGTGAGAGGAAAAAGGAAGGTGAGGAATTGCGGTGAGAAAGGTAAAGTCATAAACCAAACAACAGGATTCAACCTTGAAGTGTCAAAAGCAGGCATCTGGGCAGCATCACAGGACAAGCAAATTCCAGGGAGATTCTGACAGTGAGGACTAAAAATATTTAGTGTTGTTGGTGTGCTGGGCCTTATGTAGTATGTAAAGGACACTTTCCCTGCCTGTAACACTTGCACTTTTGGGGTCATTCCAGACAGTACTTTGCCCAGTAATCATAGTTGCTGTCAGGGTTTCAAGCCCCAACTGGAAGGGGAAAAGTTGAAGAGGAAGGAAGGAACTTCCAAATTCTTTGGGTAGGTTATAGTACTTTGGTGTCACTCCACAAGTTTTCAGGTAGAATTCCAGATCAGTTCAAGATGCTGGCGTTAGCCGTTAAGGCCTTGTGCGGTCTGGGCCTTGCGTATCTGCAGGACCACCGCTGCCTTGTGCTCTGTGAATACCAACCTGCAAATACCAACCTGTTGGATATTGTGGAGGATGCAGGGCCTAAATTGTAGAAGAAGCACCATGCCACGTGGAATAAGCATAGACTTACTTATCTATTCCTTTGCTCCTGCCTTATCATTGCAGCCTCTATTTATTTACTCCAGCAGTGTGTCAAGATCCCGTGTGACTGTTTTCATGATCTTGCTATTTATTGAGACTCCTTCTGGTAGAGAAAAGTGGCATATAAGAACCAACTCTTCTTCTGTTGCTTTCTTGACCTGTCCTATGAATTTTGACCTGTTCTATTTGACCTGTACTATTTTTTATGCTCCAGCTGATATTCCCTTTGACCTGTTTTTAGCCTGTATCTTAGCTGTGCAGTGGATTTGCACAGCTCCTTTGCTTGCTGGTGTTTTATCATTCTGAACTTGCTGGACTGATCTGTGCTCTTAGGAATGCCTATAGTGTTTGGGAGTTCTTGTGCCCTTTGCTTGGGAATGTGGGCCTGTGAAACTATGCCTGACACATTTATGAGTGTGCCAAGGCTCAAAATAGGGGAAGGAGTTATGAGGGGAGCATAAAAGAATGCTTCTAAGGTTTGCCTATCAGTTTTAGCAAGGAAACTCCATTCTTATGTTTACTATTTTCTCCAATAAAGAGATTTCTTGGGAACTCGAGAGGGGCATGATACAGTGCAAAAGATCATGTGATGTATTCACCTGGGGAAGAAAAACTTGTCTTGGAATACTCTGGTAGGAATGATTAAAGCAGGAGAAGAATAAACAAAGGTTTCAGAGCGATGTGCCAAAGGAAGCATTTTTTAAATGCAAAATAAACTATAAATGCACCAGAATGAAAGAAAGGGAGGGGGAATCTGTTTATTTGCCATAAGCATTTACTGCATCTATTCATTCTTCAGAAAAATATATCTTTTAAAAATCCTTATTTTAGATTTTTCTAAAAACTGTCATAAGTTTAATTTTTCTTTTAAATTTTTAGAGAATACAAGGACACCAAATCAGCAACTCGTTACGTATGTTTGGTCATTCCATATCTGGGAGTATCGATGTGGACAACAATGGATATTCAGGTTACTGAAGCATTTGCAATCATCACATTTCTTACCCATTTTTCTTTAAACTATTTCTTACCCGCTTCCTTCTAAAAAGACCGCATATTAATAAGTAAGTGCCTATGTTCCAACAAGGCAATAAAACTGTCATGAATTATTAGTAAAGCTGCACAGTTTTTTTTAATGATCAGGTTACATATAAGCTAATTAGTTAATTTCATTATCCCACAACCCAACTATTCTTGGCATATAATAGACTCTGGCAGCTTGGCAAGGAGAAACCAGAGAAGCAGAGATTGAAAGTAGCTCTGATAAGAGTTTTTAATTGAGGAGGGGGAATATTCAGAGCTTTTGAAAGTAGAACTGTGCTGGTATAGTCATAGATCTAGTTGGTTCTTACACAGCAAGTTTGTGCCTTCCTGCCACGCCCCTGGAAATAACATGTCACCAGAAGTGACATCAGCCCCTGCACCCCCTACCTTCTTTTCGCTTCCTCTCCCCACCTTTACTATGGCAACTCTACCACATGTAGGCCAGAAAGAAGGGCAGGAGCTGAGAAGACAGCCCAGACCCACCATACCACGACACAACCAATTATAGAGGAAGGAGAGGCGATTGTAAGCCACTTTGAAACTCCTCTGGGTAACGAAAAGCGGGGTATAAATCCCAACTTCTTGCCATTAACTTCAAAATTTGTGTGGAGACTGAGCTGCACATTAACTGTGGCATTAAAAATCGCCCCAGCACTGTTTTAATGCTGGGTGTCAGGAAGAGCATCGTTAGATCTGGCTGGCTCAGTTCAGAAAGCTCCCTTGATAGACGTGGCTCTGTGGCTACTCGTATCCCCTCTAATTAACAACGAACAAATCGTGATTCAATACAGTCCAGAAGTGAAAACGCAGCCTGGGAAATGGTTCCTTGTGACTAACGATCCTCATCAATCTGAACTTTCTCTTCTCTGCAGATGTAGCAGTTGGCGCTTTCCTGTCAGATTCAGCTGTGCTGCTCAGGTGAGGCCCACAACGCATTTCAGGGCGGAGGGATAAGTGGGCATAATGGTAAATAATGAGAGGCAATTAGGAAACGCTCCGTGCGACATCGGCCTCGTAAGGTTCTTTACTAAGCTCTGAACTCAGAGTGCCGTTTTGAACAACGGTGCCATATTTTAAGTAAAGACCCCTGGCATCGCAGCAAAAACTTTCCAAGCAAGTTGTCATGGCATCCCCTCCCTGGCTCTGTGCCATCCATCAGGGGTCCTGTCTGACTTGGGTTTCCTGGTTCTGGTGTTTTTTCTATATGTCTCTCTGCCCTGCTCCCCCTCCCCCCTGCCATCTTCCTGGGTTCTCTGATCCCTTGGCGGTGTTGTTTATGTTGGGTTACCTTTATGCTCGTTTGTTGCTTTGTAGCACCCGGGTGTCAAACTTCTGAACTGCTTTGGTTTTGCCTTGCCATTCAGATCAATGGTCCTCTCCCAGGGGGAAACCTATACACATCCTGATCTTGTCCTTGGTCCGTTTCTTTAGCAATGTCCTTCTGTGGTGGCTGAAAGCCTGGTTTTGCTCCCTGAGCCAAATAAACAGCTTATAGGCTTTTCTAAGGAATTGGCCTTGTCTAGTTTCCATGTTCCTTGGATGTGCATTGCAGGAGTCATGACAAAAGTATTATAACTGCACCTGACAGAGAAGCCTATGCTGTCAAATGGCACGCAGGGGGGGGGGGGGGGGATATTGTTCTGCCTACCATCTGAAGGCCAGTGTTGATGGACAGACCCACTAGACTGCAGAAGAACTCACTCTACCTGATAGAGGCTATGGGGGAATGCTTAGCAGGGCATGCAGCTCCATATGGATTTAGATGATCCTTGGATGTTCTTGACAGCTCATGGCTTGGAGGTTCAGGATCCAGTGGGACCCAAGAACCTACTGGAAGGCAATGAAATTCTAGCAGATGCTGCCATTTCAAAATACTCTTATTTTATTTTAATATTTTATTGATTGATTGATTATTTGATTTCTATACCGCTGTATCTGAACTCAGATCAACGGACAACATAGAGGCTTAATACAGAAGTTAAAACAATATAAAAATTAAGCTTAACATTAATTTGAAAAGCCATTGACACAAGCAGGTTAAAATCAACCGTGGCCTCTCAGGCCCTCAAAGCAGGGGAGAGTCTGGCAGGGATATGAAGCTTCTAAAAGCCTGGCGGAAGAGCTCTGTTTTACAGGCCCTGCAGAACTGTGCTGGTTCCGACAGGGCTCAGATGTGTTCTGGGAGTTCCTTCCACCAGGTAGGGGTGCCCTGGCCCTGGTTGAGGCCAAACATACCTCTTTAAAGGCAGACTCACACACCCACCGTGTCATCGGTTGTACTGATGAGCGCAATATCCAGAACAAGGAACTGAACCCATGAAATGTCTTTCATTAGAACCAACCAGGACGGCACAAAACATGATGCCAGCTTTAGAACTCATCCTCATCGGCCTAGATGGAGAAGCAAAAAAGAAAAAGACAGAGAGATTTCCCACCTCAAAATCTTAAGACCCTGCTTTTGTTGGCCTTTGTTCAAGCTCATGGATTCTAGTGGTATTGCTGGAGGGATTAGATTACAGCATTTACATTTTGGAAAGAAGCAGCAGACAAAGGGGAGTCATTTCATTTGAAAGGGCCAAATGTCACTCAAAGATCCCTGCAAAAACTCACATAGAGCGCAGGATAATAACATAACCTAGAGTTCAGTGGAGTATCAGTTACTGTAGTGAGGAGTTTCTGGTCAAGGAGCAAGTGCACCTGGGCCAGCGCTGCCATCTGGGTCTCCAGGAACAGCATTAGCTTATGCTCCTGCTCCAGAATCAGGCTCAGGTTAGTCGATCAGCAAAACTGCACTGTGCCGATGCAGCAGAGGTGGAAAAACAGGAGTCGTTTCATCACATGACCACAGAGTTGCTTCCAAGAGGAGTTCTACTGGCTTCCTTCCTGCGTGGTGTGGGATTTTTATCCTGATAAAAGTTGATGATGTCGATGTTAGCCATTCAATTGTGTCCGACTCTTGGCGAAACTATGGGTCAGTTGTCGCTACATCCTCCGATCTTGCACTGCTTCTTTTAGTTGTTAAATGCTCTGGCCAGTATCCGTTCTGATCATAACTAACCACTGTGTTCTTTGTCGGCCTGGTTTTCTTTTCCCACTGACCAGTCCTAGCATAATTGCTTTCTCTTATTGAGCTCGATCGCATGCTATGGCCAAAGTAAGTGAGCCAGAGTTTCGTGATCTTGCCTTCCAGTGATCTATCAGGCTTTATGCGTTCTGGTATCTCCTTCTTTGTGACTTTTGCTGTCCATGGAATCTGCAGAAGCCGTGCACGGAAAAGTTCAAAAAGCACGTGCCAAATCGCGAATGGTAAAGGAGCATTTGGTGACCTGACTGTCTTCCTACGTTGCAGGACAAGAGCGGTAGTGATTGTGAATGGCTTCTTTGAGCACCCTCATTCAGTCAATCGAAGTAAATTGGAATGTGTGGAGAACGGACAGCCAGCCGTGTGTGTGAACCTGAAGATCTGTTTTACCTACCACGGCCGAGCGGCTCCGGGTTATATCGGTAAGCTGTGGGCTATGAGTGCTGCAGAATCGTTGTGCGGTGCTTTGGCTGCATATGCAGATTGTTTTCTAACATTGCACTAGTCAACGTGTCACCAAATAATCCACCGAAGCTGCAATCAGTTGGCACCACTAATGACATTCTTGTTCGTTCACATGTCGGTCGGGAAAAGGTGTGCAGAGAAGGATTCAAATCCTTGCCAAATAACAAAATGTTAGAGTCAGCTTGGTGTAGCGGCTAAGAGCAGTGGCCTCTCATCTGGTGAGCTGCTTTCGATTCCCCCGCTTCTCCGCATGCAGCCAGCTGGGTGAGCTTGGGCTAGTCACAGCCCTGCTAGAGCTGTTCTCACACAGCACTTCTCTCAGCTCTCTCAGCCCTACCTCCCTCACAGGGTGTCTGTTGCGGGGAGAGGAAGGGAAGGTTATTGTAAGCTGCTATGGGACTCCTTTGGGTAGTGAAAAGTGGGATATAAAAACTGCTTATAGATTTAACCTGCATGAGTTTGCTTTTGTTTCTCTTCCTTCTTTGAAATTGAACAGATTCTGTACACTGTACCTTTTCTCTAATGTGCATGAGTTTGCTTTTGTTTCTCTTCCTTCTTTGAAATTGAACAGATTCTGTACACTGTACCTTTTTCCTAATGTGCATGAGTTTGCTTTTGTTTCTCTTCCTTCTTTGAAATTGAACAGATTCGGTGCACCACTGTACTGTACTACAGAAACCCTAAACAGCCTTTTTCGGCTTTTTTATCATTGAGAAACCCCTGAAACACTCTTCAGGCTTCAAGAAACCCCAGAAGTGGTGCAACCATGCAGAATATGGTTGGGAAGATCACTCTGTACACGCCCACTCCAGGCCCATCACTGGCCATTTTGGGAGTGTGGGTGGGTCGGCATGACCACACACGTTCATTAGAAGTTACATCACTCCCTCCTTTCTTCCTGCCGCTCTGGTATTGGCGGGTGGGAATAAGATTGTTTTTCCGCCATGTTGGGATTTTTAAAGTCTTTTAATGGGTATTTTAATGGGGTAAGTCTATTGTTGCCCACCACGAGCCTTATAGGGAGAGGCGGGAAATAAATCTAATAACAATAACACCAACACCAACAACAATAATAATAATAATCCCATAGAATCATAGAATCATAGAGTTGGAAGGGACCTCATGGTCATCTAGTCCAACCCCCTGCACTATGCAGGACACTCATAATCCTATCGCTCATCCACTGTAACCTGCCACCCCCTTGAGCCTTCACAGAATCAGCCTCTCCGTCAGATGGCTATCCAGCCTCTGCTTAAAAATTTCCAAAGATGGAGAACCCACCACCTCCTGAGGAAGCCTATTTAACAAATTAAAAAATAAATGTTTAACAAATTATATATATATATTCAAAATTAATTAACTCCCACCCATTTAGGTAACCCTTTCAGGGCCACTGGGAAACCCCAAGGTTTCATGAAACCCTGGCTGAGAAAGCCTCCTCTAGGGCCATTGAAGTCAACAATGTAGGATCATATCAGTTAAAACATTCACATTTCTACCATGGGGGGTGAGGGGAATGGGTTAAATCTTGTATAAAGGGACCGCAGATCTCTATGGGATGCTAAGAAAGGCATTGGGATTTTCTCCTGTCAATAAACTGAATGAATGCCTTTGGGGTCAAACTTCTCACCAAGGCTTTTAAAATGATTTCATCACGTTAAGAACATTTAGCAGCATTAGAACATGAAAAGCTTTGGAAATGGCATCGGAGGAATATTGCTGGCATTCCCAAGGCCTGATAGAAAACCTTGTTATTAGAATGGTTGAGGATGACATTCTGGAATTGCGCTTGGCATTTCACCATCAGTTTAATGAGATGGAAATACCTCTAGAGCTCTCTTCCGAAATCTTCCTCTTATATGATTATTCTTTTTTTCCTCCCCAGTGTTGCTTTATAATCTAAGTCTGGATGTTAGCAGGAGGCCAGAAACCCCTGCAAGGTTTCATTTTTCCTCTAATGGAACGTCAGAAACGATCCCTGGAAGCATTGAGATTTACAGCCATGATGTCACTTGCAGAAATCACCAAGCGTTCATGAGGGTAACGTATTCTCTGTCTTAAAGATTATTCTTATTATTCTTATTCTTATTCTTATTCTTATTCTTATTCTTATTCTTATTCTTATTCTTATTCTTATTCTTATTATTATTATTATTATTATTATTATTATTATTATTATTATTATTATTATTATTATTATTATTATTATTAAATTTGTTACCCGTCACTCCCTAGCCGGCCGGTTACAGACATCCAGTTAAAAGCCCCATTAAAACCCCATTAAAATGGACACAAAAATATGATGATGATGATGATGATGATGATGATGATGATGATGTCATCCATTCAGTCATGTCCGACTCTTGGCGATTCCTTGGGAAAACCTCCGCCTCCTGTCTCTGTCAACGACTGCTTCTTTTAGTTGGTTCATGGTCATCCTTGTGTCGGCTTTGATCGTGTCGAGCCGGCGGATCCTTTGGGGACCACGTTTCCTTTTGCCACTGACCTACCGAGCATTAATGATTTTTCTAGCGAGTTTGATCGCATGAACACAAAAAAAATATAAGATACACTACACCAACAACATGGCGTAACAACCCCCCATCCCCAACCCATCCTTACCTTTAGAGGAAAGAGGACAGTGTTGCAACTTGACACTAGGGGGGGGGGGCATTGATCTTCCCCACTGCCCCGGACTCAACTGTACACCTAGTGGAAAAGCTCTGTTTTGCAGGCCCTGCGGAATACTGAACGGTTCTGCAGAGCCCGCAGCTCACCCGGGAGCTCATTCCACCAAGTTGGGGCCAGTACCGAGAAGGCCCTGGCCCTGGTTGAGACCAGGCATGCTTCTTTGAGGCCGGGAACGATAATGGCTGGCATGAAATACTTGTCATAAGTGATGACTGAAGAATTCTACAGGGTTGCCAAGCTTCCCCCCCCCTCCCCAGGCAGTGGCAGGGGGTAGGGTTGCTAGATCCAGGTTGGGAAACTCCTTTAAATTTGGGGATGGAGTCGCGCATCTCCACTGAAAAGGGCCATGTTGTGGGTGATGTGAAAGACCTCCACCTGAATCTCCAGGGAGCTGTTGCCAGTCTGAGTAGACAATACTGACTTTGATGGGCAAAGGGTCTGATTGGGTATAAAGGAGTTTCATGTGTATGTGAAAGAGAGAATAGTTGCCACAGAGGGAATGCCCAGTAATTCAATTATTTTAGCATCAAATTCACCTGCTGATTTTATATATTACGGGAGTAGACTTACCGTCCCTTCTGGAATCATTTCTGTTGATGGATTGGTCAGCTTTGCGAATGCAAAGAGAGAAGTCTGAAATCATTAGCTTACTTATTGCTGTTGCTCAATTAACGGTGGTAACATTATGGAAAAAAAACTTAGAATTGTGGCATGGAAAATATTGGGCTCATTTTGTCATTGTTTATTTGACTGATAACATGTTACAGTTTACTAATCCAAATGATCATACTAAATTCTCTTCTGTTCTAGAGAGGCAGCTTGGTGTAGTGGTTAGGAGAGCGGACTCCTAACCTGGCGAGCCGGGTTTGATTCCCTGCTCCCCCACATGCAGCCAGCTGGGTGAACTTGGGCTCACCACGGCACTGATAAAGCTGTTCTGACCGAGCAGTGATATCAGGGCTCTCTCAGCCTAATGTACCTCACAGAAAATCAGAGTCCAGTAGCACCTTTAAGACCAACAAAGATTTATTCAAGGCATGAGCTTTTGAGTGCAAGCATTCTTCCTCAGACTATGAACTTCCATCATGACAGTGGGTGTCTGTTGTGGGGAGTGGAAGGGAAGGCCGTTATGAGACTCCTTGTGGTAGAGAGAAGGTGGCTTATAAGAACCAACTCTTCCTCTTCCTCTTCCTCTTCCTCTTCCTCTTCCTCTTCCTCTTCCTCTTCCTCTTCCTCTTCCTCTTCCTCTTCTTCTTCTTCTATTTGGCATACAATTCTCCAATATCTTTCTGAAAAAAGAAGTATTACCTAATAGAGCTATTTATAGAGTTTTTAAAAAATAATATCAGTTTTCAGTATTCGTAGTTACTTTTTACTGCTGTATTGATCATATTATTTAAAAGAAATTTAAGTATACATGCCACAGGAGTAGGAATTTTGCCCTGACCCCATTCCTTTCTTTCGCTTGAATTAATAATTTAGCAAAGAGCTCTTCTTTCCTCTGTGATTTACATGAAACCGTAAAACTTAAGCGTGAACGTCTGCCAAGCATAATCTATCCAGCAGGCCTTGTGTGTTTTGAATATCTGAGGAAATAACAATTAATAGCTAATTAGTGTAATGAAAGGAACATACCACCAATACAGGGAAGGCCTTACGGAAAATTAGAACGAATGGCATAACATATGTAATGGGCAAAGCAAACTTGTAGATAAAAAATTAAAACCAGGGACACGTGGAGGGGCAATCAGTGGCTGCCCATCAGCTACACCCAGGGAATAATTTCATCAACTTTGCTATTGTCACATTCAGCGCTTCAGGCTGTTCTGTCTTCACAATTGGCTTGCTTGGGAGTTGGGTCTTGCTTTGGATCATTCAGACACAAAAAGGGGTTTCGTACTGAAATTAGTTTGCTTAGACGGCTAGGTCACGCAAAGATAAAAAGGAACTGGGATAGGCTCAAGAGCCAGCTAGGTGTAGTGGCTAGGAGTGTGGACTTCTAATCTGTCGAGCCGGGTTCAATTCTACACTCCCCCACATGCAGCCAGCTTAGGATCCCCACAGCACTGATAAAGCTGTCCTGACCAAGCAGTGATATGAAGGCTCTCCCAGCCTCACCTCCCTCACAGGTTGTCTGTTGTGCGGAGAGGAAAGGGAAGGAAATTGTAAGCCACTTTGAGACTCCTTCGGGTAGAGAAAAGCGGCATATAAGAACCAACTCTTCTTCTTCTTCACTTTTAATGTATTTCTTCTGACATACTGCAAGGATTCCCAAGGAGACAGTTACCTCTCTTCGTTCTCAAGTTCCTCGGCAACGATGCCTTAAATTTAATCAGAAAGCGGGAAATGGGGAGCCAGCTTTATGGCTCATTCAAGAACTAGTTTATATCAGATGTTATCACCCCATGAGATGTTTTTAACACAGGCAGTCGTGGAATCCACATTTAAAATACCTATCAATCCAGAAACACTAAAGCTTGTTTAAACCCAGCTCTAAATTTAGGCTTTAAAAACTGGACAATTAACAGGGGGATCCTAAGCTGAGTTACACCCTTCTAAGGCAATTGAAATAAACTCTGCATAAGATTGCACTGTGTGTGTCAAAGATCCCGATTTGGGCCATCCAATCCAGCCCCCCATCTTCTCGGGGACTTAAAAATCACACACTCTTGACAGGTGTTCAATCTTGTTAAAACTTCTAATGATGGAGACTCCACCACCCTTCAAGGCAACATATTCCACCTACAAGCAGCCCTCATTTAAGTGGAACCTGCTTTCCCGTTATTTGAGCCCATTGCTCCTAGTCCTTGGCTGAATCTGCACAGAGCCTCCCACCCCCCTGCTTTTTAATTGAGATTGATTTGAGCCCAAGTCTTTGAGCTCCCGAAACAGAAACCCACCCGCAAAAGGCTGCGGGCAGGCGGGCGGGCAGGGGGATCTGAGACGAGTTGAGACGAGAGAGTAGCAGCCTCTCACAGAATGAGGCAAATCTTTGCTGCGAGAAGTGTGGATTCTGGAGCACAGTCACCTTAAACCTTTAATCTTGCAACCAGGAACTAGGAATTCTTTGAATTGGTGCCCAACCAATCAGGGATTGGAATAAAAGCTCCGTGCAGATTCAGCCCTTGTCTCTTAAGCTGCAGTAAACAAGTTGGCCCCCTCGTTGACATGCCTACCTTTTACATAAACTCAGCTATCCTATCGCCCCTTGTCCTCCTCTTCTCCAGGCTACACATACCTAACTCAGCTTTTCCTCGTAAGGTATGAATTCCAACCCCTTAAACGTCCTGCTGATGGCCCTTCTCTGAACATGTCCCAACTTGTCAAGATCCTTCTTGAACTGTGTTGCCCAGAACTGGACGCAATATTCCAAATGAATATCGCAAGCTGTTTTTCTGGGCCTTTTTTCTAACTCAGTTGCCAAGAGGATGTGGAGGGCTGTATTAAGAGATCAGCCTCGACTGCGGGAGTAGGTGTAATATGATGCCTATTTTAAAAGCACAGGTTCTTTCAATGGCATTTTTAGAATTAGGGTTTGATGTGTATGCAAAAGTTTTTCAGATATTGGAACACTAATGCATTAATCTATATCAGTGGTTCTCAATCGCTGTAATGCCACAACCCAACTGCGGCAGCGGCGGGGGCAGTGCGTGCGCACGGACGCTTAATGATCTAGAGGTGGTGTGGAGGGCTTCGCCGCCACCACCGGCCGCCACCTGCCATTGCTCCACTGGCCATTGCTCCACTGCCACCTCCACCCACTCCTGCCACCACCTGCCTCCGTATGCCACCGCCGCCCACCGCAGCTGCCGTGGTGGCCAGCAACCTGGCAACCCCGGGGAAAGGGCCAAGTGACCACAAATGGGGACGCGACGTCAAAAGTTGAGAACCACTGCTGTAGCGGTAGCGTGTGATGCGTTTGATGGCCTCCACTGCAGCCCGCCAAGTGACAAGGCAGACCACCCCCAGAAAAACAGGCTCCCCCACAAGAACACCCTTGAAGGGAATGCCATAACCCCCACCCCTGAAATCTGGACTAGCTACTGAAGGGCAAAACTGAAGACAGTGTGGGGGGCGGTGGCTCTGAGCAGCTTGAAGCTGGTGGTGTCAGCTGAGGCAGGAGAGCGCCCTCTGAACTGCAGTGAGTATCTGGCACATGTAAAAAGACCCCTAAGAGAGACATTAATGCTCTGGAACTGGAATTTTAGTCCTCAAAGAGGGTGACAGTGCCTGAGTGTACTCAAATAAAAGAAAAATAGGTTGTCTTCTTTATTATGCTAAGGAAGTTTAGAGTTCAGGGTAGTACTAGTAAATGTTTTCAGCCAAGTGAAGGTATCAGTTGCTTCCAGAGTTCCAAACTACCCCCAGGTATGGTACCCGCTGTTACTTTGGCCGCACAAAGAACAGCGCCAGTTGTGCTCTGCTGGGCTCTGATTCTATAGGCCTCTCATATCCTTAAACTGGACCTGGTCTGCTGATCTGATCCATCTTATGCCCTCAGGATTTCCCATTTTCCTTCAAGTTCCGGCTTGAGACAGCGCACGGTTTCATATATTTTTGTATAACCAACTCATAAGTTTTCCAATTTTCATAGAAAGATGTAAGGGATATCCTGACTCCGATACGTGTAGAAGCTACCTACCAACTTGGACATCATGTTTTGAAAAGGAAAAGTGCTGAGGAACTCCCACCACTCCAGCCTGTTCTTCAGCGAAGAAAAGAAGACAACATTGTACGCAGCCAGGTAAGTCTGCGGGCTGCTTACGTTTCTCGGATTGCATGTGACATGCCGTCTTCTGCACTGGAACTTTGCTGCTCTGGCTCCTGTAAAAGGTAAAGGTATCCCCTGTGCAAGCACCGGGTCATTTCTTACCCTTGGGGTGACGCCCTCCAGCGTTTTCATGGCAGACTCAATACAGGGTGGTTTGCCAGTGCCTTCCCCAGTCATTACTGTTTACCCCTCAACAAGCTGGGTACTCATTTTACCGACCTCGGAAGGATGGAAGGCTGAGTCAACCTTGAGCCGGCTGCTGGGATTGAACTCCCAGCCTCATAGGCAGAGCTTTCAGACTGCATGTCTGCTGCCTTACCACTCTGCGCCACGAGAGGCTCTTTATTTGTGTGGGAGCACCAATCCAGGACAGACGAGGGAAAGACCTTCTTAACAAGGCTGTCTCAATGCCATATTTAACTGATCTTCTAAATTCTGAACAAAGAAGATCTTTTACTCTTCTCCGCTATAATGCCCTCCCTTCCGCTTTCCTGGAAGGAAAGTTCAAGGGGCTACCAATAGAAGCACGTAAGTGTGTCTGTGGCGAAGGTCAAATAGAGACAGCTGAACATGTCCTATTTGAGTGCAGGCTCTATCGTCACCTCCGTATAAATACACTGGCCTCATTGCTCGCAGAATGCCCCAGAGGTTTGAGGAAACAGCGCCTTAAGCTACTACTTTCAGACACAAATAAAGATCTAACAAAAATTATTGCTAGATTTGCTTGGGTAGCTATAAAAATAAGGCAGAGCTGGACCAACCCTGTTCCCTAGTGCTTTTATAGGATCCATATACAACTGTTCTTATTTCTTAGTTTCTACCCATTTATAATTGATGTTATATTTGTAATTTTATGTTTTTTACTGGCTGGTCTATGACTGTAAATAAAATTGATTGATTGATTGACAGACGAGGTGCACTGGGCCAAATGCTCCCCCATATGGGAGCAGGAAGAGGTGGGCCAATCTGCCCCAATTCAAATTCAAGCCCGAAGCCCGGCACGAAGCTTCCGGTGTGGAAACAGTCCTATAAATAAGATGGTTTCCAAAAGGTCAAAAGTGGAGAAAATATTCAGAGTCAAGAGTAACTGCTTGCCTTACTCCACAGGAAATCTGTAGCAGTACTCAGGATGTAAAAAAAAAGAATGTATATTTACATGCACCCATCTGCTGCTTGCAAAGGTTTCTGGATCAGGGCATTTTTTCCCCCTTCCCTCGTTTACTCATAAATTTTTCAGTACCAAGAGTGGAAAGACTATGGTTAGGAAGATAATAACCCTTTCTAAATTAATAAATGTTTCCCTAGACAAATGTTTTCTGTGATGAAAGGTCAAGTGGATTTGTTCCTTCATCTCGCGGCGCGTCTTACTAGCCGCGAGGCTGCCGCAGCAAAATGTCAAATGAAAATTTGTCCCTGTTAGCTTCCCGGTTAAGTGGCAAAGCAGCTTAGCTTTTCTTGTCCAGTTCTTACCATTCCATTTCGGAAATCATTTAATTTTGCGGGCTTACAGATTTTTCATCCCCCGGTAGTTACGCAAACATTATGCAACTCCGCAGAAAAGCATTCAACGGTGTTTGTCATTTTCATTGACAAACTATAGTTTTCCCCCTTGTCTCGAATCACAGTCATAAGGCCTGGATTCATTGCATTTGAGAACCTAGTTTGGAGGGAAGAGATGAAGCCATCGCTTGCAATTCGGAAGCTTACTGAAAGAGACCTTAAGACTGCCCCTTTCAACCTTTTGACCATGGAGGAAACCATATGATGATTTTCAGGCTTCGAGGAACCCTAGAAGTGCTTTCAGCTGGCCCATGGCAGTGATGTCACCCAAACACTCCCATTGGATGGGACCAGGCCACTCCCACTGCCACATCTCAGGAAATGATGTTTCTAGGTTCACCCTCTCCCCCTGTGTCAGCAGAATTGACACATCTAACTCCACCTCATCCCCACCTACATTTGACTGTCAATTGTTAAAGTGATAACTGCATTGCTGGAGTTGCCAAACTCTAGGTTAGGCCTGGAGCTCTCCAAGAACCACAAGGGGATTCTTGGCTAGGGTTGCCAACCTCCAGGTGGTAGTTGGAGATCTCCCTCTATTACAAGTGATCTTCCAGTGACAGAGGTCAATCCAACGGGAGAAGATGGCTGCTTTGCAAAATGGCTGTGTCATTGTACCCCATTGAAGTCCAGCCTTGCCCCAATCCCCAATCCTCACCCTCCTCATGGTCTAGCCCCAAATATTCAGGCATTGCCAAACCCAGAGCAGGCAGCCTTATCTATCTATCTATCTATCTATCTATCTATCTATCTATCTATCTATCTATCTATATCCATCCATCCATCCATCCATCCATCCATCCATCATATGTCTCACATGTCTCACAGCGGTTTACAAAATCAATAAAGTACAGTAAAATCCCCTAAAATCACCTTAACTGAGCGTGACTCCTGTTCAGTGCCCCTGCCCAACCACAGTATGGCAGGCAGGCACTTGAACTTCCACGAACAGCCACGTAAACCCTGGGGAGCTCTCGCATAACCCCAGGGTTCCCCAGAACCGTGGTTGGGAATTAAGGTCATGGCCTTAATATCACAGCCTGCCGCATCTCTCCCAGGCCACCAGATAAACAGTTTTGAAGCATTTGAAAGCGCACTCAGTATACTAGGTTATCTCATTGAGTGCTCTGAGCTGGGTAGCCCAGGATAGCCCAATTTAGTTATTTATTTTATTTATTTATAATTTAATTTATTGCTCACCACTCCTGTAACCAGCTCGTGTCGGGTAACAATTTTATGAACCCCACAATAAAAGGCTTCCCTAAAACGTAACCATAAAACCCCTAATTCAGTACATTTTGGCAGTGGAATTAAAACCCAATCCCCATCCCTGTCCAACAAGAAGACGTAGAAACACCTCAGGGGGTTAATAGGGAGCAACATGATGGTCTTGTTGACTCAGAGGTGGGGCGAGCCCAGATCGTAACTGCCCTGATCTCAACCAAAGACCTGGTAGAAGAGCTCTGTCTTAGGGGCCCTGTGGAACTCCATGAGCTCCATCAGGGCCCTCAGCTCTCCTGAGAGTTCATTCCACTCGGTCCAATCTCATCAGATCTCGGAATCTACCTCCAAGGAAATCCAGGGTTGATTTGCAGAGGTAGGGTTGCTATACAGAGGCAGGCAATGGCGAATGATCTTTGAATAGCTCTTACCTACAGGGTCACCTTAAATTGGTTGTGACTTGACCGCAAACAAAAAAAAATCTTGTTTGGTCCCGATAAAAGGTATGACATGACTTTTGTGTTTGCGTTGTGGTTTGCTAGGAATGGAAAAGTGATTTCCAGGAACAGGGAGAGAAAGGGAGTCATTTGTTATTGCATGTGAATGCAACCAGAGAGAGGATCAAGATACATGATGTGAGTGAATGGTTCTCAGCTTTCCTAATGAAAGGCATTGCTTCCGAGAATTCTGATGTTGCATTGGGTCCAACTATTCTCTCCCATTAAGTGAGGATCCTTCTGGCAGAGAAAAGGTGCTACACTTGAGGGGAAGGGAGCTGTTGGATCCAACTTCTTGTATTGTATTGTATGGTATTTAAACATGAATACTCTATTTTTGTTCTTTCAGTTTGCTTTTGCAAGATTTTGCTCTCAAGAAAATTGCTCCGCTGACTTGCGCATTACTGGAAACCTTGGACTTCCCAAGTAAGTGTAGGATGCCTGGCTTTTGACAAAAAGGGCAGATAAATGTATCCTTTTATGACAGCACTCGTTCATACATAGAGATGACCAGCAACCTTCAAAATAGATGACGTTTCTACTGGAACACAATTATGTAATAAAGATAAGCCACCAAGGCAGTCCTAAGCCGTTGCATCGGGGGCTCCAAACTTCTTTGATCCTGTGGGCTCAGGGTTTTGAGAACAGATAGTGGGCATCACGGCAAAATGGTTCCTATTGTGGTTGAGGTGCAATGATCACGAGCAGTAATGGGTTTAAACTACAAGTACAACGATATAGGCTAGGTTTAAGGGGGAAAATTTTCACAGTCAGAGTAGTTCAGCAGTGGAATAGGCTGCCTAAGGAGGCGGTGAGCTCCCCCTCACTGGCAGTCTTCAAGTAACGGTTGGATACACACTTTTCTTGGATGCTTTAGGATGCTTAGGGCTGATCCTGCGTTGAGCAGGGGGTTGGACTAGATGGCCTGTGTGGCCCCTTCCAACTCTGTGATTCTGTGATCACATGATCTTTGGAGGTTCAACAAAAGGTGAAAATTCAAACCGTCCATCTTTTGATGGAGGCAGCTGTTTCCAAAAGGGTGCCCCCTGCACACCCAAAATTATCCCTTTTGGAGCCTCCTCCAGATGCTCCAAGAAAAGCCAGGATTGGGTTTTGGCTTTGGGGAAGAGATTCTTTGGGGGAGAAGCAAGTGGATACCCAGAAACCAATTGATGGGCATCATGTTGCAGATCACTGAGTAACCTTTGAAGGTGGAGGCTGTAAGTCTGCTTAAGATTACACCGTACATCTTCGGAAGGGATTTTTTGAAACCACAACAACAAAGCCTTTATTGGCATATATTTTAAAAAATGCAATATAAATGAAGTAAACAAGAGCTAATACCTTACTTTAGAATGAGACACGGTACATTCACATTCACGACACCTCACTACAAGCTGTAAAAATTTAGCATCATAGGGTTGGAAGGGGCCTCCAGGGCCATCTAGTCCGGCCCCCTGCATAATGCAGGAAAATGAATCACTTGGTGCAGTGGTTAGGAGAGCTGACTTCTCATCTGGCGAGCCGGGTTTGATTCCGCGCTCCCCCATATGCAACCAGCTAGGTGACCTTGGGCTCCCCACAGCACTGATAAAGCTGTTCTGATCGAGCAGTGATATCAGGACTCTCTCAGCCTCACCTACCTCTCAGGGTGTCTGTTATGGAGAGAGGAAAGGGAAAGTGAATGTAAGCCGCTTTGAGACTCCTTTGGGTAGAGAAAAGCGGCATATAAGAACCAACTCTTCTTCTTCTTCTTCTTCTTCTTCTTCTTCTTCTTCTTCTTCTTCTTCTTCTTCTTCTTCTTGGCAAGTGATTCAATTAAGACAGGATTCTGGGAAGTCAGAAGAAACATTATTATAAGATCCATTTTGGGAAAGAACAACAACAACAAAGTAGGGTCACATGCTTGTATTAAATTAATAAAGTCAGGTTGTGGCTGTTGGGACTTTTGCACACCCACCGATTCGTTTGCCTTAGCATGTTCTAATCAAATAGCTTAGGTTGTCACCGGCTGTGTATATTTCAGGTGGCTATTCTGTATTTGACTAGTGAATAACCATGATCCATAATTACCGCTTCTCACACTCGGTTCTCGCCCTCCCAAATATGTACCTTGCGATTTCGTGATGTGCATATGCACGCTTCACTTTCAGGCTATCTTTTTAGTTTCATGTTAACCGAGCAAAAAGCACAGCAGGAAAGAGAGCACCAATTATATCTAAACGTGAAAAAAAAGTTCAGAATGTTCAGCATAAACTTGAGATTCAGCTCCCGAAATGTTAACGCCTGTTGTTTCTCTCTTTAATTTGGGCCCGAGCTGCTTATGCAGTGCTTTTTACCTTCTGTTGCCTGTCTAAGTGCCAGCGCTTCTCCCCAAGGTGTTCAGTGACTAATGTGTTGGTCTCGAGCCAGAATATTTGATAAATGTCTATTTCCAGGCAGCTCTTCGGCAAGTCTTAATTAAACTTTAATGTCAAACTCAAGTTTACTTTTGAATCCTCTCCGGTACCTTTGCTTTGTTGACGCGGCCGGGAAACAGTGGGTGGAACATGAGATAGACATGCTCACTCATGTGCGTGGGTCCCGTCGTACATTAACCTTGGCTGAAAGGGAAAGGCGGGAGTCTGATGTGGCTCAAGGTGACACGAAAGCATCATTAAGCAGGGATCTACTTAGCAGCATTTCAAAATAACGGGGAACGGGCAAAGGAAACGATTTTCACCAAAGTCTCCCAGCCGAACATAGAGACCACACTGGGGATGTCTGAAGAACGGCATGAAGAACAAGAGAGTGAAAATTTGGACAAAGAGAGGAGATTGCTTACCAAGTTGCAGTTTACTGTGCTGGGTGTGTAACCAGATTTCCGGGGGAAGCCTAGGGTCCTGTGAGACCTCCTGTGCCCTTTCCCAGTTCATATGAGCCCCCTTCCCCTGTTGCTCTACGGGCCTAGTCTCTTTCTCCACAACAGAAACGGTAAATGATTGATGGATTGGCTGGTTCCCACATCTTACTTCTAGGCCCACTTCTCTGAAGGGGCATGTCATCACCATTTCCAGGATTCCTCAAAAGTCTGAAAAATATTTCAGGAGTTCCTCTATGGTCAAAAGATGGGAAAAGGCTAATGTGGCCAAACAGTACTCTGGTTATCCAAGAAGCCCTTTGTGATAAAGAGTGTTACTGTGCTTAAGGCAAATTCAGACATTACAGAGTACAAAAGATGGACCTAGAGTCCCCTTCCTGTGCCACTGTCATGTGAGGTTCAGGGTCTCTTCAGTTCCCCCGTTCTGCTTTTCTGATTCAAAGAAAGACACATATATGTACACTGCCCCATTTTGGGACAGGAAAATGGTGGATGCGTGGGATTGAAGACCCTTCTCCATGGGTGCTGTGGTCACGATCCAAATTGGGCACTGTCTGCAGGAGGAATTGAGGAAAATCTGAAAACTGCATTTGATTGTTACATTGTAAGTAGCGTGAGTATGCTGGGCCCAACTTGTGTTCTCTATAGTGTGCGAATTACATTTATGAAGAGAAGTGATAAAGAAACAAATGACGATATTTCCACACACTTGCATTGGATGCATGGTGAAATCCATCTTGCCTCTTTGCAGGATGTTATAAATGACTAAGCCATGTTGGAGTGTTTATACTGGAATTTTGTAGTTCTTTGTTTGGGATAAGGAAACAGATTCAGACAACCGTTCAACTCCATGTTTGCATCTCATGTGTCCTAATGACCTCCTTATTGCTTGGAAATCTACAGAGACCTGAGTTATCTTAGGGTGAGAGTGCCCACCTGAGATAGCTTGGTCATTTATATGAGCTTGGGTGACCCATTTACCAAATGCACACCGTCATAAAGTCAAGAGATTTTGAAGGCAGCTCCCCCCAAAAAAGTAATTTTATTTTCCCTTTCTGAAAAACAAAGATGGCTTCTTAACTCTCAAAAGAGAGCAGACCAAGGATCACTTTAGGCTGCTGAAAAGTTCCACTTGGGGTCATTTTCTTTTCTTATATTCAGGCTGGAAGTGAGTTCTGGTTCGCCTTGGGTATTTACTGCCCTGAGATTAGAGAAAAACTGAGCAATCTGTCACTGTCCACCTATATTTTTACAAATACCGCAATTAAATTAATGACTGCCTGTTTTCTACAGGACACATGAAAAGATATCCTATCTTGCAGTTGGAAGTGTGAAAACATTGATGTTAAACGTCACCTTGTACAATGCTGGCGATGATGCCTACCAAACCACCCTCCACATCCAGCTCCCTAAAGGTCTTTATTTCATCAAAATTCTAGAGCTGGTAAGACTCTTGAGTATATAATTTTTTTCTCCCCTCCCCCAAATTAATCTAGATTTGTCTTTTAAAAATTAAAGGGTGACTGTACTGAACTTTCAGTAAAAAACTGGTGAGTCCTCTGCAACTTGATAAAATTAGTGGTAGTTGGATTTTTACAACAGGGGTAGTCAACCTGTGGTCCTCCAGATGTTCATGGACTACAATTCCCATGAGCCCCTGCCAGCAAATGCTGGCAGGGGGGTCATGGGAATTGTAGTCCATGAACATCTGGAGGACCACAGGTTGACTACCCCTGTTTTACAAGACTCATGTTTAACCCCACCCCATTGACAACAGTTGCAATTGAGGAAAGGTTCTGCCCTGGCGGATCCAGGGAGGTTGAAAGTGTAGGTCATATCCTCTTTTGTTGCTCGCGATATTCTCATGTTCACAATACGTGAATTACTCCTTTGCTGGATAATCGTCTCTTGAACTTGCAAAATACCAGGCTGGTAAATACCAGTTACTAGAAGACAGAGGCCTGAAATTCACAGTGCCAGTAGCAAAGTTTCTCGCCATGGCCTGCAAAACCCACCAACTGAAGAAGAAGAGTTGGTGCCAGATTAGAAGTCGGCACTCCTAAACACTACACAAAGCTGACTCTTAAACAATATATTTGGTTTCAAAGGTATCCTGAAACAGAACTTGTCTGAAATATTGATGGCTGCTATTATAATTGCTGATAACTTCACTTTTTGACAGTTTATGTTTTGTTCTGCCTACTGTGGCAGCCATTTTGTGGTTGCACCCAATATCCCATGTCAGAATTTCAAAGGCTGGCGATCCCTGGTCTTTCAGTTATTTCTTTATTGAAATGAAAATACCTCAAGTACCGACTCATAAAGAAGAACTGAGATCGTTTCTGCACTGAGGGGTAAAACGCAACTGGATGGTAAACCTCACGTTGGCAGCCCTTCTCGTGAGAGACCCCTCCCGCATTTTCCCTCTGCCCCATTGCGGCTTCTTGCCTCCCAACAAGGCTGCAAGGGGAAACAAACTGAGCTTCTCCTTCTGCTCCTAGTCCATTGAAACAAAACACTAATCACAGCACAACAGTTCTCTCGTAGACTGAAACTTTCTTCCCCTCAAGCCCTGAAATTAATTTCTTTAAAAAGGCACTTCTGTGTCGCTGTACAGTAATGCCACAACACGGGTGCATTTTTAATAAAAATCAACACTTCTGCATTGCTTTGGAGAAATGCCAGAATGATACAGCATCCCTCCCTTTTGGAGATTCATGTTCTTTTGGACTTTACTTATGTCTGGCTGGATTTCTGAGATGCTGAACATGGTAACTGGAGCCCAAAAAGTCATTTTTTGTAAATGGTTGACTTAAAAGCAAAGTGTTCAGACCCCTGTATGATTGGGAGAAGGCTGCTTGATCACCCCCCCTTCCCAGCTCATTCCCCATCTCCAGAAAGCATAAAAAGGGCTGCTTTTTGCCTGCCTGAGTTATGAGAAGGCTGGACATGGTAACTGAAGCCAAAAAAGACATTTTTTTGTAAATGATTAGCTTAAAAACAAAGTGCTCAGACCCCTGTATGATCAGGAAAAGGATGCTTGATCACCCGCCCCCCTCTTTCCCTGCTCATTCCCCACACCCAATAAACAGAAATGGGGCTGTGTTTTGCCTGCCTGATCCCAAAGAGACTGTGGACACTACCTTTGACAATGTAGCACTTCAATGTGAACTGCACTATTAAAACAAAAAACTAGCAGAGCAGGAAATGGAGATGGGAGGGTGGGTGCAAGGAAAGGACAATGCTGCAGAGACTAGTGCCCTTCCCCCTCCATATGGGTTTGCCTCTGGTTGCTCACTAGTTGTTCACTGATGGGGTGCAAGATTAAAAGTGGCAAATCCACTTTCTGCTATTTCCCTCATCCCGAGGCAAATCTGGGCAAAATGCGAGCCAGCCTCAGAACTGCCTTGGGATGCAGGTGACATCATGTGGAGGGGGCTCTGAAACCTGCCAGGAACCAGAGGCTATCCAGAGGCAGATTCCTTGTGTGGAAACGGTCAGGGAGAAATAAGGAAGGATCACTCAAAGAAAGCCTAAAGAACAGTGTGTCATTTAGAAGTGGCAATTTTTTTTCATTCACATATATAAATATGATAAAAACTAGTTTACATTTGCCAAATGTTCCCTCTTCCCCTTCTGATAATTGCTTCAGTTATTGCTTAGATATTGTTCATTTATTGCCCTAGGAAGAAAAACAGATACATTGTGAAGTCTCAGAAAAGGAGACTCATGCTGTGAGACTTGACTGCAATGTCGGGTATTTATATGTAGATCACCTATCGAAGGTAAAACAAAGAGCTCTTTCTTTAAAAATTAAATGTCTCCATTTACTGTTTTAAGCTTCGCTAATGCCCAGGAGTGCACCTACCGTCTAATGTGATGAATGGCTTCATGCGTGTTCTTTTATTGCAACAGTTTATTCTCATTTTTCTTCTTTTGCATGATTAACAAATGGCCATTCAACTAAGATCTGTGGTATTACATCTGTAGCACAGCAGCATGTAGCTCCCGTCACTCTAGCAACAAAAAATTTAGGAGAAATAAAAATTGAGGCTGAAACTGATAGTGGCAAAACGATGCATACGATTTGCTGGGATTGTTTTCCATATTTGTTTTCATTATTTAAAAGACTCTCGGAAGTAAATCCTGTTACACTCAATAGTCCCTATTGAGTGTAGTTCCAATAGATCTTAATGGGTTTGAAAATGGGTTAGAAAAGCAGCGTATAGTACAAACACAGACGTTAACCTGGTGCTGTCACTGAAGTAGTAGATCATTTGAACAAAGCCTTCTTAAGGGGTCACCCTCCAACTGGGTAAGATCAGCAATTTGACCTCTGAAATGCATTCTCTCCGGGGACTCTTGCCTTGTGGCACAGCCTGCTTGAGCAGGCTAAGAAGACCCCCACAATTTATTATTCCACAGAATGCACAGAAACAGAGAAAAAATAGGGCCTGCTCTTCTGCAAAGCCTTTGGTTGAGGCCAGTAAACTGACAGCATCTATTGAACCCTCTGGAACCCCCCTCCAATTTAGTTATGCCCACCAGATATATAGTGGGGCAAACCTGGCCTGACCAATCTGTGAGGTCAAAATATTAAATTTTTGGATGCTGTTGTTATGGCTGATTGATGCGGTTACTGAATTTATGTTGTATCTGTCACTGGACTTCATGTTCTCTGTGAACCGCCCTGAGCCGCACAGGAGGGCTGTATAAAAATGGAAGGAAGGAAGGAAGGAAGGAAGGAAGGAAGGAAAGGAAGGAAAGGAAGGAAAGGAAGGAAGGAAGGAAGGAAGGAAGGAAGGAAGAAAGAAAGAAAGAAAGAAAGAAAGAAAGAAAGAAAGAAAGAAAGAAAGAAAGAAAGAAAGAAAGAAAGAAAGAAAGAAAGAAAGAAAGAAAGAAAGAAAGAAAGAAAGAAAGAAAAATTTTCAGGAGGGCATTCTTATAATTAGATTAAAACAATAATTGGAGGTCACTTTGATATGGCTGTAGTTCTGAAGTCTTATAATGCTTACTTGTTTTTACTGCATTTATGTTGTTGCCTTAGGCTGTTTTGTTTGCACTGTTTACTGGATATCTTATAGACAGAGAATTGTTTCCCATATTTTGTAACCTGCCCATGAGTCCCAGCGAGAAAAGAGGGTTGCACATAAAGTTAATGAATTAATTTACACCTAAAATGTTGTGTTCCTTCCACAGCTGGATTTTAGTTTTCTGCTGGATGCAAGCTCGCTTACGAGGGCAGGAGACGACCTCATCCTCAGCATCAATGCCACCTGGTAAATATTGTTTGATGCAGATTGCTGTCTCAGACTAGTAAAATCAAGAGTGGGGAGTTGGAAAGATAATTAATGATACAAGAAATGAAACAAAAACATCACAAGGTATAGAAGCATAGAGTTGAAAGTGAGTTCCAAGGCCATCTAGTTCAACCCTCTGCAGAATGCAGGAAATTCGCACCTACCTGCCCATCCACAGTGACCCCAATTCCATGCCCAGATGATGCCCCCCACAAAAACCCCAGAATCCTTGGCCATGCAAGAAAGGGCCACTGTAGGTATGGCCATAATACTTTCCCCCCCTAGATTAGCAGGACTTGAAGGTGCTTTGTCCAGAACATAACAGACATTAATACCAAATGGATAGTTCAGTAATGGTTGACTAACAAAAAACTATCTGCACTGAATACAGAAATAAATCTGTAATGTTTCTTTCCTTCTGTAGTGAAAATGAAGAAGACAAGGACATACTGCTGGACAACAGGCTAACTTTAACTTTGCCTCAGAAGTATGAGGTGGAGCTGAATGCTCATGGGTAAGTTGATAGTGAATTTTCAGATGAATATAAACCAGACTTTCTCAACCAAGGTTTCGTGACACCCTGGGCTTTCTTGACAGCCTTGGAAGGGTTTCCCAAATGTGTTGGATTTAAATAACTTTTATATATATTTTTAAACTGTCAAACATTTATCAGCTGATATGACCATACTAGAAATAAAGCCCATTTTATTATTGAATAAAATGGGTGCTAGGGGCCACCGCCCAGGGAAGCCCCCGCAGGGTGAAGGCTTCCCGGGGGTGTGGGATGCAGGGGCGACTGGGTAGGACCTGAAGCATTCTCCCGGCCGCGGGCTGGTCTCCTGGGGCCAGGTGAAGGCTGCGGCCCACCCACCCCCCATGACGGCTCGTCGCGGGGCCTTCTCCCAGCGCCAAGAGCAGCCTCGCCGCGTCAGCGACACAGCGAGGCTACTCCGGGGGCCGGGAGAAGGCTGCGGTCATCTGGTTCCCCCTCCCAAAATGGCCAATGATGGGCCTGGAGGGGAGGGGCCCTAGGTGGGCGTGTACCCAGCTATGCTTCCCAACTCTATTCTGCATGATCACATCACTTGTGGGGTTTTTTGAAGCCTGAAGAATGTTTCTCATCTGTAAAAAAGTTGAGAAAGGCTGATATAAACTGTTACATGGGCTGGAAAAAAACAACCTATAGATCTTTGTTATTGATGGGTGAGGTACCCCTGGCGCCAAGTGGAATTGGCACACCTAAAGCATGGGATTAGGGCTTGATTCTGATTGGGCTCAACTTAGCCTTATGTTCCATTTAGACTCATTCCAAGTTCCAGTTTTCTCTGTGCTCCTGATGATGCAATCTGTGGCCTGACAAAGCCTCCAGTTCCACACTCCACCCCACCCCCCACTCCCAGGTTGTAAGAAGGGCTGTCTATTCTGCATCTTAAATCAGGTGTCAGAATCCCTGGGAATGCGATTATGGAGGGCTTCTGGGTTCCTCTTATGGAGTCAGTGTTTTGTCACCCTCATTTCCTGACACTTCCTTTGCTGGCTCTGCTTCTAAATCAGGGCTTCCAACCAGGGTTCTGGGGAACCCTGGGGTTACGTGAGAGCTTCCCAGGGGATACGCAGCCTTTCCAAGAAGTTGGGATGGCTGCTGACATCACGAGATGTCACTGGAGCTCTACAGGCCTAGTTTCTTTCTCCACAATGGAAATGGTGACTGACTGACTGACTGACTGACTGACTGACTGACTGACTGACTGACTGACTGACCGGCTCCCGCATCTTACTTCTGCGCCCAGTTCTCTGAAGAGGCATGGCACCACTTTCAATATTCCTTAAAGCCTGAAAAATATTTCAGGGGTTCCTCTGTAGTCAAAAAGTTGAAAAAGGCTGTTCTAAATCCAGCTGTTCTAAATCCAGCTGTTCAGGCAGGCATTCCAGTGGTGCAGGACCTAATTCTTCTGTTTCCTCATCCTCAACAAAGGAGGCAGCTGGATGGCTCGTGACAATATTTGGCATCTTTTAAAAAAAAAAAAGTACCATTCCAATGATTAAGACACACTTTTTAATTGAGTTACTCTGTGTTCAGAGCTGTCAGCAGAGACCGTTTGGGAGACAGGCATAATAATATTTGTCTGACAGATATGGAGAACCTACAAATAAGCATAAGGAAGGGGGGTTTTAAAGGACAGGCAAAATCTGTCACATTTGACTCATATGGGTTTCTGTTAAAAGACCAGGCTGATATAGGATTGCCTTTGTTCCTACTGAAACGTAACATCCAATAGTTAGATTTTTAGAATGGCAGGGTCAACCAGTCAAGTTTATTCAGTCATTTGACCCATATAAATAATGGACTAAGAACAGTAAAATTGTATAACAGTAAAACTCTGTACAATTAAAATATCACAAATTAGTACAGAATTGTTACACACGAATATGAAGAACAACTATCATCAATAATAATAATAATAATATTTACTATTAAAAAACACAAGAGAAGAAAATAAAATATTAACTGGAGATCAAATGATTCACTCCAGGGATCACAACCACGTGAGATTTACCTCTACTTTGCTATCCTTCAAACATACTCTTGCTAATCCTATTCTAGTAGACATATAAACAAATTTTGCCACCATATAAAATGTGGTTGGAACTTTATCCCTTAACAAAACAAAGGTGTTACTATAATATGAGGAGTAAAGATGAGTGTTTAGTATAACGTGACAGCAAACGGAGAGTTAAACTATCCCCGATACTGCTATAAAACGGGCCAGATAAAACGTTGTGTGAGATTGTTTCCATTCGGCTGGTATTACAGGGGCATAGATGTCTCCGATGGTTGCCTAAGGAACCTGTCCTCCAGAAGAGCTGAAGGAAACGCATTAAAATCTGCTCTGGAAAATGCCCAACAGTATTTTGATATAGAGATATTTGAAAAATAAGGAGCTGGAGTATTTCCTAACTATCTTTTCAAGGTGCTGTATGGTCTGGGAAGTATAACTGTTTCTTCCTGAAGTTAGAATGGCATAGGAAAGGCTACCACTTGAAGATTTAGAAAGCTAAATGAACATGTGTTGGTATGCAACATATAAGTCTAAATGTTCTGCCCTTTCTTTTGGAAAACGCTCTTTTTTAGGCTTGTATCGCCAATGTCATTTGTTTATGGACCTAGCGAAGAAAATGTGGCAGTTACTTGCATGAAGGAAATGATCAACTTTACTTTCCATGTAAGTGTGGCTTGTTGGAGAAACCATTTTCTATATCTACTGACTTTGAAAAGTAAATGATAAACAGGAGAATCATTGCTCTTCACTTTGTTACGTCCTATAGAAATGCATTTCTTTATCAGGAAGCTGATCCAATTGTGAAAGAAATATCGCTACACGTTCTGACCAGTGAAACTCTGGCCCATTCCGCACAAGGATCAATGTGGCAAATTGCTTACAGAAAGAAAAAACGGAATTTAAAATAGTGGAATTTGGCGTAACGCATACCTGCCTTTGTAGTGGAATCCAGTTGCGTTTCCGGTCTCGCCAAAAATCGCTAGAAAGGAAGCGATTTTTTCTGTGCTTTGTCCCGCCCCTGGCTGTCAATCAAACGAGCAGCCAATGGGCGGTTGTTACCATGCTTCGGAAAAGCCCCTTTCCCTTTAAGAACGGGGTATTTTTAAAAAAGAAAAACACACGTTGCAACGAATATGCCTTGATTCCTTGCTTCCTCCTAACGTATAGACCCATCTAGCTGACAGCTGGCATGTGAGCTGCCGTTTCATCGTTGCCATGCTCCCCCGAGTGAACCCCCCCCCTGGTGCATGGGCGCGATTTTCGGCCGAAAATAAAGGGAACTTGCAAACGGGGCTGTGTTGTGCTTGTTGACTTGAGGGGAGCTTTAAAGCAGCTCTGTGGAGGGACTGCAGCCAGAGAAGCCTTGCTGGGTGAATGAAGGCTTGCCGGCTCGTTGCTCTCTGCTCGCTCCAAGAAAAAAAAATGGCGATCGCTTCGCCGGAAGTTCAGAGGAGAGAGCCAGGGGGAGGGACTTTGCTGAAACTGCAACAATGGTAACGCACAGAACTTTTTCTATACTGTTGCAGATTATTTGCAAGAGTGTAGCACTTTCCAGAGGGTGAATCCACTTTTTGGGATTTCCCTGGAAGCGCTACAACGAAGCGCTTTTAGCGGGATTGTTTCAGGAGTGTGGCA
Organism: Paroedura picta; assembly: GCF_049243985.1. Lineage (NCBI taxonomy): Eukaryota > Metazoa > Chordata > Lepidosauria > Squamata > Gekkonidae > Paroedura > Paroedura picta. The sequence continues at coordinate 29,747,939 of NC_135370.1, read as the reverse complement.
GATTGTGTATGACATCGTGCATAACTGCATATTAGTAGCGATTACAATTTGCAACCCTTCTGCTACATTAAACTTGTGTGGAATGGACCTCTCTGTTGGATCTCCTTTAAACAATCTCGGAACATATTTTCTGTAATATTTCCTGAGGTGAAAAACTACGTCCTTTCATAGTTGTTTTCTGTGGTGCAGAGAAGACGGTGTAGCTTTTTGATCTTAAAATACCATATAGACATGTTGTCAGCGCAGCAGAATGTTTAAAATGGAGAAAAATGTTTAAAAGTCTTTCTGAGCTATGAATGAGTGTAATAGAAAAAAATCAGTCAACAACAACAACAAGTCTTTAATTGTTATTGTTGTTATGTGCGAAGTCGTGTCCGACCCATCGCGACCCCATGGACAATGATCCTCCAGGCCTTCCTGTCCTCTACCATTCCCCGGAGTCCATTTAAGTTTGCACCTACTGCTTCAGTGACTCCATCCATCCACCTCATTCTCTGTCGTCCCCTTCTTCTTTTGCCCTCGATCTCTCCCAGCATTAGGCTCTTCTCCAGGGAGTCCTTCCTTCTCATGAGGTGGCCAAAATATTTGAGTTTCATCTTCAGGATCTGGCCTTCTAAAGAGCAGTCAGGGCTGATCTCCTCTAGGACTGACTGGTTTGTTCGCCTTGCAGTCCAAGGGACTCGCAAGAGTCTTCTCCAGCACCAGAGTTCAAAAGCCTCAATTCTTTGACGCTCGGCCTTCCTTATGGTCCAACTTTCGCAGCCATACATTGCAACTGGGAAGACCATAGCCTTGACTAAACGCACTTTTGTTGGCAGGGTGATGTCTCTGCTTTTTAGGATGCTGTCTAGATTTGCCATAGCTTTCCTCCCCAGGAGCAAGCGTCTTTTAATTTCTTTGCTGCAGTCCCCATCTGCAGTGATCTTGGAGCCCAGGAAAATAAAATCTGTCACTATCTCCATTTCTTCCCCTTCTATTTGCCAGGAATTGAGAGGGCCGGATGCCATGATCTTTGTTTTCTTGATGTTGAGTTTCAAGCCAACTTTGGCACTCTCCTCCTTCACCCGCATCAACAGGCTCTTTAGTTCCTCTTCACTTTCTGCCATTAGAGTGGTATCATCTGCATATCTGAGGTTGTTGATATTTCTCCCTGCAATCTTGATCCCAATTTGTGATTCCTCTAATCCCGCATTTCTCATGATGTGCTCTGCATACAAGTTAAATAGGCAAGGCGACAGTATACAGCCTTGCCGAACTCCTTTCTCAATTTTGAACCAGTCAGTGATTCCATGTTCAGTTCTCACTGTTGCTTCTTGACCTGCATATAAATTTCTCAAGAGACAAATAAGATGCTCTGGTATTCCCATCTCTTTAAGAACTTGCCACAATTTGTTGTGCTCCACACAATCAAAGGCTTTAGCATAGTCAATGAAGCAGAAGTAGACGTTCTTCTGGTACTCCCTAGCTTTCTCCATGATCCAGCGTATGTTGGCAATTTGATCTCTAGTTCCTCTGCCTCTTCGAAATCCTGCCTGTACTTCTGGAAGTTCTCGGTCCACATATTGCTGGAGCCTAGCTTGTAGGATTTTGAGCATAACTTTGCTAGCATGAGAAATTAGTGCGATGGTGCGGTAGTTTGAACATTCTTTGGCATTGCCCTTCTTTGGGATTGGAATGTAAACTGACCTTTTCCAATCCTGTGGCCATTGTTGAGTTTTCCAAATTTGCTGGCATATTGAGTGTAGCACTTTTACTGCATCGTCCTTTAAGATTTTGAATAGTTCAACTGGAATGCTGTCACTACCACTAGCTTTATTGTTGCTCAGACTTCCTAAGGCCCATTTGACTTCACATTCCAGGATGTCTGGCTCCAGGTCAGTAACTACCCCATTGTGGTCATCAGGGATGTTAAGCTCGCTCTTGTATAGTTCTTCTGTATAATTTTGCCACCTTTGTTTGATCTCTTCTGCTTCTGTGAGGTCCCTACCATTTTGGTCCCTTATCATACCCATCTTTGCATGAAACGTTCTCTTCATATCTCCAATTTTCTTGAAAAGATCTCTGGTCCTCCCCATTCTATTGTTTTCTTCTATTTGTTTGCACTGTTCATTTAAGAAGGCATTCTTATCTCTTCTAGCTTTTCTCTGGAATTCTGCATTCAATTGGGTGTATCTTTCTCTTTCTCCCTTGCCTTTCACTTCCCTTCTCTCCTTAGCTATTTGTAAAGCTTCCTCAGACAGCCATTTTGATTTCTTGCATTTCTTTTTCTTTGGGATGGTTTTAGTTGCTACCTCTTGTACAATGTTGCGAACCTCCGTCCATAGTTCTTCAGGCACTCTGTCTATCAGATCTAATTCCTTAAATCTATTTGTCACCTCCACTGTGTATTCGTCAGGGATATGATTTAGTTCATACCTGAGTGGCCTAGTGCTTTTCCCTACTTTCTTCAATTTAAGCCTAAATTTTGCAACAAGAAGTTCATGATCTGAACCACAATCAGCTCCTGGTCTTGTTTTTATTGACTGGATAGAACTTTTCCATCTTTGGCTGCAGAGCACATAGTCAATCTGATTTCTGTGTTGACCGTCTGGTGATGTCCATGTGTAGAGTCGTCTCTTGGGTTGCTGGAAAAGAGTGTTTGCTATGACCATTGTATTCTCTTGACAAAATTCTACCAGCCTGTGCCCTGCTTCATTTTGTACTCCAAGGCCAAACTTGCCTGTTATCCCGGTTATCTTTTGGCTTCCTACTTTAGCATTCCAATCCCCCATGATGATAAGCACATCATTTTTGGGCGTTGCTTCTAGAAGGTGTTGTAGGGCTTCATAGAACTGATCAACTTCATCCTCTTCAGCAGCAGTGGTTGGGGCGTAGACCTGGATCACTGTGATGTTGAATGGTTTGCCTTGGATTCGAACTGAGATCATTCTGTCATTTTGGGGATTGTATCCCAAGACTGCTTTTCCTACTCTCTTATTGATTATGAATGCTACTCCATTTCTTCTGCGAGATTCTTGTCCACAGTAGTATACCTGATGGTCATCTGAATTAAATTCACCCATTCCTGTCCATTTTAGTTCACTGATTCCTAAAATGTCGATGTTCAGTCTTCTCATTTCTTGTTTAACCACGTCCAGCTTGCCTTGATTCATGGATCTGACGTTCCAGGTTCCTATGGAATAAAAATCTTTACAGCATCGGACTGTCTTTTCGCCACCAGTTACTTCCACAACTGAGCGTCCTTTCGGCTTTGGCCCAGCCGCTTCATTCATTCTGGCGCTACTCGTACTAGCCGTCTGCTCATCCCCAGTAGCATATTGGACACCTTCCGACCTGAGGGGCTCATCTTCCAGCGTCATATCGTTATGCCTATTGGAACTGTCCATAGAGTTTTCATGGCAAAGATACTGGAGTGGTTTGCCATTGCCTTCTCCAGTGGATCACCTTTTGTCAGAGCTCTCAGCTATGACCTGTCCGTCTTGGGTGGCCCTGCACGGCATAGCTCATAGCTTCACTGAACTACGCAAGCCCCCTTGCCACAACAAGGCAGCGATCCTTGAAGGGGGAAGTCTTTAATAGCATATAAAAATACAATATAAGAAGGGAAAGTGCAAAAGGATCCACTGCTAGTGAGAACAAAGGCAAAGATCATGCTTTAGACATAATACATTCACGATTTCTCATGGCAAGATGTAAAAACTTTGCTACTGGTTCAATTATATCAGGGTTCTGGGATGTCAAAAGAAACTGAGTCTTTCGTTCATCCGAATGCAGTTCTCTTTTACACACCAGTGAGTTAAGAAATTTGGCTCAGATCGAAGAATAAAATGGACAATGGAAGAAAACGTGTGTAATTGAATCTATACAGCATTGTCCACATGGGCACAAGCTAGCTGAATACGGGATCTGTTGAAATCTCCCAAATAGAACAGCAGAAGGTAGAGCATTAGTTCTAGCTAACATGAATGCTCTACGCCAGTGGTCCCCAACCCCTGGTCCAGGGACCGGTACCAGTCCGTAGATCAGTTGGTACCAGGCCACGGCTCCTCCTCATCCTCCTCTCCGGCTACTGCCTCAGGGGCTGCCCTGACACTCTGCCACCTGCTCACCTTTGGTGCTCTCCAGCGGCCACCATGGCTGGGGCTCCCCCTTGGCATGGCACTGCGCAGCTGCTGCTGGCTGCATTCCCCAGTGGGCGGCGGGAAGTCAGATGCGCTGGCAGGAAAGCAAGCGGAGCAGGGGCTCAGGTGGTGGTGATGCCCCTCGGCAAAAGACTACCCCCCCCCGGCCTCAGTAAAAATGTCAAGTGTTGACCGGTCCCCGGTGATAAAAAGGTTGGGGACCACTGCTCTACGCTGTTGTGGGATGATTAGATGGTAGAAGTACGCAGCTAGGGGCTGAGAGCTTGGTGAGATCCCCAAGCTCAATGGCGAGCAAACGTTTCTAGCTTTACTGCTAAGTTCCTGCAGTTCTATGTCTAATAGTCTGCGTTTAATTAAATTAAATGCAGTCTTTTCAGATATCAGATACAAGGAGTCTAAAGATATCCCTATAGATTTAATTTTTCCCTCAATGTGTCCTAACCAAGTAGATGACTCATGTTCAGATAGCATGAGGGAAATTAGACTATTGGGGTCAGATATAAAATGAATGCGAAGTCAGAACTTGATTGTTAACAACCATACTCTGGTTTCCAATAGTCTTTGGCTGGTTTCTAGACATAGGACTGCGTAAGAGACACAGTTCGTGGTCCCAAGGATTTTACGAAGGAAGACAGATTGGAGATTTTCAACTGCTTGGTTAAAAGCGTTTATCCAAATAGGGATGCCATAGAACAGTTGGGGAAGGCACTGGCAAACCACCCCGTATTGAGTCTGCCATGAAAACGCTGGAGGGCGTCACCCCAAGGGTCAGACATGACTCGGTGCTTGCACAGGGGATACCTTTACCTTTTACCTTTACCTTTAGAACAGTTGGGCACTTAGTTTCCCATTGAATACTTTGAGAGCTGCTGGCACGTACTGGTTACCACTGGTGTAGAAGAAACGTGTAATTGCCAGGGCACTAGTTTTTGCAGATGTGATTGCATATTTCCTCTGTGTAGCCCAATTTGCATTATGGTGAAAAAATATTCCCAGGTATTTGAAGCTTTTAACTTGTTCAATGTTGTTACCTCTTACATTCCATTTAAGAGGCTTCCAAGGCTTTCCAAAAACCACAATTTTTGACTTCTCAAAGTTCAGAGCAAGTTTGTTTACTTCACAGAAGTCCAGGAATTGAACCAGTAAGCGTTTTAAGCCAATTTGTGAATGGGACAGCACTACCGCATCATCTGCGTATAAAAGCAGTGGGATGTGAAGAGAACCAATTTTTGGGCTATGGCCAGAATTGGGGGATAAGGACGGAGCAAGGTCATTTATAAAAAGGTTAAATAGGAGGGGAGCCAAAATGCATCCTTGTTTTACCCCTTTGTTGATTGGTATTTTAGGAGTAAGACTCCCAAGGGGGGTGAGTTTGACTTGGCAACAGGTAGAAGAATAGAGTTTCCTTATAAGATATAGGAGCCTTTTATCTATCTTCATCTTTAACAGCTTATCCCAGAGAAGATCTCTAGGGATAGAATCAAAGTCCCCCTTAAGGTCCAGAAAAGCTGCAAAGAGCTTTGGACCCTCTTTCTTACTATATTTGTTGACAAGGTAGGCAAGGATGGTGCAATCATGATCAAGGTAGGATTTCCCTTGACAGAATCCAACCTGCTCAGGGCCTAGAATCTTTTCCTTAGTCAACCACAAGGTAAGTTTGTTTGATATATAGCTTCCCAACATATAGAGCATATAGCTTCCCAACAATAGAGAGAAGGCTGATGGGTCTATAATTTGTTGGGAGCAAGCGGTCACCCTTTTTAAATACTGGAACAAGGATTGCATTTGTCCATGAGTCAGGCATTAAGCCTGTTTTGTTAATTACAGTAAAGAGAGCAGCCAAGAGAGGAGCCCACCAGTCTGGGAAGGTTTTAAGCAGCTCAGGAGGGATCGCATCAGGTCCTGGTGCTTTTCTAGGCTTTAGTTGATCATTACAAGCCCTGACTTCATCAGGCATCACTGGGGCCCAGTCTGGGATATCTGGCAGGTTGATCTCGGGGAGGCTACAGGAGCTTACTCTGTCCTCATGGAATAGGTTTAAGAAATATTCATACCAAGTAAGGGAGGGGATGAAGTTTGTTAAAGAAGATTTCTCATGAAAGGCTCCTGAAACTAGGACCCAGAATTGTCTTGGATTGTTGGTAATCGTAGCCTGCACAAGTTGTTCCCATTGTTTTTTAATATAATCTCTTTGCTTTTTCTTTGTTAGTTGATATAATTGATTTTTCAAATGGAAATATTCCGCAGGCATAAGCTTAGCACTGGATTCCCTATAATCATGATAAATGGCACGGATTTGAGATTTTAATTTGCAGCATTCATCATCAAACCAAGGATTTAGGGTTCTTCTTTGGGTTATTTTCTGTGAGTTTGATTGGGGGCTAAATAGCTGATGAATGTGAGTGATTATATTATTGTAATTTTTTATAACCTCAGAGGGATTATTATTGATGTTGGGTATGGAGTTAAATGTTGTTAAAGTACTGGCAGTAAATAGATCTTTGATCTTTCCAGCAGTGCTTTGTGACCACGGGATCTTACATAGGGTACCTTGGACATTTTCAGAGCCCATACTTGGCGAAGATGACCTTAGGGGAGAAGACGTCTTGATGGTCAATATCAGTGGGAGGTGATCGCTATCAGTGCGGTCTCCAATACAAAATACCTCTAATTGGTCTTTCAAAGCAGGGGGAAACAATATATATTCAATCACACTGCTACCTCTCCCAGAGGCAAATGTGAATTCCCCAGGATTCGTTCCTTGGGGGAACTAAATGGCTCGTTCCTTGGGGGAACGAGCCATTTAGTATCAATCTGTTGAAACGTATGCAAAATTTGGCCAATGAGATTCCGGCATTACTTATATGAGAATCTTTGGAATGTCTTATATCAGAAAGACAAATGGGTAGGGGTTCATCTGGGTCCAAGCCCAGTGCCCTAGAGAGTGCAGGGCCATCTTTGCCTATCCTTGCGTTGAAATCTCCTGCAAGCAGCATTTCAGTCAAGGGGAATTTTGCTTCAAGCTCCTCAACAAATATTGTGAAGCGGCTTCAGTGGAAGTGCAAGTTTTGCTGGTCCAGGCAAGGAGGGAAATAAGCATTAATTACTATTAAAGCTATGTTGGAAAATTTTAGGAAGAAGGCCTGCGCAATGGGATTGCAAACAGATAGAGCAGTGAGTTCTATGCTTGCCTGTTGGGAGCATAAGAGGGTTAATCCTGCTCTGTAGCGCCCCTTGGACTTGTAGGCTAACACTGAATGGGATTCATATCCCTCTAAGCTAATTTCATAATGTGACCATGTCTCCTGTAATAGAACCACATCAAAACCTTTGATAAAACATATGAAATCTGGATCATTCACCTTACTTTTCCAACCAGCAACATTCCAGGAGAGGATCTTGATTGCTCGGAGAGAGGGGTCCTTTAAGAGTCAATCAGTTTCAATTAGCTGCTCAAGAGATTTGTTAGGGTCAAAGAAAACACTGCCATTACCCTTTCCTGGACAATTGTGTCTATGTGCTGTCTCGATATTGTCCCTTTTATGGCAGTTTCCCTCCCCCTGAGTCGTAAGAGCATTGGTTGGTGGTCCTAGATGTTTATTTCTCTCAGGCGCTGTTTCTGTTGGTGAATCCTTGTTATAAGGGGCAATAATAGTCATGTTGGAGTCATGGTTAGGCACATCCATATTTGACGGAGTAGATAAGGGAGTTGTGCTGGCTGTGCTTTTCAGTAAGCTGGTTCTCAGGTACTCCAGCCTGTCTGTGATCAGTTGCTGATCCATGGGAGATAAAGTCTTTAAAGGAACCCAACAATTTTCCCCTCTAAGATGTCGTTATCTGATGAAAGATCCGAGGAGGTCTTTAAACCAGGAGGCAGGTCTATCCAGCTGATCAGGTCAGTTGAGGCAGTTGGGTTTTTTTCTTTTCTTTCTTTCCTCTTCTCAGAAGACTCAATACGCTTGTGCTGTCTCAAAGATTTAAAATTAGGAAATAAAGGCAAAAAGGTTGTATTATTAAAAACACGCGCTGGAAAGACCCCCTTTGCACTTAGAAGGGGTTTGTTACAAAGCAGCAGGGATGGTACTTTGGGGCTGCTGAATGGTAGTAAAACCCTCTGTGTGTGATTGGGATTGGGTAGCGTTTCCACTGCAATTAGGTCAGCATATTTCACTTGATCACCCAAAAGGGCTCTCAGGTGTCTTTTAACAAGTAGCTTGGATCGCCAAGAGGGAATGTAACCATTAAAGCTACAAACAGTTAAGCTGACCTTGTGTGGCTGCAAAACTGGTGGTAGGTAGCTTCACTTCCTCTATCATGCAGCCGTGAGGGAGTATTGGTGATTTTTAAAGCAAAAGCACCCTGTTGTGGGGCAGTAGTTGTACCTAGTGAAGGCTCTTTATGTAAGGTGGACTCTTTTAATTTGGAGCTCTTACCAGCTAAGTCAGAGACCCTAGCAATTAGGTTGTCCACTTGCTCATGCAATGAAGATAGTACTTTGCAGATATAGTCTATTGTTTTTGCAGTCAGTAAGAGCAAGTCAGCCTGTGCATCATCAACCCCCTTCATGTTCCCATCATCTGGAGGGGGGTCTGAGTTCTCCAAATTTACGTCAACCTCTCCTCTAGCAATATCCAAAACAAAGTTTCCAGAGGAATCATCCAGAACATCTGCCAAAGGTGCAAATTGATTGGAGGCAGGGATTTGTGTAAGGAGCCTGTTGCTACAAAATATTCTCTCATCTTTGATTGTTTAGAGGCAGGGAGAAAATGATCCTCAGACTCGGTATCTCTTGCTCGTTTATGCACCCCCATTTTAAGTTATTTCACCTCTGGTGTTTTCCCTTTCCTTGCACATCCACTCCAAACCCACAGCTGTCCCAGCTACTGTTTTAACTGTTCTTATGTAAGAAGCTGTGGAAGTCCAAGGTCAGGCAATATAAGCAGGTGTAGCTGCTAATTGTTAATTTGCTGCAGTTTATCACAATTTGTGGAGGCTACTTGGTTTAAAACCTGAGTGCAGCAGTTAATAAGATAAAATGAAACATGTTTAAAACAATAAAAGAATAAAAGCACTTAACTAGGAGGTTACTTGTGGAGCACGTCTCTGCCGCTTTCCCCTCTGGCATTACAAAGCGACTCATGCTTTTATGACATCCTAGTTTCATGGAAGTTAACACGATCTGAAGTAGTAATGCAATATTAAAGTGATAGTAAAATAGTAGTAAAATGATAGTAAAGCAGTAGTAAAATGATGGTAAAGTAGTAGTAAAGTAGCAGCAAAGTGATAGTAAAGTAGCAGTAAAGTAGCAGTAAAGTGATAGTAAAGTAGTAGTAAATTGTTGTGAAGTGGTGGTGATTGTAGTGAAGTAGTAGTGGTAATAGTAGTCATCGTATTTCTCTTTCACTTAGCATTAGTATCTTGTTGACATAGTGTTCTATTGTTCTTATTTGGATGCAGTTGAGTTTAATGTGTATTTATTTTATCTCCTAGTCATCCCTCCTTAATATCACCTTTTTCTCTAACTAGGATGATATGTTTTGTCTGTATTCCAAAACTCCTTGTTAGAAGTAGTTATTTATATATCCTGCTTTTCACTATCTGAAGTAGTAATAGTAAAGTATTACTAAAGTAGTAGTGAAATAATAGTAAAGTTGTAAAGTAGTGGTAAAGTTGTAGTGAAGTAGTAAAATGAAGCTGTGTGGCTTTAACAGGAAAGTGGCATCTGCCCACCTCTTTCAATTTTGCACTAATAGAGCAAGCTGTATGAATGAAGCTAAAGCTTGCATAGGGCAGGCAGTAGGGGATTGATTTGGAACAATATCAGCTTTTTGTAGGAGCCCACTTGTACTACATGTTGAGAGGTTCCCCTAATCTTAAGTAGTAACTTTTCCATGGGATTTGCTGTTGAAACAGGTTGCCACGATCTTGTTCCAATCACAACCCACTGAAAATAAATGTCAAAACGAATTATTGTAGGTCACTTAAAGTTACCATTAATACCTTTCCTGTTCAGACAATTCAACATATTTTCTTAATTGTACATCTCATTTTAGTTTTCTAACAATTACACCATGTGAAATCATCTCATGTTAATCACAAAGGCAGTGTTGCCACACAACTTTTACAGTTCTGATCCAGCAGTTTTAGAAGTCCCACCACAAAATTTGTTTTTTCACATTGGAATCTTGTGTCACCTTAAAAGCTTGACACACATTCCTGCAAAAGATTTAATTGAGTAGAGCCCACAACATTTGGATTTTGTTTATAGACATTTGTAACATACTAATACTTGTAAAAGTATTAGTAAAGTAGTAGTGAAATAATAGTAAAGTGGTAAAGTAGTGGTAAAGTAGTGGTAAATTTTCTTAATTGTACATTTCATTTTAGTTTTCTAGACGTTATAGTGAGTGGCGGATGAATGAATGAATGAATGAATGAATGAATGAATGTGGATTTACCTCATTTAAATTATCCAAACAAAATACATTTTGATGCAAGTAACAAACCAACCGTAAGATTCTTGAAAGTACTAGATCATGGGTGGCCAAACTCTGGGTCTCTAGATTATAGTTCATGGACATCTGGAAAACCACAGTTTAGCCACCCTTGTGTGTTCTGGAATACAAGTTTCCATGCTAGAAGGCATCTAAATAACGATGCCTCCACAGTCCTGGAGAATGAGGTCCATAGATCAGAAAGTATCTACAAAGACAATTTTTACCAATTGTATTTCTCCCATGGATTGTTTCTGCCATAAATCTTGGCCTTGCTTCAGAGTACACGTTATACATATATGCAGGCATAAGTTGGTCTCCAGATATCTTGGACCCAAGCTGGGGTTTTTTGGTTTTGAAGGTTATCACCAGAACTTTTTTGTGAGCCTCGAAGCAGGGTAGTTGGCACCAGATGGGAACTATGTGCTTCTGTGGCTAGTCTTTGCTCCCCCCCCCATGTGTGTAACTCTTTATCCAACTAGATGCTACCAAGGACTGAATGACTGTGGCCCCTGAGATCTACCTTCTCGTGAAATTTAGAATGACCTTCAGCCTTCTCTTTAATGTGGCCTATTTTACTACTCAGGTCAGTAATCCTGGCCTATGTCTGGCTCCTGATGTGGACTTGAAGATACAGATACCCAATGCCATTGCACCGAAAGATAACCGGCTCTTCAACATTTTAGACATTCAGGTACGCCTAGCTTGTCTATGTTCATATGGAGCAGGAGTGGCCAAATCGTAGCTCGCCAGATGTCCGTGGACTGCAATTCCCACATGCTGGTGGGGGCTCATGGGAATTGTAGTCCAAAGACATCCAGAGAGCCACAGTTTGCCCACCTGAGCTTCAAGTGGGATATTGCTGTTGAGGGACTGCCATTTAATCTGTGCATTGCAACTGTGTCATTGCAAGGCTGCAGCGAGATGTAAAGGCCTTGGGGGAGCCTCTCTTTAACATGGGATAGATCCATCCTGTTAGTAGGGTTGGCACAGGGACTTGCCCATGAAAGCTGGATCTTGCTCATTTGTCTGGAGAATTGGCTTTCTGCCAGCAGAATAAAGCTAAGCAAGTCTAAGATGTTAGTCCTGCTTTTTAAAGAAAAATAGGAATTTAATAGCCTTCCAGGCTTTCTCAACTGGTGTTTCATGAAACCTTGAGACTTCTTGATGGCCCTAGAAGAGCTTCCCAAATGGGTGGGAGTTAATTAATGTTTTATCTCTTTTTAAAATTTGTTAAACATTTATCAGGTGATGTGACCATATATGGTCATATAGACATGCCTCCCTTCTCCTAAAATGGCCAATGATGGGCCTGGAGGGGGTGGGGGTGTCCACAGCTGTGCTTCCCAACCATATTCTTCACGATCGCACCATTTCTGGGGCTTCTTGAAGCCTGAAGAATATTTCAGGGATTTCTCAAGGGTAAAAATGTTGAAAAAGAATGGCCTAGCCCAATGAAATACTTCCTGTAAGTCCTGCTGTGGATGGCTTATTTCTAAAGAAAAATCTGTTCACACAGGTGGATCATGCAGGATTCAGAAGCTGGCCATTTTATCGGAATGGGGACTTAAGACACTAATTCTGCTCTTGCTCATTTTTAGACAACGGCTGGAGAATGTGTCTACAACAGTCTTAGAGAATGCAGCATGCCAGAGAAAAATGAAAACCCACTGCAGGATCTGATAACTTTTCTGTCAAAGCCTAACAGAAGGCTGTTGGTAATTCCTCTGCTTTATTTGATCATTTGTCTTGAGGATTGCTAAAAACACGCAGTTTTAGATCTAGACTTGCGTCCAGAGAACTGTGAGTTCGACTCTGCCCATAGAATAGTTTTCTGCTCCCTCCGCTTTGACTCAGCCTGCTTTGCTTTCTCAGAAGCTGGCCTTACAAATCAGAGGAGCCTTGGGAAAGGCACAGGGTGGGGTATGAAATGGGATGGGTGGCATGGGAAGGAAGAATAAACCAAAGGGCCAATTTTTGGTGGGGTAGTACGGGGAACTACCACTGTGTCCATCGGTTCCCACTCTCGTCGGTAGGATGGCAAGACTGTGGCCTGGCTGGACAAGGGGATAAATTGATGTAATAGTACCACCATCTTTTAGTTTAATAATTTTAACAATGTAATCGGGGTATTTAAGGGGTTTTATTGTATTTTTACTCTTTTATTGTGTAAATCGCCGTGAGCCCGAATGGGAATGGCGGTATATAAATTCAAGTAATAAATAATAATAAATAACTTTTACAAGGAACTTGGGCTAAAACTATGTCAGTCTTTAGTGAGGTTGAGCATATGGAATTTCCAGAGATAGGTGGGGCAAATTCAAGAATCCAGGGCAGATTCAAATGCATTGATAGTGCACTGATAACAGGTAGCAGCACAGCAATGTACATGAGATTTAGTTTATTATTGCCCCTGAATAAATGTTTGTAGAAGACAACCATGTGACTAAACCCAGCTGTGCCACATGGTCTTGGAAATGATGGCGGTTTTTCCATGACCGACCATAAAGCTCCTACATGAAAACAGCAAACAAATTAATTTTAAAATAGTATCTGATCTTTTATCCCTTCAGTACTGTATGAAAGATGACCCGCTGTGTTTGCAAATACATTGCAACTTTGGAGACTTGGAAAGTGGGAAAGAAGCTACTGTTCATATCTATCTGGAAGCAACCCCATCACTGTTAAACGCGGTAAGGGACATTTGGATTGTAATAGATCATATTTTATTCATATCATTATATTTATATTTACAGACCGCCCCTCTTTATCATTCTTGATGTATCTCTGACTTTCTGTTTCTCTTTCGCTTTCTTTATATCTGTTTCTTTCTCCTTATCTCTTTTTCTTTCTTGGTTTCTTTCTGTCACTTTCTGTTGTTCTTTCTTTCTTTCTTTCTTTCTTTCTTTCTTTCTTTCTTTCTTTCTCTCTCTCTCTCTCTTTCACTCTATCGTTCTTTATGTATCTCTCTTACTTTCTTTTTCTTTATCTCTTTCTTTCTATCCATGTCTTTCTCCTTCTTTTTCTTTTATTTCTCCTTCACTCTATCGTTCTTTATGTATCTATTTATTTTTCTCTTTCTCTTGGGGTTTACAAAATAGTTAAAAGCATTCATGATCAGTTTAAAGCATCCTATAATTCAGTGGTCCCCAACCACCAGGCTGCCGCCCGCTGCCAGGCCACGACTCCCCCCCCCCCCGCAGTGAGAAACTTCCCAGGCCACAAGCAAATCGGCCGCCAAAGCAGCCGATTAGCTTGCGGCCTGGCAAACTTCTTTTTGCAGGAGGGGGGGGAGAGGGAAGCGCGGCCGCCGGCACAAATGAGCATGCATGAACCTGCCGCGTATGCACGCACCTGTCATGCACGCACGTTTGCAGCTGCGCATGGCGCAAACGCACATGCGTGGACCTGCCACACATGTGCATTTGCGCATGGGCTGCTGCGCATGTGCATCGGCCGGATCGCCCTCCCCCCCACCCGTCCGCAGCTTGAAAAAGGTTGCGGACCACTGCTATAATGAACACCCTTACCACCCCACCCCACCCCTCTTCCATCTGGCCTATTGATTGGCTGTTGGACAGGAACAAATGTTCAGAAAAGAAGAAAGGGGGGGGGGGGTTAGTACCTGGAGAGGAGAGGTAGGAGGCCAGCATGATATGCATATCTGAGAATCAAGAGCCTTGCCCAGATAATAATCTTTTTTTTTTAAGTCTTGCTGGTTTCAATTGCAGAGATTGAAGTGCATTGATCCTAAAAGCCCTTAAAAGTGATTGGATTGTCCCCTGTGAGATTTCCAACTGTCCCTCATGTGAATGTATCACTCCCATTTCATGTTCCAAGTCACCTTTCTTTTGGTCCGGCTTGCAGCACTCATCAGTGTAACGTATTGTAACGTATCTTTTACAAACAGGATGCAGCTTCAGTACTTAAATTTGAGTTGAGAGGGAAAGTTTCATCAGATCAACATCCTAAAGTCATTGAACTGCACAAGGACAAGCAAACTGCATATGCAAGTATTCTCAAACTATGCTTAATTAGAAAGTGATATTGTTTTTTTACAAGAACTCCTGTAACTGGTAAGGCAAATTAGCATAATTAGATACCAACACACAGTGGGTAAGGAATAGTCAGTGATGCCTCCCAGATCAACTTTGCCCTTTATCAAGGATTTTCCAGGATGGGGAAAGTAGATGGTTGGAGTATTCAGTATTGACCATTGATTGACTGGTGGAAGAGGCATGATTTCAGCACCAGATGCAGAGTCCACAGATGGATCCATACATCACTGGTTCTAGGGCCCTTATGAGAAAATAACTTATAGCTACAACTGTACAGGAAGCTAATGGATACCCTGGGCACCTTCCTAAAAGCTAAATTGTTTCATGGAGTTTGCGCAGTTTGATAGAATTTTTACTGTACAGTTATTGTTATACATAGATTAATTTCTAGATAATGAAGAGTGGACTGATTGTGCAATAGGGGTGTGCATTCGGTATTGCCAAGCTGGAGAAAAACCCTCATTGGTATTTTCCAACCAATCTGTTAGGTTGGGACTGTATTTTGACTATCCAAAATGTTCAAGCCTGAAAAATCCTAAAAATATTCAGGATGGCGGGATAGTAGGATTTAAAGGGATTTGTTCTTTTTAAATGGCTCTGCATGAACTCACCACTTCCCTTTCAATGTCTATTTCCCCCTTCCATTGAAAGAAATGGAGGATAGGGGCCCTCTTCTTGGGCTCCCATAGAATTGAAATTGGGTGGGAGGGGGGCATTAAAGAGTACCAACAGCTATGCAGAAAATTTGATGACTCTCCCTCAAAAAAGTCCCCCCACCCCTGCTCCCGGAATCTCAGATACCCCCAGCCATTGACTATAATGGTCATCATGGAGTATAAGGGAGCAACCCCCCCCCCCAATGTTTACTGAATCCAAACAACAAAGCAGTATTGGGATTGAGGAATATTGGGAAATGCCAATATTTTGAGGACCTGAAACCCCCCAAAAAAGTTTGGAGTTTTTCGCAGACCTCTAGGGTGTAATTCTAAACACATTTACTTGAAAGAGCCTTGTACTAAAGTCAGATATACCCACTTTCCATTCCAATTGATCCACACATTTTGTGGCACAGTTGCCTTCAAGAATGTAAGCCAAACTCCTGGTTGAAGAATATACATACCATCCAGAACAATGTTTTAATTCCTGCTTGGTTACGACATATCTATTATACTTCATTTTGTGCAGGTCATTCTGGAAGGGCTGCACAACCAAAAAGTAAAATCGAGTGTTAAAATCCTGTTTGTTGGATTTGGCTCGGTAATTGGAGTTCTTTTGTTCCTGTTTCTTTCATACGTTTTGTGGAAGGTAAGTTCTGTGTTTGTGCTTTTTTCTAGTATTATACGTTTTAACAGTAGAAAAGTTGTTCAACATTCCCAACGGCAACCAAGCAATGAGCATTTTTATACATGATTTTACCCTTTCATTTACGAGTAGGCTAGACATGAAAAGGGACTGGTGTTTTTGAAAGGGGGCTTATAAGGTAAGTGTGGCACTTTCACAAAAACTTTTCTTTCTCTGCTGCTTCATAGTCTTGAATACCACTAAAAATCAGACTGTCTTGCCATATTTTAAGAACATCAGAGATAACAAAAGGATTTTTACCCCAGAAAAAATTGGTTTATCTTCCATAACCAACAGCCCACAGATGAATTATCACATGGCAGAGTCATTTTGTGGGGGTCTGATAAGAATCATGGGCCCTCTTTGCTATCTTGCTCTAGTGGTTAGCTTTTCTGTGATACAAGCATTCTATAAGACCACTTGTATCAGTGTTCGGATTGTTTTTTGGAAACAGTCAAGAAAGTCGTCTATGCAATAAATGGCCAACCGTTCTGCTTTGGACAGCAGCCTGAGGAATCCTTTCATTGAGCTGAGGGATTCTTCTGACCAAATGGCGTGGGATGTAGCTACTAAACCTTCCTGCAGTAGGAAGCTGCAGAACGGAACTCTTAATATTCGAACGAACCTTCAAAAGGGGAGAACACTGATTGCATTCCTTTCCTGAGATTTATTTATTTATTATTTAGATTTTTATTCCACCATTCTCCGAAGACTTGTGGCAAAGAAATTGTAACCCCAAATACCATTAAACTCATAAAAAACCATAAAATCACAGAATCATAGAGTTGGAAGGGGTCACACAGGCCATCTAGTCCAACCCCCTGCTCAACGCAGGATCAGCCCAAAGCATCCTAAAGCATCCAAGAAAAGTGTGTATCCAACCTTTGCTTGAAGACTGCCAGTGAGGGGGAGCTCACCACCTCCTTAGGTAGCCTATTCCCCTACTGAACTACTCTGTGAAAAATTTTTTCCTGATATCTAGCCTATATTGTTGTACTTGTAGTTTAAACCCATTACTGTGCGTCCCAATCCTTCCCCAATTCACAGTCAAACCATCCCAGGTACAGGATCACAGAGTGGAATAGCGCTGGAGAGTCTCGGCCTTTATTCCAAGAAAACAAAGAGGGCTTAATGATCGTGTTAGCTGGATGGAAGTGAGGAGAAGTTGTCCTCTGGCATCACAAAGGGTTTGTGGACAGATCCCTGGAATCTCCCAAAATACATGATCCAGTTGAGAAATACTGATATAATTTAAAACAGTGCTTTCCAAATGTTTTTGGGCTGCCACCCTCTCGACTCCCAGGTGCCCCCCCCCACGTACACATTCAAAAACACACCTCTTTCCTGATATTAGGTCTTGAATTAGCAAATTCAAAAGACACTATATTGCTCACACTTCTTTTTGGGTTGTTATGCGATCAAAACAAGGAAGAGCTGGGTGGATTCGGAACAACGTAGGTAGAGATAGTCTCAATTGCTTGAGAATGCTTGTGAGTTTTTGCAATTTGATTTACTGGTCTAGTCCCATAATAAAGTGTATTTGTTTGTTTGTTTGTGTTGTTATGCAGCAGCCATATTTTAGTTTGGAAAATAAATAGAAGTTGTTGGCAAAACTCATTTATAAATGAGAAGACCAACTGGCGGGGGAGGAAGCAATGGACAATCCCATGGCCAGGAGCAAGAAGATTAATTTTCTAGCCTCCCAAAGATGGAGACTTTTGGGTTAAGAAATTCTTGGAGATCTGGGGTAGAGCCTAGAAAAGACAAGAGTATAAGGAGGGGAAGGGGCTCAGCAGGAATATGATCCCATCCAGCCTACCTTCTGAATCTGTTTTCTTCAGGAAAATAAGCAGGGTTGGCCCTGGTCAGCACTGGGATGGGAGGCTACCAAGGAAGTCCATAGTTGCTACTACCCAGGCAATGGCAACATCTCTTGCTAGGAACATTTCCTGCTAGGAAAACACAGCTGCATTAGGAAGAGTCAGATGCTGAACCCCAAAATTCCTCACTCCCTCCCCCCCCAAATTCTTCCACTGCCCCCGGGGGAGTATACCACCCACTTTGGGAACCCCTAATTTATAATGTAGTAACATGAATCTGCCAACATTTAAACTGTATTCTGAACTCGTGTATTCCAGGTTGGCTTCTTTCAAAGAAAATACAAACTTATTCCCCAAGAAGAAAATGGAAGACAAAGTTGGAGCTTCATGGACAGCAACCAAATTTCCAGTGACAATTAAATGTTTGAGACATTTGGACAAGTCTGAACAAAAAGGCAGCTTTATGATACGAAAGACCTCTGGCCATGGGGTAGAGGCAGCTCTGGTCAGGCTGACAATCTCTGTAGGTTGCTGGATAGAATCACAGAGTTGGAAGGAGAAAGACAGGCCATCTAGTCCAACTCCCAGCTCAATACATGATCAGCCTAAAGCATCCAGGATAAGTATCTGTCTAGCTGCTGCTTGAAGACTGCCAGTGATACTTGAAGACAGCAATCATGTCCCCACTCAACCTCAGCTTCTCCAGGCTGAACATTACCTTCAGCCTTTCCTAATAGGACTTGGTCCTCAAGCCTCGGATCGTTCTCATCATTCTTGCCACCTTTGCCAGGGATGACAGTTTGCCTCTTATTTTTCGACACCCAACCTAACCACTGTGATCTATGTAATGGTCATTTCCAGACTAGATTTCTGTAACTTGCTGTATGCAGGGCTACCCTTGAAGCTGTTCCAGAAACTCCAACTGGTTCAGAATGCATCAGCTCGGGTCCTTAATAGAACTGAATGGAGAGCACATATTACACCTGAGCTCTCCCAACTACACTCGCTCCCGATTGGAGACTGAATCAGGTTCAAGGTTTTGACTCTTACTTTCAAGTCTGAGACCCTTGTATCTATGGGACCACCTTTTCCCCCAGAGGGTATTACAATCAGTCAATCTCTGCTCCAGGTTCCCCAGCCCTGAAATGATAAAACTGGACTCAACCAGGGCTTTGTGGACAACTCTGCCTGAGATCAAGGCCCTTGGGCACCTTAAGTAGTTCTGGAGAGCCAGCAAAACTGAGCTGTTCCAGACCAGGTATAAACATCAAGATACTGATCTCTCTGCCTGAGAACCCATCCACCAGCATACTACCCTTTCAAACTCTGACCAACCTCAGAAAGGTGCAAATTATTATCAGGGGGAGGTGGTTTTAATATTTTTATATGCATATTTTTAAGTCTCTTATTACCTGCTCTGAGCTGACCAGGGAAAGGAGAGATAAAAATAAAATTTATTATTATTACTGTTGTTGTTATTATTAAGTCAGTACTGGCAATTTCACATCAATTTTGAAAGGACTAGGGACAAGTTCCATTGAGGAATAGGAGTGTACAACAAATGGAAATCCTTATCCATCCAGTGTTCCCCTTAATATTTGTGAAACAGCCCTGGGGGTGGAGAGTGTCCTGGCTGTCCGAGTTGGAATAGGGCCAATCAGGGTAAGGCCAGCTTTGGCCCTGTACCTACAGCTCCTGCCCTCCCTCCCTGGATGCTAGCCACTTTGCTCTCAGACGGTTAGCTCCCCCCCCTCCCCAACACAGTTGATCCTTGGGCTGTCTTCTGTAGTCCCTTTAAACTTTCAAGAAAATCCAAATCTACTTGGGAAGTCAAAATATACTCGAAAAATACTTTCTTGGTATTTTCAGCTCTGGTAGATCTGAATGCACACTGTAAGACTTCTGAGACTATGGGATTTGCTTAAAGGTGGCAAAACAAGTAGCATTCTTCCCTGATCCTGTAGACCTTTTCCAAATTCTTTGACAATGCTGGTGCTGAGTCCAGTTTAGCCGAGCTGGCTACAGCTGTGCTCTGTATCCTTTGTAACAGTGGGAGTGCTAGTAGACCCTAATTAGGGCTGTACAAAACCTTCATTATAGAGTCAGACACTTGCAGCTCTGAAGCATCACACTGTGGACCCAGGGTTTTCATCATTTGGCTCTACTGCTCCAAATACATCTTAAGGTCCTCTGTTTGGGGAGGGAGTCGCAGGTCAGCAGCTGTATCTTCTGAAGATGTGGATGGGCCTGTGAGAGGCATACCCCTAAGAAGTATTTGAGTATCTGAAGATAATTTAAATTCAGTTGTCTTTTAATCAAGTTACCTGTAAATACATAGCATATTCCTAAAACTTTGAATATAAACACACAGGAGACTGATCACTAATCATGGAAGACGGTTCAGCCAGCGGTGTGGTTGTGTCCCATAATATAAGAATCCAATGCCCATGAAGAATGTATCATGGATTTCTTATCCAGACTTGGTTTGCAATCTATGATACTTCACCAAACACAAAATATAAACATGATTTAGCTGAAAAACAAGCAACTGCTCTTCGTCATTTTCCTCCAAAGCCAACTGCATTATCCTCTGTATCCACATTTCCTCCATACAGACAAATTAATGCAGGATGTACCCTGAAATGGCAGAAAAAGAGGGGGGGAATCTATTAAACTTTTGTCACTTGATGCATTTCTCTAGGTACAGTGATCAGAAAAGAAGAAGAAGAGTTGGTTCTTATATGCCACTTTTCTCTACCCGAAGGGAGCTCAAAGTAGCTTACAGTCGCCTTCCCTTTCCTCTCCCCACAACAGACACCCTGTGAGGGAGGTGAGGCTGAGAGAGCCCTGATATCACTGCTCGGTCAGAACAGTTTTATCAGTGCTGTGGCGAGCCCAAGATCACCCAGCTGGCTGTATGTGGGGGAGTGCAGAATCGAACCTGGCATGCCAGATTAGAAGTCCGCACTCCTAACCACGACACCAAACTGGCTCTTGATTCGGAGCAACGTAGGTAGTTAAAATTTTAAAAAGTTCAAATTAAAAAATTCAGTTATGGCTGAATAAAAAAGTTAATGGTTTCTACTGCCAAAGGTTAAAGGTTAAATGGGATATTCAGGCAACCAGTAAGCTGTAATTGTGGAACAATGAGACTGAGTCTGACCTACAAGTAACTACTGTCCAGTACAGAAGTGAAATTGACATCAGAGAGTTCCGCCGACCAATGGCTGAGGCCAAGGAATGGTTGAGGCCATCATAAAAATGCTGCCCTCCCTGATTAAGAATCCACCTAACTCACCAGTCAACTATCCTGCAGCTGTCAAAAACTACAAGGTGGGCAGTTTTAATACAGATTTTAATGATTTTTAAATTTCATCATTTAATTTTCAGCTCGGCATGTACACAGCTCTGCTTCCCAACCATATTCTGCATGATTGCGTCACTTCTGGGGTTTCTTAAAGCCTGAAGAAGGTTCCTGGGGTTTCTCAACAATAAAAAAAATTGAGAAAGGCTGCTCTAGGTGGAAGAGGAGGCAAGGTAAAACCAGCTGACTGTATGACTCTGGAATCAGATAAAATAGTTCTCCGACATCCTAATCTACCAAAGCAGTCCATTACTTAAAGTTCCCTCCTCCAATTTATGATACCGAAGCAGAGTGAACAGTCTTTGGGGAGTAGTCTATGGAACAGACCAGTGAGCTTCATGGTAGAATGAGATTGCAACCCAAACTGTAATTGGGCCTCTACAGCAGACAGTTCAAACCAGCCCCTCAGCAGAAAAAGGCAGCAAGAGGAATGATCTCCATAATTATTTATGTTGTAAACTGCCCTGAGACCTATTGGGAGAAGGGCGGTCTAAAAATTAAATTAATAATAATAATAATAATAATAATAATAATAATAATAATAATAATAATAATAATAATAATAATAATAATAATAATGAAGTTGCTCTTGTGGTCAGGCGTGTGGCCACAGTACGTTCTCCTCCGATTTGCTGGTCACCATTATAGTGTAAAGGGATATGAAGAAGCGGGGAGGGTTATTGTACATAAGCAAAGTTATTCCTGTGCAGAAATGTATTTATTTATCATATTTTATACGCTGCCACTCCGGGGCCTGTTCAGGCAATTTCAAACTTGGCTTTAGATAAGCATGCTGATTCTTAATTGCAGAATCCTGAACGACAGCACGCTAAACTTACACAAGGATCAAGAAAAACCCATGGGTCCATTGGCAACTACTAAAACTTCTTGCCAATAAGCTTTGTCCTACCGGACAAGAATTTCCGACGTCCATTCCATTAAATCACCATCTACATTCCAAGGGTAGGTCTCCTCTGCAGACTCCACGTTTTCTTCACTGACGCAGTCCTTTTTCGTTCTCAGTTGAACTCTCACTGCTTCGACAGCGTATGTCTCAACAAAGGGAAAGCTAAACTAACACACAAAAGAAATATGTGTCCGGTGTTAGCCGTTAAATTCTAAAATATGCCCGAATCCAAGACCTTTCTTCGCTTGTGCTCTGTGCTTTATTTTTTTTAGAAAGAAAAATTTCTATTAATTATTTTCACGTATTTACAAGATATGGCTGATGGGGTGGAAAGTTCTGTCAAATTGCAGCCAGTTGATAGCAACCCTGGGGGGGGGGGGGGTTGAAAGTAAGAGATGAACAGATTTGTTTTGCTATCGCCTGCATCTGGGTGGCAACCCTGGATTTCCTTGGTGGTCTCCCATTCAGATACTAACCAGGGCTAACCCAGCTTAGCTTCCAAGATCTGACTAGCCTGGCCATCCAGATCAGGGTATGAGGAGTAAAAGGGATGGTTATTTGCTGCCCAACACCATTCTCCTTTTCTGATCTAACCCTTCTTTCCTTGAAAGGAAACCTGTGACACACTTTTCGGTCAGGGATGCTATTACCTTTCGAACAGAAGGCCTTGGAATCAGCGCAGCATTTCTGTGGGTGGAAAGAGAGCCACTATTGCTGCAGTTAAAATGCACCTCAGGAGGATGTGCCCTTGGGGCATTTGCTGGGGGGGGGGGGGTGTGGAGGGGGGATGGAAATGCAATGCTGGTTCAAAGCCAATAAATAAAGTTATCAGTCCAGACCAAGAAGTTCACTACATTATAATCGATTAGTGTCTTAACTGCAATGGAATGAATATTCCATAGAATGCAAACATTTCTTGTAATCTAGTTTTGAAATAAAAATACAAATGTTTTACAGTTTTAAAAGAACCTGGTATCCGAATCTATTCCTAGCTCAAAAAAGGGTGGCTACTCCTACACTGATCTAGCTTGGCCTAATAAAAGGTCCATGGGGTCGCGATGGGTCGGACACGACTTCGCACCTAACAACAATAAAAGGTCACAGACTATCTTCTTTATGCCTTCTCTGCTAAGAAGATTTAAACACATGCCTTGAATCCAGCTTTACTTTTTCTTCACAGCTAGCACTTTACAGAATAATACTGTGGACTGTACAGCTTGGAGCAGCATTTGTTGTCCTTTCTCACTGCAGTGAGGCAGCTTTTGCTAGTTGGCATGAGGACTGTCATATGTTTTAAGGGGTACTTTAGGGTATTTTATTGTTTTTTACTGATCTGTAAACCACTGCGAGACATTTGAGAGCAGCGGTATATAAATGTAAGTAAATAAATGACCTTAAAAATTCAGCATTTTTTGGATTTGGATATCAGGAGAAAAGGCACAAACACTGGTTTTCTGGGTTATTCAGGTCCCCAGTATTGTACCTGAAAAATACTAATAAGTTTTTTTTTTCAGGTACATATTTGAGTTGGATATATATAAGCATAGATCCCTACTGTCAGCTGGTACATGGCCCATTGTCCTGACTTCTGTTTTCACAGCAGCACAAAAAAATTGGTGGTGTTCCTTCTTCCCACCTAATTTGCACAGACTCAAAGATTATCTGGATGGCCCGTCAAATACCTATGAAACTTTAGTAGTACAATATCTGAAATTAAGGCAATCATTTTAATAGTGGTCAAACAAGACACATCCCTTAACAGAAACTAGCTGGAGCCCATACAGTAACATAAGAAAACATAAAAAGCCTTTTATGATTACTGGGGAAGAGGGAAATGCTACTTCCAATCATCTGGAATTAACAGGATCATTAGCCTGCACCATCATGTTAGTATGTTATGCTTTCCCCCACTCTTCCTCTACGTTGGGGGGACATCAAGATTTAAAGCAGGCTTTCTCAATCAGGGTTTTTTAAAAACCCTGGTGTTTCTTGATGGCCAGCTTGGTGTAGTGGTTAGGAGTCCAGACTTCTATTCTGGTGAGCCGGGTTTGAATCTGCGCTCCCCCACAGGCAGGCAGCCAGCTGGGTGACCTTGGGCTCACCACAGCACTGAGAAAACTGCTCTTACTGAGCAGGAATATCAGGGCTCTCTAAGCCTCAATCACTTCACAGGGTGTCTATTGTGGGGAGAGGAAGGGAAGGAGATAGTAAACTGCTTTGAGACTCCTTCGGGTAGAGAAAAGCGGCATATAAGAGCCAACTCTTCTTCTTCTTCTTGAATGGGGGGGAGTTAATAAATCTTTATATATATATATTTTAAATTTGTTAAATATTTATTGGGTGATATGATCATATGTTGACCCACCCACCCTCCCAAAATGGCCAATAAGGGACCCAGAGGGGGGCAAGGAGGGGCCCAGGTGTGCATAGAGCTATTCTTCCCAACCATATTCTGCATGATTGCACCACTTTTG
Source organism: Paroedura picta (assembly GCF_049243985.1). NCBI lineage: Eukaryota > Metazoa > Chordata > Lepidosauria > Squamata > Gekkonidae > Paroedura > Paroedura picta. Next base: position 29,723,339 of record NC_135370.1, on the reverse strand, counting down.
GGGTTTCTCGAAGCCTGAAGAAAGTTTCAGGGGTTACTCAATGGTAAAAATTTTGAGAAAGGCTGATTTAGTGTATATGTATATGTTAAACAAAAAGCAGTGCCATGTCCACAGGAAACGGCAAGCACACTTTTTGTTATGTAACAAGATTCATAATGGGCACCATCCCTTTGTTTAGTCAAATACACACTACTAGTTGCTGGCTTGTCCCTCCAATAGGGACACCTGCTATATGTTGTAAGGCATGCATTGTTTTTGCATAAAGTGAAAATTAAAACATTTGCAAAATTAAAATGAGTAACCATTTCCCTTAATCCCAATGCAGACTCCGTTCAAATATACTATTTTGGGGTTTTTAAAATCAGTTTAGCAGCCTTATTCCATTATAACTCCGATCGACAAGATGCCTAAATAAACCACAACAGATGGACAGAAATAGGCTAATCGGTATTAGTCTGATTGGTGATTTTCAAAAATCAGATAAAAGTGGGCTAATGTACTCTGACAAGAACCTAAGTCTTCTTAGGGAGACACTAATATCTCCTGTAGGGCCTTTGCCTTCATTCTGAACTTTTTCTTTGGACACATTTTATTTTAGATGTATTTTGTGCTATGCCTTATGCAGTTTTGCGGTTATGTTTTGTTTCTACCGTTGTTGAGTAAGTAAGCTGAACAAATCCTGGTAGCAAAAAAGGAGTAAGCCTTTACCTGGTTTTTTATGCCTGCGTATCTTTTTAGGTGTTTAATGAACTGTGGACGAGAAGTGTTCCGGACAACAATAAGAGCTATTCTTCCATCGTTCAATCTAAACAGAAGAGAGTACAGTTACAGCAGCAAATTAGATACCTGATTTTGATCCCATTCATAACTCGTCTGCAACCAACACTTTTAAACAATTTAAAATACCAACTCAATAGTGTTTGACTATATTATCTTGATAATCCTTACAACACCACAAAGGAAAGAACAGTACTATTATTGCAAATAGGGGCCAAATTAGAAAAGAGGCTGCCTAATGAATTCCTGGCTGAGACAATATTTGAATGGCGGGATTTCCTGGATCACAGCTGAGCCTCTCAGTCACTGTAGTCAAGTTCAAATAAAATTGCATTCGAACGTTTACAGTTTTCTAAAAGAATCTGTACATATCATTCAGAGAGGGATAAAACTTTCGTTCTGGAGCTCTCATTGGAACGATTTAAAATATATATTATTTATAATTCATGTGACAAAGTAAAGGTGACGATCGATACTCTTCGACTAGAGAGAAATAGGGATGCCGTTACTCAGATGTTAAAAAATGCCATTGACTCACAAAGGCAGCATTCAGTTTTAAAACTGGGGTTTGTGGTTCCCTGAATGATATCTAGGACCAAATTGTTCCCTAACTGCTCTCTGTGTGTAGATATCATCCATGCAATCATCAGCTTCTATGGCTACCTGTCAGTAAGAGACAGTACATTACCCTTAAACGAAGACACATCAATCCAACAACTTTGATGATGTACTTTTTGAGAGGGAAAAAGAAGTTAAAGCTGAATCATCTACTGGCAGATCTATAAGGTTTGCCCATAAACAGCTTTTCTGGAAAAAAGGAGTGAAAATCTTGGTGTAGTGGTAAGGAGTGCAGTGGCTTGGTATAGTGGTTAGGAGTGTGAACTTCTTATCTGGCAAGTGGGGTTTGATTCCCCGCTCCCCCACATGCTACCAGCTGGGTGACCTTGGGCTTGCCACAGCACTGATAAAGCTGTTCTGACTGAGCAGTAATATCAGGGCTCTCTCACCCACCTCAGAGGGTGTCTTCTCAGCCTCACCTACCTCACAGGGTGTCTGTTGTGGAGAGAGGAAAGGGAAGGCGATTGGAAGCCGCTTTGAGACTTCTTCAGGTAGAGAAAAGCGGCACATAAGAACCAACTCTTCTTCTTCTAACATTTTAAGCAGAGTGAACAAATATCTGTACCATACATATAAACAAACAAAAAGTTTATACATGTATATATAAAACCTTTTGTTTGTTTTTCATATCACTAAAAGTGTTAATACACAAACACATTCATTTTAATTTGTGTAAGAACCAGATCACCAGCTCAAACAAATGTTTTAGTCTTGAATTCAGTTGGTATAAATTAATCAGAAGCATGACATTAATTATATTCTTTATTACATGGTTTAAGAGGGAGGAAGCTATTTTTCTTCTACTTTCAGAAGAAGATTCTTCCAGTCACTTTCTGTGGAGACTCCTAATAAAGAAAGAAGTGTATAAAGAGGAATGGGAAGGCTTTGAACTCCCTTCGGGTAGGGAAAAGCGGCATATAAGAACAACCTCCTCCTCCTCCTCCTCCTCCTCCCCCTCCCACTCCTCCCCTTCCTCTTCTTCTTCTTCTAAAATTCCTCCAAAAGAAGCATCAGTTTAGAAAAGGACTGGAAGGGTGCCTTGGGACTCTCCCTGATGTACTGAGTTCTGCCATAAAAAGAATTAGCTGTAAAAATGGCTTTGCAATAAAAATGATCACCTCTGTCAGTCGCAAAAGGAACATTAACCAGCATTTCTGCCATGTGAGGATGGAGCTCTCTTTTTCAAGATGACTATTGCAAAGTCATCTTGTGGCTCAGGTTGGTAAGGCAGCGACATGCTGGCTGAAGCTCTTACCATGAGGTTGGGAGTTCAATCCCAGCAGCCGGCTCAAGGTTGACTCAGCCTTCCATCCTTCTGAGGTCGGTAAAATGAGTACCCGGCTTCTGGGGGGGGGGTAAATGGTAATGACTGGGGAAGGCACTGGCAAACCACCCCGTAATGAGTCTGCCATGAAAACGCTGGAAGGCGTCACCCCAAGGGTCAGACGTGACTCGGTGCTTGCACAGGGGATACCTTTACCTTATTGCAAAGTACTCTTTAATTTATACCCAAGAATATGACGACGTTGTGGCTGGATAAGCTTCCACTAACTGAAAGGGGAGGGTCATTTCCTGCTGATGCCCTTCCTCCCTCAGTGGCAGACCTCTGATCCTCCACTCATGCTGCTCCTGGGATTCCTTGTTCCTCAAGGCCTGCATTTCAGTGAACAGTTCCAGCAGCAGCAAGAGGTGGGAGGCAAGGAAAACCATTCCTGCAGGTAGTAGGGTCTTCTGTTAGTAGAGATCTACCTGAGACATGAGCCAAGCCTTGAAAATACTCTATGTAGGAAGTCCTGAGCAAGCAGCTCTTATTTTACAAACAGATTTGTGCTTCTGAAAATCTGGGGAAGTAGCACTTTGACTGAATGCAAAGCAGATACTTTTACAATAGTCTCCATTTTATAAAGATTTATAGTCTGCCGAAGCCAGCCCAATTCTGCAAGGCCTGCAAAATAGAGCTCTTCCTCAAAGCTTTTGGTTGAGGCCAATGAAAACAACACCAACCAGCCTCCCCCCCCCAATGAATTCCTGTCCCCACCACCAGATAGGCTCATCAGACACAACACAAGGCAACTCCAAGTCCAGCCACCCACAACAATTGCACATACAATTATGTAATTAACAGCTGAAATGTTTGTTGTTTTTTTTTAATTTATAGTTCCATTTATTGACTGCAACTCCCAGCTCGTGGTAGTTTACAATAATAAAATCACATAAAACTCAATACAAAAATATACAACCCTATACAAAACTGGTGGCAAAATCCAATCCAGACCTCCCCTCCCTTCCTACCCGCACCCGACCACACCCACACAAAACCGCACATCACCGTCTCAGGGGGTAACTCCTGCCCAGATGACCGGTGGTTAGAGCTTATAGAGGGAGGGACCCGATAATGTTATAATGTTCCTATGTTAATGGATGTTAAGTTCAACTTCTTTCTATTGTACCAATGTTACAATGGGCTTGTCAGTTGTGAATTCATATTGTAAACCATCCTGAGTCGCAAGGGAGGGCACTGTTTCACAGTGTGGAGACAGAACAAATTTGTGATACAGCAATGGGAGGGTGGAGGAATTAGACATCCTCCTCCATCTAAAGGACAAATAAATCCACTGCGCAGTAACCCCTGAAATATTCTTCAGGCTTCAAATAACACTGGAAGTGATGCCAGTTAGCCACGCCTTCCTGTCATGCCCCCAGAAATCACATGATTACAGTGTGCATAGCACCACTAATGAAATAAAATGCTTCTTAAATAAGAAGTTAGTTTCATTTTTGTGTGCACAGAACCTTGTTTGAGCAAAACAAGGAAGCATCCTAGCAAGATTTGAGAATATATTTTCCCAGGGTTAAAAATGACTGCCAGGGCAAGAGAAAACCTAGGGAAAAAAGAATCCTTGTGCAGATTATGCACAGTTCTTGCACTGGATCCAAGTGTAGTAGCTCCTGGCTAGGGATGCCAGCCTGTAGGTGGGACCTGGAATTACAGCTCAACCCCAGACTATAGAGATCAGTTTCCCTCGAGAGAATGGTTGCTTTGGAGGGTAGATTCTGTGGCATTGGACACAGTCCTCTCCTGCTTGAATATATGAATTCCTCTGCTTGCAACAGACTTCCTCCAGTAATTTTCTGCTAGGGGGGGCACATTTTCTGAGAGGGGGGAAATGTAAGGAGTCAATGGAGGGAGGGCGGGTTGCAACAGTCTCAGCGCTTTCCTCCCATTCCTTTTCCATTGTGTGTAAATTCAACAAGGTCACCGCAGTCCAGACAAATGAGCAGAAAGCCATTCTATCCTCCTGACTCTTGTCTGGATTACTATATATATACTATACAGCAGGGGTAGTCAACCTGTGGTCCTCCAGATGTTCATGGACTACAATTCCCATGAGCCCCTGCCAGCAAATGCCAGCAAATATAGTATATCCCTCCCCCCAAGCTGGAGTAACTCTAGAGTTCTACAGTAAACCTGGGTTTGCTTGTAATCCTAGTTGAGAATGCTTGCTCCAGGGGTTCTGCTCATACCTGGTCAGACACATGTAAAAGTGAGCCCATCCTCTTTCCCAGGCTGTTTGGTGAGTATGAGAAACACCTGCGTATAAGTGCATTTATTCAAAATAATAAAATTATGGAAAACCTTCCATCTTTGGATAATCTTAAACTGGCTCCTGGTATTTTAAGTTTAAGAAAAATATTGCTAGACAATCTTTTGTGCAGAAATGAAAACAACAGGAACTGCCAGGTAGACCTTCATGAAATCAAAATTTACTGCATCGATGAAGACACAGAAAAACTAGGATATTTATGGAACATTATCTCAAGACACATGAAAATAGCTTCTTAGGCCTAAGAGTATATATTTTCCCAGAAATATATATATTGAGAAATATATTGAGAACTATATTCTCAAATTTAGCCTTATTTTGACTAAATGTTTACTTTTGTTATCTAGCACAATATAAATTAAAAATTAACAGTCGATAAACAAAATGATTTCTTTTAAACATTACCCAACATACACCTTATATATCCTGTATTTATAAATCTTTTCTTTTAATACAGTTCTAATTGATGCTTACACCTAGTCATATCAGAAAAATTCCCTACGAGTTAATGTATATCGCGTGCTAAAGCATGGTGCTAGATTTGGGATAGGCAACAGTCAAAAGAACTGTTTTTCCAAAAGCTGCAGTCAGACAGTGTCAAAGATTCCCTGATAATAAGAGAGTTGATTGCTTTACTGGTTATACATGATCCCGGCCTCGCATTGTGTTGCCTTTTTTTTGTATGCTGCCTTTTTTTTGTATCCTTTTTTTCTCACTGTAGCTTTATTATTTTTATTTGTTGCAGCGATTAAGCCTTAGCGATAAATTGAAATCAATCAGTCAAATCCAGAGCACTGAGTTCCTATTAGCAAAGCCCCGGGGAGATTATTATGAGATGACTACCACTTAAGTCAGACTTGTAAACTAATTTAATCACTGTAATTATCCAATGATTATTCTCGTCAGATGACTTGACCTTATGTGCCTGATCCAAACTGATTACAATTCCTCGGATTAGAGGAGTCCACTGCCATCCTGCTCTAGCCTCCGCATCCCCTTCTCCCAGCCTCGGCGGGTCTCGACTGTTCATGACGCGGGCGTGCATTCTAGGGAAAGAACGTTTTTTTAGGATTGAGCGGTATAACTGTCATTCTGTAAGCCCTTTACTGACCTGGTATTAGGTGCCAAGCCTCTTGGTGCCATTGAACACAGACAAGGGATTGCCATAATGCTCACGTTCAGGAAGTGACCCCGGATCCTGTCCCACTGATCCTGGCGGTCTAAATATAACATCACATTTCATTACTTCCAGGATATCTAATTCCCTGTTAGAAGTGATTAAACTTGAACACTTACCGGATTTTAGCCTTTCTTGCTTCTTTCTAAAAATAAAAAACACAACGTGTTAGAATAAGTGAGGGAAGGAAAGGATGAAAAATAACACAGTAATAAAAATGCAACATGTTAATTGGGGGAAAAGAAAGCTTTTAACTTGAGAGTTGAATCCCATGTTTTTTCCTCCACTAGTACAAGCACTGTTAAATCAGTGGGGAAGGCTTATATCCTCCATATTGGCTCATGCTAAGTGATTCTTCTTCTATCCCAACTAAAATTTTCACTTGCACAAGGCATAATGCAAGATGTCTTGCACCCAAACTTCTCCAGCTTCTTTCAGTCAGTCTGCTTCCAAATAAGTCAATCAAAATCATATACATTTCCAGATATGTTTTGTGTGAATTGCCTTTTTGGCTTTGAAATTGCCTTTTTGGCTCTGAAACGAAGTTACAGATTCCGTCTCTCCATAAAATGGTTTTTGGACCATGACTTTCTGTAATTCGCCATCAGAAATTAGGACTTTTGCTGAAACTGCATGATACAGCACCGTGTGATTGTTGTGCATTCTATGAGGAACATCTAACCACAGGTAGCTCTAAACACTAGAAAAGCTCCTCTTGACATTGAGAAAATGTGGTCGGCGTGACTAAAGTGTTTCTAAAATTGTCCAAATGAAATTTTACAACAGAAGACCCCTCCTATCACAGGATCTCAATAGTATTTGGCCCTGCATAATAAGTGGTGAGGAGAAGGATACATTGCTGGATTTTTGATCCTATTTTGTGGGATTGCTCCGGTGGCCTTGGGAAATTCTGTGGATTCCGTCAAGGAGTCCAGAAACTGGTGTGTTGATTGGGATGGTAACTTTGAAGAAGAGTTGTTTGTATGCTCCGCTTTTCACTACCCCAAGGTGTCTCAAAGCAGCTTATAATCGGCTTCCCTTCCTTTCCCCACAACAGATACCCTGTGAGGTAGGTGGGGCTGAGAGAGCAGTCCTGTCAAACAGCCTTAACAGAACAATGATGAACCCAAGGTCACCCAGCTGGCTGCATGTGGAGGAGTGGAGAATCACACCCAACTCTCCAGCTTAGAAGCCGCTGTGTAACAAGCAGTGTAACAAGCTGTTTGAAATTCATTTGGACTTTGCTTTTAGAAACACCAGTACCTGTGCCATGCCTTGTTGACCTTGTATTTGTCTAACTTGTTATTTGATAGCATTTCAGAGAGTTGGAAGCAACTCAAAGAGAAAGAATCAGAGGAGTCAGGCGGGTGAGCCAGTAACTCAGCCCAAACAAGAAGCCATAGAGGAGGGACCTAAGGAGGGAAATGGCTCAGCAGAGTACAAGCCGCAGGAGACATGTATTCCTCAAGATTTCCTATTTTACAAAGTGGATCCTGGACACATACTGGTAGATGGAGACATATCCGCTCATGATAATCAGACAAATAAATGCACATGATAGCCACGCAGTCAAGAGTACAGGCAAGACAAAGACCAATGATTTCTGTATAACAACAAAGGAACTGGAAATAATGCACAACTGGATGACACTTGGAAAGTCTGCAATAGGAGAATAGGGAGAGGGGGAGAGCAAAATGGAAGAGAGAGAAGAATGCACATGAGATATGTCTTCAGAAGAATAACAACAGACAAGTACAGGCTTTTGCAAAGTTTGAACCCATTTCCATTGGGGGGAGAGGGACAGAACAAATGAAATAGCCAACATTAAGCAAGTCATGCATCATGTCTTGTGCATTTACTTGGCAATGGTAATGCACATTACCTATTCCATGGTAAGAAACTGCTCCAGTAGCACTTTGTAGGATCCAGCCCAGAGTTTAAAGCATGCAACCAAAACTAACAATAAACAGAAGCAACGCTTTATATTGATACTTTTAATGGTGGGCTTTTTTTTAAGCACATTCTACTGTGAAATAAGTAGGAATTACTTCTTAATAAGGTATATTTACAAGAAGCATGATAACGACAACTTCAACAGTGTAATCCGGAACAGACTTACACCCTTCTAAGCCCAATGACTTCAACGGATTCGGTGCTAAGGTTTGTACTGCTTATGGCTTCTTTTTTGTTAAAGTCAGAAGAAGAATACAGAAGATAGAAAAGAAAAGAACACTGGGTAAACGAAGGCTCGCTGGTGCGTTGATCTCCGCTCGCTCGGACAAAAAAAAAAGGCGATCGCTTCGCCAGAAGATCAGAGGAGAGAGCCAGGGGGAGGGACTTTGCGGAAACCGCAACAATGGTAACGCACAGAACTTTCCCGCTAGTGTTGCAGATTGGTTGTAGGAGTGTAGCGCTTTCTGGAGGGTGAATCCACTTTTTGGGATTTCCCTGAAAACGCTACAACGAAGCGCTTTTTGCAGATCGGTTTCAGGAGTGTTGCAGATTGTCAACGACGTTGTGCATAATGGCAAAACTGTAGCGATTTCAATTAGTAACCATTGTGCTATTTTGGACGAATGCGGAATGGCCCTATATATTTCATTTACAGAACCATGACTATTAAGCTGACATATCACAATATGTCTTATATATTCTTCCATTGTCCTGGTTGTGCCCCCCCCCTCCAGTTTTATATTTCCATTGTTTACATACGCCTCATATAATTTCTCTGTTTATGGCTTCTATCATAATTTAAAGACAAATATCGAATTACTTCCTTAATTCAGAACTTATTTCTTAAACTCAAGACTCTTAAACAAAAAAATCCAGTGGATCTAATCCAACTAGATCAATGGAGTTTACATTAGACCCAGCAATTGCTACCTGGGCAGACTGGTTTTAATTTGTGACTGCTTGGCTAGTTTTCATTCACTGGACTTTTATGCTGCCACTCCCAGGGTCGCCAGCTCATGGCGGCTCACAACAATAGAGGATACAATAAAGTTAAAAGTGCATTAAAACCACTTATAAAATCACTCATCAGCAACATAATAATACAAAATATAATAGCAGCTATAACAACCAAGCTATGATCTTCCAGTAGCATGAGGCAACCAGATGTCAAGGTTTTGGTTTCAAAGTTTCAGGGGTGGGGGCCGAGATGGAATGTGTTGCTATCCTGGCCTTAACCAAACACCTGGCAGAAAAAACTGAGTCAGTTCTGTCAGGGCCCTCAGCTCTTCCAGGAGCTCAGTCTACCAGGTAGGGGCCAGTATTGAGTTTTATTATCCTTACTTACCGATTCTTCTCTGGGCCAGTTTGCTCTGAGTGCATCAAAGACAGGAATGATAATTCACAATCTTCTGGTCTGAGAAGAGAACAAGGGAAGGAACTGACACTCTGTTATGTATGCTGACATAAAGCCTTAAATGTTTACCTAATGTTTCTTGTTTTGATATATTCCGAGACAAGTATTAGTAACTAGTCTAATTTATTATCAGATTATCGGAATAATATTTTCTCAAGTTATCTAAATACCATTATTGGATTTATATAAACTGATACCCAAAGAGTAATTTGCACGCAGAATTAACATGTGGAATTCACAGCCACAGGCAGTGGTAGCAGCTACAAGCACAGACAGCTTCAAGAGGGACTTTAGGATGCTTAGGGCTGATCCTGCGTTGAGCAAGGGGTTGGACTAGATGGCCTGTATGGCCCCTTCCAACTCTATGATTCTATGACTGGATAGCAGAGGTCTATCAATGGCTATTAGCCACAAGGTGTAAATGGAACACTGCCTCTGGGGCAACAGGGGGAGGGCTTCCAGAGATCTGGCCCTGCTAGTGGACCTTACATTGGCTCCTGGATTTTGGCCACAATACAGATACAGACTCTGGGGAATGGTAGCGGACAGGAAGGCCTGGAGGATCATTGTCCATGGGGTTGTGATGGGTCAGACACGACTTTGCACCTAACAACAACACAGATACAGAATGTGGGACTGGATGGGCCAATGACCTGATCTAACGTGGCTTCTCTCATGTTTTTATATATTTCAATTAATATTTCCTTTTTAAAAGGCATGGCTTAGAAATCCTACAATTGCCCTTTTATCCTAAGAAGGACTCAAAAATAAAATAAACCTCTCATACTTCAGACTTGCCAGTGTCTTGAACACAGCAAAATTTTTCCGTTGATCTGAAGGCATCCATCGGTGCTTTTCAGCAAAAGCGAGAGTCCTTGATCCAAAACCAAACATAGCAGAGAAACCAAAGCGAAGCAGTTTAGTCGGACTGCTGAAAGAACATATGTCTACTGACTGAAGATGCCCTGAAATGGAAACAAAATTATTTCATTTTTTTTCTTTAACCATCTCTATAGGGCTCAGGATGGTAAGTAAAACAAAGATTGAGTCCAGTGGCACCTTTAAGAAAAACAAAGTTTTCTGCAAGGGGATAATTTGTTCCTTCCACATATCTCAGAGAGATACCCAGGGTTTACATGGCCTTTCCCAGAAGTTCAGATGGCTGATGAAAAAGACTTGGTTTTTATACCCCGTTTTTCACTAGTAGTGAAATAAATAGTAGAATTTAGGCCTGCTAGCAGAGCTATGAAAAACGTGCTCTCCCTGGTTAAGAGGCAGGAAAGAACTGGAGAGAGGCACGCCCACTCAGAAGGCGGGGAAAGGAAAAAAGTGAGCCTGCCTCCCTGAACTGAGGACTGAAAACACCCAAGATGTCTTCCGCCTCTGGGGGAGAACTGCTCTGCGAAAACAGCTCCAAGAGGACTGTGACTAGCCCAAGATCACCCAGCTGGCTGCATGTGGAGGAGTGGGGAATCAAACCCGATTCTCCAGATTAGAGGCTGCTGTTCTTAACCACTACACCAGGTAGACATCACTGTAGCCTACTTCTCCTGTTGCTCTACAGGCCTAGTTTCTTTCTCCACAATGGAAACGTTATGATCAATTGATTTGATTGGCTGGCTCCTGCATTTTGCTTTCCTGCCCACTTCACTGAAGGCTCATGTCACCACTTCCGGGGTTCCTTGAAACATATTTCAGGGGTTCCTCCACAGTCAAAAGAATGAAAAAGGCTGACACAACTGCGGAAGATAACTTTGCTGTGAATTCAGACTTTTTGTTAATTTTTTCCTGGGTTTTTAAAAAATTCTTAAGTGTTTTTCCTTCCTTTGGTTAACTTGATTTAAAAATATTTCTACCCTACCCTGAAACCAGGTTGGTTCTTGTGGCAATTCAACATGCAATCTAAAATACTACCCAAAAAAGTAACAATTAAAAAATGTAAAAAAGAGCCACCAACCCTTCCAAATGATCTTAAGTAATCACCAAAAGCTTAAAAAAATAAAAACACCTAAGAACAATTAGCATGTCTCAAATGTACCAAAGACTGATTGTGTATGCATCAAAGACACAATTCTCTACAGATCGAATGTCAGAAGTTTAAAAAAACAGGTTTTTCTTCTAAGATGAAAAAGGGTTTGGTAGCAATTTAAATGCAAAAAAAAAAAAATTACTGATATAACTTCAAGTTTTGAAAGTCAGCAGCAACCAGCAGGAAACTGTGTAAGGGATGAGAATCCGTGTGCGTGTGTGTGATGGGGAAACCATACCTTGCCAAGCAGGCAGTCTCTTGCCATACATATAACCATAATGCACAAAGGAAAAAAGTAACAAAGAATGGTATATTCTAGAAATTAATGTGTGGTAAAAGGTAAAGGTATCCCCTGTGCAAGCACCGAGTCATGTCTGACCCTTGGGGTGACACCCTCCAGCGTTTTCATGGAAGACTCAATACAGGGTGGTTTTGCCATTCCCTTCCCCAGTCATTACCGTTTTACCCCCCAGCAAGCTGGGTACTCATTTTACCGACCTCAGAAGGATGGAAGGCTGAGTCAACCTTGAGCCGGCTGCTGGGATCGAACACCCAGCCTTATGGTCAAAGCTTCAGACAGCATATCGGCTGCCTTACCACCCTGCGCTACAAGAGGCTCTAATGAGTGGTAGTGTATGCTAAAATTCTAAGTGCCTTACTAACTTTTAATTATTTCAAACATCTGTAAAAACCTGAAAAGCTCTGAAATAAGCCTGCATGCAAAGAATTTGGCTGCTATTATGGAGAAAAGAAGAGGAGGAAGATGTCCATCCTAATGCATGCCCAGAAAAATCCATAGTTCCTCGCACCCTGTAGGAGATGGGATTGTTGCAAGCTGGATCACATGCTCTGGCTAGCATCATGTTTTGCACAGAAAATGTTCTGTTGGTGCCTTTACATTTTATTGTTACGGGGGTATTCCCATTTGAATCGTACAACTGCTGCAGATGGCTGTAGTTCTATTTCTCTTATTTATAGCAATATGAAAAAGTAACGTAGTTTAAATGATGGTAATTATTAGAACAGCAAATATGGCATCATGATGTAATAAAACACTTTCAAGCAGGTAGCCGTGTTGATCTGAAGCAGCACAACAAAACAAAATCACTGCCACTGGACTCTGATTTTATTTTGTAATAAGACACTGTGTAGCACATATTTGTTTGTTTTCTAAAACTTTCATATACAGTAGAACACTTGCCCAAGATTATGTTCAATGCTGCCGTTGTGATGTGTTGAACTCCATTCAGAGTATGTGCCAAAAGATTTGTGCAACCTGTAAATGTTAAACAAAAATGAAAGAAAGTGAGTTTGCTCACATCAACAAGACGATATTTCATTCTGAGTAATTTTTTTAGGTATTTGGAGTTGGTTGGAGTGAGACTTCTTACATAAAAAGGTTGCTTACAAACAAGAACCATGAAAGCTTCTGGCTACCAGATATTAAGAAAGGCCCAACATTCTTTTGCCTCTCAAAATTGTTAATAAGTCCTTATATTGCAAGAATGGGTACACATTCTTTTTGGAATCCCTACAAGGGAATCTTTAAAACAAACCACCCCCTGTCCCTTTCCTGTTTATCTTTCCAGCCAGAAGAGTGAGCTTCTGCAGCTCAGTATTCCATGGTCAAATCCTACACATATAATGGTATCTGAAGAAGCTCACACCATGACAGGAATTTTGTTAATCTTTAAAGTGCTTCGGGACTCTTGTTTCTTTGTAGAAAAGTTGATTTTATACCCCTCTTATCGTTACCTAAAAGATTCTCGAAATAGCTTACAATCGCCTTTCGTTCCTCTCCCCACAACAGACCCTGTGAGGTAGGTGAGGCTGAGAAGAAGAAGAAGAAGAAGAAGAAGAAGAAGAAGAGTTGGTTCTTATATGCCGCTTTTCTCTACCCTTAGGAGTCTCAAAGCGGCTTACAGTTGCCTTCCTTTTCCTCTCCCCACAACAGACACCCTGTGAGGTGGGTGAGGCTGAGAGAGCCCTGATATCACTGCTCGGTCAGAACAGCTTTATCAGTGCCGTGGCGAGCCCAAGGTCACCCAGCTGGCTGCATATGCGGGAGTCCAGAATCAAAGTCAGCTCGCCATATTAGAAGTCCACAATCCTAACCACTACAACCAAACTGGTTCTGTCAGAACTGCTCTGTGAAAATAGTTACCCCAGTTGGCTGCTTGTGGAGGAATGGAGGATCAAACTCAGCTCTCCAGATTAGAATCCGCCACTCTTAATCACTACAGACAGATTCACATGGTGACCCATCTTGAGACAATGGAAGGCCCATGTGATTTACATCCCATTAGAGATACTTAGCTATAGCACTACTATACCTGCAAATCCAATGGTTGGTTTGTTTTTTACTTGGCGAGATACATACCATCCCAAGAACCACTTTTGTATCACGCATTTTCTACTTATTTGTATCATTCAGACCCTGGCTTTCCACCCAGAGTATTTATATAATTCTCCTGTCACCTATTTTATCCTCACAATAACTCTGTGAGGTACGATTCAAATGGGTAGCCGTGTTGGACTGAAGTAGCACAATAAAATCAGAATCCAGTAGCACCTTTAAGACCAACAAAGATTTATTCAGGGCGTGAGCTTTCGAGTGCAAGCATAGTCTGACGAAGAGTGCTTGCACTCGAAAGCTCACGCCCTGAATAAATCTTTGTTGGTCTTAAAGGTGCTACTGGACTCTGATTTTCTGTGAGGTACATTAGGCTGAGTGACCCAAGGGCACCCAGCAAGTTTAAGTGACAGAGTAAGCATCTGAACCTGGATCTCCTACTCTTATACTCTAGCCACTACACCACATTGGCTTTCTCCTGCTTAACAAGTGGCTCTGGATAAGTCTCACAATATCACTGTTTTAATCAAGGCTACACATTTCTTAGGGCAAATGGCTTTCGTATTGTCCCAGTGATGGCACAACCCCATCACAATTAAAGGAGAGCTTATTTGTGGCTATTTACACACACACATATATATATTTTCACCTACACAAGCAATATAATACAGATGCTGCTGAAATGCTGACTTTCTTTCTTCTAAAGAGTGGCAAAGAACAGGAGTGTTTACAAAAGTATCAGTAGTTCATGTAAAGCATGACTGATGAAGGTACCAGACAGGAATGGTAGGGGAAAATGTCCTTGGAAGTGCAAGCACTCCTGCAGAACAATTAACTTAATTAACCAGACAACATGAATATTCATGAGTCTGTTAATGTCTCCCACATCCAAACAGATAAATGTGATGTAATGACTTCCTAGTCAAGCATATCTAAAATTCTCTTGAAAATCGCAGCAGCACTGTGATTCTTTGCCCAAAACATCACGGAAATTAAGGCTCGTAACAGTATTTTATTCTCCACAAATTAATCGAGAGCAGCGATTTAATGTGAGAGATTGAAGACTGTAAGATTTACAGTCAGTACCTAAATTTCCCTTTGTTTTACAGCAATTAAACTGCTTTTTTTCCCTATCCTTCCTGATTATTTTTTTCCTCTTTATCCAAATCCTTCTGTTGGGTTCCTCAACAGTAGTTTCCATGGCAACAAACAAATGGCTAACGGGACCACTACAAGCTTCCTCCCCGCCCATCTCTTCAATTTTGACTGCCTCACAGCTCCATGATATGTTGGCCCTACACAACTTGCCTTTGTCTAGATCAAACTCTCCAAGAAGAAACCAATGCTTTTCTCTACTTCACAGAGTCTCAAACTGGTTTACAATCGCTTTCCCCTCCTCTCTCCACAACAGGCACCTTGTGTGGTATGTGGGGCTGAGAGAGTTCTGGGAGAACCATCACTGGCCCGAGAGAGTTCTGAGAGAACCATGACTGGCCCCAGGTCATCGAGCAGGATTGTTAACACTGCAGTCCTAAACAGAGCTGTACCCTTCTCACTGAAACCAATAGGCTTATGAAAGGTATGGCTCTGTTTAAGACTGCAACTGTGGATCTGTGGTCAGGTAACTATTACTGCTATGTTGAAATTATTGCTATGTCCCTACTATTGGTTCGACCTTAGATGCAAAGATTAGTTTTACAGGGTTATGCTCAAGCCTGGGAGGAAAGTACAGTCTTCATTGAAGAGTCATACAAAGAGTATGGTGGGCACTATTAGAATAAAAACGAGAAGTTAAGACTGTAATGGAACAATATAATGAAAGTGAAGAAAGGTGCAAAATACCAAAGAGATTCTATCATTGCCATCACCACTAAAAGTCAATTTACAGCATCTAACAGATTCATATCTACTGTACTAGAGTCCTACCTGCTGGTATTATTCCAAGTGGGATTTGTGCTTTTGCTCGGTCAAGAATATCATCACTGTCTCTCCCAGCATCTATCTGGGCTCTAAGCAAAATGCCATGAGCCACTTCACTGGCAGTCCCATCTCCACCGACACAAACCACCCTAAAACAGAACGAATCAGAAGAGTCTTCAGTATAAGAAAAACAATTTGATGTCAGACATCACACATGTTTGTAATTGATCACTTTCAGAATGATCTGGGACAATTTAATTTCCAGGCTGCCGATGCAGTAAAACCCAATATGAGAATCCTTCTTTCCACAGCCACAAGAACATAGTCAGTCAACGTGCCTACGAGAGAAACTTGCATCTTTTGCTAGTCTTAATTTCGTTACGATTTTACATAAAACCCAAATGCTGCGTTTTATTTTAAAATTGTGTGTGTCAAGCCCTGTCAAGTTGCTTCCAGCTTATGGAGACCTGATGAATTAATGACTTCCAGAACGTCCTATCATTAGCAGCCTTATGCTGGGGTCTTGCAAACGGAGGTCTGTGGCTTCCTTGAGTGAGGCAATCCATCTCATGTCTCCAGCTTTTCATGCTGCCTTATTAAGGCATTAATGATATCAACAAATGCTAAGTGCTGTAAAAGAATAAACAGGAAAACAAACCCTCAAGAATGAAAGGAGACAAGCAAACGGCAGGAGGAAATATCAGCTAGATAGAAAAACAGTGGCCCACATTTCAGAAGAAATCAAAGAATGGTTGCAGTACCCAAGAAAATGCCCAACTAAAAGAAGCAGTCAGAGACAGGGGAACATGGCGAAGACTTTCCTACAGAATCGCCGAGGGTCAGACATGACTGAACAGATGACATCATCATCATCATCAATACCCAAGAAGATCAAAACACAACAGTAGGATCCAGCAACACAGTCAATTATTACTGAAGATGGTTCTAGCATCTTTTATAGACAAAATAACAAGCTTAAATAACATGTTAAAATAGAATGTAAATCGATTTTGTGAACTAATATGTTTCAGGTTCTGCTGTCTTTGCTAATGTAGCTATAAATACCGTTTATTCTCCTTTCGGTCCACATGTTTCAGAAAACACCAATATTATTTGAAAAATGTCCGGGCTAAATATTCTGTGGAAGAACAATAATAGCTTTGTGATCCAGCACTCTGTTATCCAGAGTGTTCAGTTCTCTGGCATTTGCCAGAGGGTAAATGCTTCCCCCTCAGCTGCCATATCCCTATATCTTTGGGCAGACATGTGCCTCATTCCTGGCTTTTCTGCTAGCCAATACAATGTCTCCAGTAGCTGCTTGGTTTCTGACTGCCCCCATTGTCCACTGACATCATCCTTGGTGCCTCCTTTCCCGTCTGCTTGCCTTAAACTGTAGGAAGTTAGGTCTCTTGGAGGGCATGTTGCATAGGGCAGCTCCATTGCTTGGGAGGGGGCGGGGACGAATGCTCCCACAAGGTACGAGGTGGGCTTTACTCTGCCTAGGAAAGGAAGGCAGAGCAATGCAATTGTGTATCCAGCACAGTGATTAACAGACAGCTCCAATGAGTGGTGCATAAAAAAGCCTTTATTGGTTTTTTTTAATGTTTGCTATAATAGTCCCCATGTCAACAATCTCATTAAGCCAAATTAAATGTTTGAGCTTAATAGTCTATTTTAAAATGTATCATCAAACAGCCCCATTTTCAGACACCGGAGGCTGACAGAACTTAGGCCTGCCTAGTGAATTTTCTTCCTGTGTGTTGCTGAGATGCACAGATTGCATGCTGGCCATTATCACTGGGTGGATTTCGAGGCAAAGTTAATGAATTGAAATCAGAGCTAAGTTATCAGGAACAAAGCCAGTTTGTGACTATCATACAAGCCACAGAATTGGCTGATAATATCCCCACACCATGCTGTTCTAGTTATAGGAAAATGGCATGTAAATTAACAGCCTTTTTTTTTGTTCTCTTCAGCTTCTTCTCCCTTCCTTTTTCCTTCCCCCACATGTCATTGCAGGTCCCCCATTTGTCCTAATAATTACCAGTGCCAGGGAGATACATTATTCTCCAAGCCTGAAATGGTTATTCTGAACTTCTGAACAGGTTTATCTGCCTGCAGATCCAATTGCTCTGACATCAACTCTTTATGTCATTTTTGAAGTTTCAGAGGTGCAGCACTCAGTAGCCCTGATCATAAATACATATTCATAGCTAGTTTTAGACATCAAGTAGTACATTATACAAAATGTTCCATGTGAAAGAAAAATGAATGTTTTTTTGGGTCGGGAATATATAAAATATGCAGAAATAGAAACCTTTGTTAGGATTATAAATCACTTCAAAGTATTCTGAAAATAAACAATAAGCATTATGTTAAGTTCAGATAAAGTATAAATAACATATATGCGTAATTGGGAAAAATAAATTAGAATTCTGCGGTGTATCACTTCCACAATTCTAAACATCTTGATCTTCAACCCCATGTGCACTCTCATGCACAAAGAGAGTCCTGTGAGCATAGATGAGGGATTCCAAACGAGGGTTCTGGGAAACCCAGGGGTTATACAAGAGCACACCAGGGGTTACATGTCCTTTCCCAGAAGTTTGGGTGGCTGATGGCATCACTAGACCTCACTGAAGTCCACTTCCCCCAATGCTCTACAGCAGTGGTCCCCAACCTGCGGTCCACGGCCCAGTGCCGGGCCGCGAAGGCCAGGGCGCTGGGCCGTGGTTCCCTCTCCCCGGCCACCCCCCGCAGTAAAAAACTTCCCAGGCCGCAAGCTTGCAGCCCAGGAAGCTTCTTACTGCAGGAGGTGGGGAGAGGGAATAAGGGCCGCGCCGCGCATCGCGCATACGCACCCCGGCTGCGCACGCGCACATGTGCGCTGGGCGACCGAAATTGCGCATGCGCAGCACTTGCGCACATGCGTGATTTCGGCCGTGCAGCGCGCATGTGCGCGTGCGCAGCCACGCATGCGCGCTGCGCGGGCGTGGCCGTCGCCCTGCTGGTCCCCAGCCAAAAAAAGGTTGGGGACCACTGCTCTACAGGCCTAGTTTTCTCCACGATGGAAATGGTAAATGATAGATCAATTGATTGTTTGGCTCCTGCATCTTACTTCCATGCCCACTTCTCTGAAGGGGCATGTCACCACTTCTGGGGTTCCTCGAAACCTGAAAAATATTTCAGGGCTTCCTCCAAGTCAAACGACTGAAAACAGCTGGCATAAGTTGACCTATTCGATAGGGAAACCTATGCAGATGAGGGAACTCCAATGCTAATGTATAAAATAATTGGACGAGGAGGGAATCCGTGGCTTTTTGCAGCGCAGTAAGAGATAAAATCCCAGTCATTATTAAAAGGGGTCTTTGCTCCCGCATCACCTATCAACTTTTTCCTCGGCTAATGACATCCTTACAGAAGAAGAAGAAAAAACATAGCCTTACCCATTAAAGGATTTTAGGTCACATTCCTTAAGCACTGCAAGAGCATGTCCTTCATATTCAGTAACTACAAAAAAAGTCATTTGTTAAACACGGGGGAAAAAACAGAATCCATTTCAAACAACACTGTTGAAATTAAAATGACAAACATATCTTAGAAGACATTTCTTAGAAACATTGGAGCTGTAAGTGACTCCAAGATTGTCTAGTCCAGCCCCTTGCATAATGCAGGAACTTCAGTTCCCTCCTCACCCCCCATGTCCCGAGGAATGCAAAAAAGTAAAAGAACTAATTTTAGTGTACTCAGTATAATCCTAGGTATTTGAGCACTAAAACAAGAGAAGCTCTTGCTAAAGCTCAAGTTTGCCTGTCTGTCAAAGTAGTGTTGAAACCTTCAACTGCAGATACACAAAGTCCCTGTAAGTGTGCACTACTAATTGTGTGGTTTTGTGGGCAGTTGTCATCATCATTAGTTCCTCATTAAGCTTTGAACATGGAGGAAAAGTTGTATTATATCTCAGGACTAGTTCAACACTGTAAATGAAAGGTAGATACAAGCTAGATTATATTTAAATAACTTAAGTTTAGTGACCTATAGAACAGAATCGCTAGCCCAGGCATACCCGGCCTTTTCTGCTGGAAGTCATCACATTATAAATATAGGTGAATTACGCAAACATGTCATGGGCTTTGCATCAGTATATACAAATTTGTTAACTTGGACAAGCTAACCCCGGTTAATAAGAAATAGAACCGAATACCAGTAACGAAAGAATGTAACACAAGGAGGGTGGCAAGACAAGTCTATACCAGAGTGTGCAGCCTCTGGAGGAAATGAATCTGTCACTCCGCATTGCCATCTCGGTTTGCTGATGTCCTGCGCGGTACAGTAGATGCCAGCAAAGAAAGAATAAACTGGCACCCTGCAGATGGCATAAAGCATCACAACGACACTGAGCATTTTCTGGGGCATCTTTGCCAGAAGAGACAGCCCAGCTGCATCCACTCATCAAGGATTTCTGCTGACTGACATGACACTTCCAGATGGATTTTTTGTGTAAGAATGTGCATTATTATATGCAAGATTACATTAATTTTTCATGCTTGTCTGTCCTTGGTGATAATACATTCTCTCTCTCTCTCTCTCTCTCTCTCTCTCTCTCTCCCCACAATGCTTAAAAATATTGTAAAAATGCACAGGGTGGCTGTTTAAAACAGTGGTCTCCAACCTGCGGGCCGCGGCCTGGCGCCGGGCCGTAAAGGCCATGGCGCCGGGCCGCGGCTCCCTCTCCCCGCCCCCCCGCAGTAAAAAACTTCCCAGGCCGCAAGCTTGCGGCCCGGGAAGCTACTTACTGCGGGAGGGCGGGGAGAGGGAATAAGGGCCGCGCCGCGCCCGTGCAGGCCGTGCCCGCGCGGGCCGATCCGCGGGCGCGGCTCGCGGGCGCGGCCCGATCCGCGGGCGCGGCTCGCGGGCGTGGGCCGAAACGTGGCCGTGGTCCCCGCGGGCGCGGCCCAATGCCCTGCCGGTCCCCAGCCTAATAAAGGTTGGGGACCACTGTTTTAAAAAACCATTTCAATTACCGCCATTATTCCTACTAATTAAGCAACCTCAGTAGCTTTGCCTGCTTGTTAAGGATGGGTGACCGGTGGCCTCATGCGACAGCATAGCACTGTTTCTGGGCCAAAATGATAAATAAAGAACTCAAGTCACACAACACCATCACCCTGTCCTCTTGGCCTTTAGATGTTAAGAGCCGAAAGAGGAACACGGACTGCCCAGGAACAGAATTGGGCCACTCCCACCACTGTGCAACTTAGCCTCCCATCTCTCCGAGTCATCAAGTCAAGTCTTCAAATACCCTTGGTGCTATTAGTATAAAGTATTCAGCTATATTAATACTCAAGAGGTATACTCAAGAACATACTTGATGTTCTTTCACGATACCAAACCTCAGGGGCACCCAATGAAGTAGTTGAGAGAGAGGTTCAGGACAGGCAAAAGGAAATTGCTCAATGAATTAAAGTGTGGCATTTGCAATCAGTGTAAGGAGTGATGACCATGAGTGTGGATGGCTTTGAAAAGGGATTAGACAGATTTATAGAGCACAGGTCTATCAGTGGCTAATACCACTGTGACTAAGCCTTGGAACATCAGTGCCAGGAAAAAACATCAGAGGAAAGTCCTGGCCACTATCACCTGTTTGTTTGGCCCTATAGGGTAACTGGTTGATGCTATATTCAGAGATTTCTCCAACAACTTAGAAACCCCTTCCTTGACTGTGCTTATTCTAATCTGGGTAAAACTCTAAAAAAAACCCTATATTTTTGAGTTGGAGTCTAATGTTAAGGGTCCCTGTGCTACTGTTTTCAGTGTACTCATCTTTCCACTTGTATTGCAGACTTCTTGTCCAACTTCATGAACAAAGGATTTAGAAGATTACTGAGACAAGAACAAAAGCTTCCTCTTCTGTTCCCTCGCTAAAAATGGTTTAAAAATACCCCCCCCCCCAAATCAATACGCTAGGACAATAAATCACAAAAATATTCTATTAAAAACTCTTTCATTTCCCGGCATAATCTATAAAGCTTTAGTCCCTCCCCACAACACACACAAACACATCTATGGTGTATGCCCACAAATACAAATTTGGAATAGTAGGCCAGGTTCAAGGATCATGGACTCTTGCAATGCAGGACTGTTTGGCTGGGGTGGTGACACCACGGTAGCTTCCTCAGCTACCTCTACTACCAGTACTGGTGCTCCTTCCTCCACAAACTGCCATCTTTCCCTGGAGTTATAAATGTTTTTAAATAACATCATGGGTTGGACCCATTCACAGCCCTATAAATAGAACAGTAGTGTTCTATGAAGTGGAAGCACTGTGTTAATACTTGTGTCTCATAGCAATCGTGTGACTGATTCATTGCATGGCAAAACACAATATACGCACTTAAAAAAAATATTCAAACTGTTTTCAGAAATCACAGGGACATGAAGGGGAATGGATCTCTGCAAAGGAAGCCTTCCTCACTTTCACTGATTATGCATGGGAGGGATAAACTGGGCCAGTGTTCTCATGGCAGTGGTGCAAATCACGGTGACGCACGATGTCACTGTCAGCCTGGCTCCCTCCTTGCCCCGGCCCGCTTTAGGGTCTCCTGTGCCCCACCTTAAGGGAATACTAAGTTTTCAGCATTCCTTTTCTTAATGCGGGTACCATCGGTGCCCATGCACACAGGGAACAGTCCCGGCTCCTCCCACCTACGGTGTTGCAGCAGGGACACGAAATACTCCGTTCAGCTTCGCAGCTTTACAGAGCCAAACAAGGGACCCTTCTATGCTGCATCCCACACTATTCCCAAGGTTCCCCCCCCCGCCTCAATCAGGAACAACCTTTGAGGTACAACACAGGATCCAGGAGGTTCCAAAAGCAGAGTTCCGTTTTAAGCCTCAAGATCCAATCTCTTGATAAGAATACACTGATCCTCCTGGAATTTTGAACACAGAACGTAGCCAAGCACTCCTGTGTTCTTAAATTATCACCTTCCCTACAACTTCACTCAGCCTAACAGCCTTGCTATGAATCATTTTTCAGCTGGGAAAGGTCCAGCTCTGGGTAACAAATATTTGGAATTAAGGATAGATGATAGTTCTACTATATCCATTTCACCGACATTTGATAAATGCCAAGCCTGAAATATGTATTCAGAGGTTACATAAGAACTTTAAAATATTTATCTTCCCTTCCTTTCTCTTAACTTGCTCTGGACTCAAGGCAATAAACTAAAGGGATATTAAACTCAATAAAATGGTATGAAACCACATAATTATAAACATTCATAATACAGTAAAATACACTAAAATCACCATTTTAAAAACAATCTTGTGCACAGCTGGGAAAGATATTCTCTTGGGATTTAGTTATGTTGTCTATAAGAACTATTTAGACCGAATAAAATATATTAGATGAAACAAAAGTACATGTAATTTGCCAAATTAGCCTGCAGGAGGAGTGTTATTTTTTAAAAAACTGATATTCTATGAATTGTTACAATATATCTCATGTGCCCAATTTTACCTTATCTTATAAAAAATTAATTAGTTATTTAAACTAGCCATTACATCAGTGTTTCCTCCGCTGGAAGACTAGAAAATGTATAGCTTATAGACTGATGATCCAGCTGTAAAGGGGGGGGGGGAGAACCCTAGTTGGTTGTCATATAAATGAGAACTCATTTTGTTTCTCTAAGGGTAATTCCCATAGAAACAAAACCAGCATCAGGCTCAAAGCATCCTTGCATGCGTGAGGTACAGGAGTATATAAAGGTAAAGGTATCCCCTGTGCAAGCACCGGGTCATGTCTGACCCTCGGGGTGACGCCCTCTAGCGTTTTCATGGCAGACTCAATACGGGGTGGTTTGCCAGTGCCTTCCCCAGTCATTACCGTTTACCCCCCAGCAAGCTGGGTACTCATTTTACCGACCTCGGAAGGATGGAAGGCTGAGTTGGAAGGCTGAGTCAACCTTGAGCCAGCTGCTGAGATTGAACTCCCAACCTCATGGACAGACAGCTTCAGACAGCATTTCTGCCGCTTACCACTGTACCACAAGAAGCTCCCTACAGGAGTATATGCAAACACACAAACGCAGAGTTGATTTCCCTCTCTTATGCCGTATCCCCTGGCACTCTACTGAGACAGAATCCCAAATTTTCAGCAGATTTTTCAGAAGTGGGAGAAGAGGGAATGTTCAGAAAATTGCCAACATCACATGGGTTGCCAAAAATGGCCCCTTTGGATCTCAGCCTATGATCTTTCACTAGAAGTCCAAACTAACATTTTATGAATGCCAAGATGCTCCAAGCTTGCTGAGCAACTGAAGTAAAACCTGTCTTCTTCAAAAAGAGGACTCCCATGACAGCTCCCTGATTTTCAATTAAATACTCCTGAAGGACAGAATCCAAAGCACCTGCCCCCTCTTTGACATGCAACTGGGCCATGTCCTCACAGCAACAATCATCTATTCACCAACTAAAGGAAGGAGGAAGAGTTACTGTACAAGATAAAAGTCAGATGCTTTCGATGACACCAGTGAATAATGGGGGGGGGGGAGACAATATTAATACAATAGAAATTCAGTAACTGCTAACAACAATGAAAAGTATTTTCAAGGTAAGAATACATGAAACATGCAATAAGAACGGGATGTTCCTATGAAGTACATTATTAAAATGTACAAACGGTACATCTGAGGCAGAAAACAGGATCAGCGTCCAAAGTGCTTAAATTGTGTTCTGCAAAACCATCTTACCTAGAAGGTCGGTTCTGATGTCAGCGAGCTTAAAGAGAGGTGCGACCCGATCATAATAAATGCGAGCAGCCTCTCGTTTATGACTACTGGGATTGACAAACACTTTTAATGACTTTGGCCTGCTCGAAAAACCTAAAAGGAAATAAAACACCAAATTAAGGGGTTTTTTTTAGAGGGAAAATGTAATTGCGTCAAACAACTTTTAAGCGGCAGCCTGAGCAATAAGAAGAATAATAAAATTCTACTTGGAACGCAATCAGATATGTATCTGTTCTGAAAAATAGGAACAACCAGGCCAGGCAGTCTGTATCCTCCTTTCAGAATGAGGACATTCATTACCTATATTTGATACCTCCATAATCCGGGAAGAACTGAAGCAGTGACTCGCTTTTGCGTCTACAGCTAAGAATAACTGGTACGGATGAGTCAGTCACCATCATCCAGAGCATTATGTGTTAGCTCTAAAGAAAAGAGGTTTCGGGTCAGGGTTCAGACCTTAAATAGGGTAGGAGAAAAGGGAGGGAGAGAAAGAGGAGAAGGCAGGAAATATTCCCCAGAGGTTTTAAAGGGAAATGCCTCTCAGGGTGGATTTGATAATAGTAGTCCTTTCACAGTTGTTGCTGAGATCTGATACTACAATTTACAGGATCTGCGCTTTATGCATCATGCCACGTAGAATGAGCAGGTGCAATAAAAAAAAATCTGTGCTTGATCAAAGGATCATGGAAAAGGGATATCAGAGGGGAATAAAAGCTAACATTCTATATACATACAAACACATAAGTATATGTAATATACTAATAATCTACTCTATATTTTAATTGACAATGTAGATGTGCCAGGAAACGTTTTAAGTTTAAGTTTAAATAAACAATGTAAATGTTTAAGGAAGCTTAGGACAAGCAGGCAAATACTCCATGTACAAGCCTGGCTCTTGTAAAGCAGAGCGGTTCATCCTGGCTTCATGTCTCACATTTAGTCCAGCTAAGAAGACTGACTTGCAGCACAACAGCCCACAGAACTATAGATAAATAGACTATATTTATACCCCATATCACTGATTTTAATATGCTAAAGTGTTTACATTTCATAAAATAAATAACTATAAACATTTATCTCCAAATTACCAATTCTTTTTTTTACCAAAAATAAACATGCTTACACTCGATAAGTCTAAATGTGAAAATGATACTTCTATACCAGCCTTTCTCAACTTTTTTTACCACTGAGAAACCCCTGAAACATTCTTCAGGCTTTGAGAAACCACAGAAGTGGCGTGATTGTACAGAATGTGGTTTGGAAGCATACCCGGTGTATACACACCCACCCTTCCAACCTCCTTCAGGCCATCATTGGCCATTTTGGGAGGGCAGGTCAGGTCAACATGACCATACTTGGTCATATCATCCAATAAATGTTTAACTAATTTATATATTATTTATTTATGTTATCCATTCAGTTGTGTCCGACCCTCGGCGATTCTATAGAAATTGTTTTCGCCATATGTTTCTGTCAATGATTGCTTCTTGTAGTTGGTTCATGGTCATCCCTGTGTCGAGCCAGCAGATCCTTTGGCGACCACGTTTCCTTTTGCTGCTGATCATGCCGAGCATTAATGATTTTTCTAATCATTCTAATGATTTCTAAATATATAATTAACTCCCAGCCATTCAGGGAACCCTTCTAGGGCTATCAAGAAACCCCAGGGTTTCATGAAATCCTGGTTGAGAAAGCCTGATCTAGACAGTCAGCATAATCCAAAACTGGCCATAGAGCCAATCAATCAGGAAGTCATGTTCTAATATATGAACTCCAGATTGTGAGATACAAACAGCAATTAACCAGAATCCCCCTCAGAAGTCAAAAGATTAATCAAATCACTTGGCTGTAATAAAGGTTTTGGGAGACGCAGGGGGTGCCTGGAATGTCTAAACTAAATGAATGGGGAAAATTATTCGTGTATAACCACATTTTTTGAAAGAGTTCCCAAAGGAGGACAAAATGTTAACCTAAATAATATTCCTGTAAGCCTTCTAAATGTTGCTTGTAAAGTATACACCATATCCCTTCTAAATGAAATGGAAACAAGGAATGAAACAAGATTTTGTGCAAGACGTACTAGTTTTAGAATAACAGAGCAGCATGGTTAGTTTTTGTCTTAAATCATATCACCAGTAAACATGCTCAAGCCCCCCAAACGACAATCACAGACCTTATGGCTGGTTTTGACACTGCTAACTGTGACTGTGGTATAAATGGTGGAAATGCCTTTCGTTTTTAAATCAAGATCATTAATATTGTCATGCCTGGTTCCTTGAGTTCAGGCATTGATGCGTTTTTTTTTCAGTTGCTATTCAGCTGTATAATCACTTCATTGAACAGAATACTGTGAAATTTAGGACTTCAGTTTGCATCTTTTTAAAAAGATCTCAAATATAAAGCTTCCTTTAAGCACATTTCAGCCTTAACTTGTAAGTCGTCTATTTAGTGGAATATTCCAAAAGGCTGAAGTGCTCCCTGGTCATTTTCTGACAGCCAAAATATGTTTCCCATCTAACACAGCGGTGACCAGAGTCACAACAGAGCCAGAATATGAAAGAGGGAGATGGAGAAAGTCCCACTAACGCCATGTCTAAACAACTTCCACATCATCTGAGGAAGGAGTTGCTCATGGGAAGCAGCTTTCAGACTCTGCTCCCACTCCTGGCCACTGAGGGGAGCCCCTGAACTACCAATCTAGAAGAATGAGAGGGACTAGTGTCCTCGGCAGCAAAGGAAGTGACAGGCCTCACTCTAAGCGGAGAGAGTGAAAATGCCAAAAATATTGACAAAACTTTCTATTGGGAGCAGGCTCATATAATAATAATAATAATAATAATAATAATAATAATAATAATAATAATAATAATAATAATAATAATAATAAGAGTTGGACTTTAATCTTTTCTAGAAGTTTCAGCACCTGTTTTTAAGAGCACAAGAGAGGATGGCCAATTTTGATTATAACAGGTGTAATCGAGATGGACTTATCAAAGTGTGAATGAAAAACAAACCTGAGCACTGAAACTAGACATATTAGTGCCACCAACTAGGGACTTCCTTAACTTTGCCTCATTTTTTTCATGGTATCTCTGATGCCATCACATAGGGCCCACCTCAAAGTAACCTACCCCCTGATCAGGAGATGGAGAGGTAGAAACCAAGACCCATAGTTAGATTGGTTATGGATTTTTAACCTGTTTTAACTGATTTTAATTGTAAAGTGTACAAGGTTGTGAACCACCCCAAATAGGAAATCCTGAAAGAGGCAATATATAAATTTAATAATAAATAAATAAATCTACTAGCCAACAGAAAACTGTGTATTAATTTGCCTGGTAATTATTGCTAGAAACATAACACTTGAAGAATTGTTATCGGCAATTTGAAGAGAGTCTAACCAGCATTTTGTCCAGTTTGTCACAAATTAAGCACTATCATCTCATATTATTCAAAATGGCGCTTCCCCAAATTGAACGTGAAATGGTTTAAATGTAAATTATACATTCATTTAAAATACAGTCAAGGAGAATGCACAGGTACTGTGCAAATTTAAACACAAGTTTTGCTGTTTGACAATACTAAACGAGATTTATAAAACAACCGAGGCACAAAGGATGCCCTCCTGACACTAAACGCCACATGCCAGCAAGGGTCTTCACAGGACTCAAAGCAAGCCTTTACACCCCCCTCCCTGCTTTGGTTAGGATCTGTGAGACCTAGGTTCAAACCCACATTCTGTCATGGAAGCTTGCTGGTGGCCCTGGGCCAATCACACTCTCATTCTTGCCTACCTCACACGTTGTGAGGATAAAATGGAAGACAGAATGATGTAAGCCACTCTGAAGACCCACTGGGGAGATAGGCAAGGGATAACTGAAGTACCGTAAATAATATATCTCAACCTACTGCACATGACAAACATCCATTTACATTCTAAACCCTGTTTTCCTGTGATTTAAAATATGTATTTCAGTTTTGGTTTAAATTTTGTCTTGTTTATTTCTCATGGGGCAGAAAGGTGAGGTACACATTTTGTAAATAAAATATAAATATACTCTCAGAAAAGCCCATTGTGTATCTGAATACAATGGGCATTAGGCCACTATCCCCTGCCACAGGCAGACCAGCCAAGGCCTGGGGAGATCTTCCTGGGCCTTTTTGGGGTGGGGAGAAAGCACTGGGGGCAGTCCGTTCCCTCCCACATCGCCCCAGCAGCTCTACCAAGGTCTGGTAAAGCCTCAGCTGGAGCTACTCAAGGCAGCGGGAGCACTGGCAGTGTTTCCCTCCCCCCAGTAGGAGCTACCCCTCCCCCCACCAATCCACAGTCCCAGGCACCCCAGCCTCCCTCCCAGTTTCTGTTTACCGGGCTGAAACTACTTCCAAATGGATTAAGTTGGAGGGGGATGTGATCATGGTCAGGGCATCCTTCCTGACTGGCCATTTGTTGGATAGCCAATCAGGAATGGGGCAGCCGGGACAGCCGACCACAAGAAGAAGAGTTGGCTCTTATATGCCACTTTTCCCTACCCGAAGGAGGCTCAAAGCGGCTTACAGTCGCCTTCCCATTCCTCTCCCCACAACAGACACCCTGTGGGGTGGGTGAGGCTGAGAGAGCGCTGATATCACTGCCCAATCAGAACAGTTTTATCAGTGCCATGGCGAGCCCAAGGTCACCCAGCTGGTTGTATGTGGGGGAGCGCAGAATCGAACCTGGCATGCCAGATTAGAAGTCCGCACTCCTAACCACTACACCAAACTGGCTCTCACCAGTTTGGTGGTTAGTTGGTGAGTTCCAGCTCCTCCCAGCACCCCTTAGCAGGTTTATTAATGGTTAATGGTTACAGGTAATACACCCTTGGCAACTTCCTGGGATGGAGACCTGTACCTGCCTTCTATAGAAGATTCAGCTAACTCACTCAGATCCAAGTAAAAAGGTAAAGGTATCCCCTGTGCAAGCACCGAGTCATGTCTGACCCTTGGGGTGACGCCCTCTAGCGTTTTCTTGGCAGACTCAATACGGGGT
Organism: Paroedura picta; assembly: GCF_049243985.1. Taxonomy (NCBI): domain Eukaryota; kingdom Metazoa; phylum Chordata; class Lepidosauria; order Squamata; family Gekkonidae; genus Paroedura; species Paroedura picta. Next base: position 29,693,675 of record NC_135370.1, on the reverse strand, counting down.
GGTTTGCCAGTGCCTTCCCCAGTCATTACCGTTTACCCCCCAGCAAGCTGGGTACTCATTTTACCGACCTCGGAAGGATGGAAGGCTGAGTCAACCTCGAGCCGGCTGCTGGGATTGAACTCCCAACCTCATGGGCAGACAGATTCAGACAGCATATCGCTGCCTTACCACTCTGCGCCACAAGAGGCTCTCAGATCCAAGTAGCTTAGTCAATATTTCAGACAAATCAATTAGATGAGAGGCGGTGGGTTTCTGGGACCCACTGGGAAATATGCATGGGCCTCTCATACATGTGAAGACCAAGTGCATGACAGGCCATTTAACCATATGGGTTCCTGGGCCCTGGCTGGTACATGACAGAGAATGAAAGTGATCTATTTAATCCTGTTGGAATTCTTTCCTGGCTATGCGACTTGGAATGGGAAGGGATGGATCAAGCCATTTTTTAAAAATATTAATATTTAGATTAAATCTTTGTGAACTAAAGACAAGAGTAGTAAGTCTTTGGTTTTAAAAAACTCTGCTGAATATTATTAAACAAACACTGGGGTTAATGTGGAATAAATACATTTGCACAAGGTCTGGGATGCAAGTTTCTACAAACTACAAGGAAAGTATTCAGAAATAAATTTAAAAAATAAACAAATTAAAACTGAGTTTTAGTTTTTTTATGTAAACAGTGATACATGTGCATGTACAGACAATAAAAATATGTTTTGGTCGCATTTTATGCTGGGTGAAAAACTGATGACAACAACACTCAGGAGAAGGAAGGTAAGAAAGTGGAAAGAGGGGAGGTCAGTGAGCATATACTGCTAAGATCAGGGAGCCAAGCAGGAAATGTGGACGTGTGTGAGCGGCCAGGAAAAGGAAGAATCACTGGGTGACAAGTAAGGCAGGCAGGTGACATGGTAGCAAATGACTTTCAGAAACAGTAAACAAAACCTTGAACATTTCCTAATCCGTTTAAAATAACTTACCTTGCTTCAACATCTGGATTTCCCCTAGGTATTCTTTTAGTGAACACCTTTTCTTTATATTATATATAGAGCCTTATATGGTCACAAACTTGAGAACCAAAGTTGAATTGTTTCAGTACTCATTACCATCACATTAGGCCTTTGCCCTAATTGGAAGCTATATTTTATTGTATTGTTGGCCGTTGCTTCCTTCCTGAACTGAAACAGCAGTCTACAACAGAATAGCCAACTGTTCCTCTGGTAGTAACAAATGTGCTAATATGCACTAGTTTAAACTTGATCTATCAGTGAATCACTGAACCATGAATGGTAGGGGTTAATCAGGGTGCTCTGAAAACAAAGACACACAGGGCAGCAGAGACGCTACCCTCAGACACACATCTGTGCAGTTTTCAGCGCTTCGTTTTATGGCTAGCAGGGTTATGTTTATAAAAGTTAAGAGCTTGAAGTGATGTCATGGTCATAGATGTTTATTAATATTTTACACAGGCAATAAAAATGGCTACAAAGACACAGAGGTAATGACGTAAATAAACATTTTTCATACTAGAGATGTACCACTGTTAATGCTACAGTGTTAATATATAACATTAATGAGATAATTAAACCTTCACGCACGATGCTTCAGAGATTCAGATTAAAACCTTGTTTGTGAAACACGTTGTGAAGAGTAGTGTATAGAACACATCTGTTCTCTAAACACCGATATCTTATCCTGAAAACAAGGTGCTCAGTTACTCACTTCCAAAGTCAAACAAAATTTGAGATTCTAAAATGCAAATTCAGATTAAAAATTGCCCATGTCCAAAAGATTGGCAAAATTCGGTAGTTTTTGCAAAAGTAAACCTAAAATTATTGTGTGATAAAAATAAAACATGGCTGGGTGAACTTTGTCTGGTTTTGATGTCTTACTTTAACCTTCTATCAAAATAATATTAATTTATATGACATATAGTGTTCTTTTCAACTACGTCTTTAAACCAAATGAGCTTAAATCATCCTTTTTAAAAGTTCCGAAGCTTCAAAATCAGCCTTGGTGATGAGCATTACTTCAAACATGAATGTATAATACTGTAAATCAAGTTCAATGCGGAACTTTGATCTCTGCCCTCATGAAAACTGAAGCAAATACAAGGTCTGTTGACGTCTTTAAAAAGTGGTTTTGTTCTCTTTATACCATATTACTACTGGGACCCAGGAAAATGCACTCAATTGAATCTAAAGAAGATCCTTCAAAGGAAGAAAGAGCTATGGAGCAACAACAGAGTAAGTCACATCAGGTTTTGAGCTCTTTTTCAAAAAGAAATATTGTTATAAATTTCCACAGAGGTGTTTGAAGCCATCTTCAACAGAATATTCAACTTCAGTTAGCTCATCTACATTTTTTAAATTACTGGCTTTTGATGTGAATCCAAAGTTTATTCCCAGTTGATTACGTGTATGTAATATTTACTTTGGTAATCACTTCTTTCCCTTGCACTACTCTGGATGTAACAAAAAAAAATGTCCTTGTGAACAACAAGATTAGCCATCACTCTCTTCCTTACATGAAAGCAGAAACTACATTTTAAATGGCCCGTTGTATCGCTAATATTCTGAAGTCTCTTCCAGTCACACTCTTGCATATGCATGTTCCTCCAAGGGATTATCCACAATACAAATCACAAAATGCAACGAGCAAGAATAAACGAAGTGAGTCAGTGTACAGATGACTGCCAGCTAAGGTTTTTTTTTTTTTAAGGTCCTAGAGTTGTGTGTTTAATCTTTCTGGTTTGTGGGCCACATGTCCACTGACCAATAGAAACTGCTCAAGAATGAGCACAGTCATACTGTGTCTTACTCTAGAACAGGGGTAGTCAACCTGTGATCCTCCAGATGTCCATGGACTACAAGTCCCATGAGCCCCTGCCAGCGAATGCTGGCAGGGGCTCACGGGAATTGTAGTCCATGGACATCTGGAGGACCACAGGTTGATTACCCCTGCTCTAGAACACAAGTATCAATAACATACATTTTGCTGCCCTGTTCCCTACCCATCAGAACAGCTTTTTGAGAAAAGAAACTCTGCTGAATTACAAACACCCATTTACAACATAGAGCCCATAAACCCTATTTGTCTAATTGTCCAAAAGACACTGCAATTGTAGGGATTCCAGTGCATGTATGATTATCTAGTGACCTTTATTGCTTATGACTGTCTTTTTGAACTTTGGAGAGGTCTATGGTTGAACAATAAACCTCATTCATTCATTCATTCATTCATTCATTCATTCATTCATTCATTCATTCATTCAACTACAGACTCTTGATCCCCAACAGTAAAGTCTTACAGGGGTACACATATTCTCCTGCCCCCACAGATACACTTCTCTATACCACATTCCTTGCTTGGAAACTTGTTTATACAGAAAAATGAAGAGTAACATTTCCTTGACTGATGTCATGTCTCTTTCAGTTATACCACAAAAACATTTTGGTATCTGACACCAGTATTATGGTAAAAATGCAGACATTTAATTTTTGAGCTATGCTTGTGAAACAGCTGATGCAGTAAAAGGTAAAGGTAAAGGTATCCCCTGTGCAAGCACCGGGTCATGTTTGACCCTTGGGGTGACGCCCTCTAGCGTTTTCATGGCAGACTCAATACAGGGTGGTTTGCCAGTGCCTTCCCCAGTCATTACTGTTTACCACCCAGCAAGCTGGGTACTCATTTTACCGACCTCAGAAGGATGGAAGGCTGAGTCAATCTTGAGCTGGCTGCTGGGATCGAACTCCCAACCTCATTGCTCCCAACCTCAAAAAACAAGCCTGAGGAAATTAATATACAACTAGCAAGAAAGCCCATTGCAAGCAGGAATGCAATGGGCACTAGGACCCAGGGGACACCGGGAGGTGCAAATCTCTCTTTCTGTGTGTCTCTCTCCTTCTCGCTGTGTGTCTCTCGGTGTGCCTCGCAGTAGGAGGCAGAGCAGGTAATTAGGGCTGGTTTGTAGGAGGGAAGGAGGGCTGGTGTGCAGTTTGGGGCAGCTCTCTCTGTCTGTCTCTCTCTCCCTCTGTCGCAGCAGGGGCAGCTCTCTCTGTGTCTCTCCCTGCCTCCAATGCAGAAGGAGCGATAGGAGGGAATGAGGGCTCGTGTTTGGTCTGGCAGGGCTCTGTATGTCTGTCTCTGGCGCAGCTGAGAGGAACGTGGCTAGTGTCCAGGGAGGGAGCTGTAGGGGCAGGCCCTATTCCAACTCAGGCAGCCGGACACATTCCACCCCCCGGGCTGTTTCACAAATATATAGAGGAACCATAGATAAGGATAAAGTCAGTGGGATCTCTCAAGAAAAATATATAAAGTACTTACCATTCAAAATTTCCTTAAAGCGTTTAAACCACAAGTAACAGTGGTCTTCACTTAAATTGCTGAGATTGAGAATAGAATCCTTAAGTTTGTTTTGTTCTTTTTTCAGACAGACAAATAGTGTAATGCCCAATAAGAAGCCACCTTTTTGTTGTCCAGCCAAACGACGACGTTTCAGTTTTACAGAAAAGACATCTTTCATTTCAACATGTTCCTCTTTACACTGCATGTCTATGCTGGAACCACCTGCCCAAAGAAAGAATTAAGCATTGCGATTAAACGATTTCAAAAATGTAATAATTTATACCTCTATCCTAAATAAAACTGTATATAGTGTTAATACTATGTTTTGCAGATACATCCTTGTTTTTATTTTTTCTTTATTTTCTGCTCTTGTCATTTTAGTCTCGCCAGAATATTAATTTATTCATGTATTTAGGAATTTATATCCCGCACTTTCAACAGAAGATCTCAGGGTGGGTCACAACAATACATAATAATCTAAAATACATAAAAATGTTAAAATCATAATCCCCTTACCCTGGGGTTTTATTGGGTTTTTTTAATGGACTGTTGTAACCTGCCATGAGCCGGCTCTGGAAGTGGCGGGGAATAAAAAATCATCATCATCATCTTTAATTGAGCTCGGTAACAAATAGGGAGTCAGTGCAAATTTTTCAAGATTAAATCTGTCTATGTCCAGAAACTCCTGTCAGTAGTTAAGCCGCTGTGTTCTACACCAGTTCCAGCTTCCAGACCTTCTTCAAGGTTAGCTTCATGTAGAACCCATTACAGTAGTCCCATCTGAAGGTTACCAGATTATGAATCACCATGGTCAAGTTATCCCTATCCAGGAAAGGCCAAAGCTGATGAACCAGTCAGATATGGGGGTAGGCGCTCCTGGCTACCCCGCCACATAAGTCTCAAACAACAACAATGAATCCAGAAGAACACCCAGACCCCATACCTGTTCTTTCTGGGGCAGAACAAAACCATCCAGAACATCCTCCATTTATTGATCCTCACCTGGCCCATTACTGTCTCATCAAGCATCTCAACTGCCTTGCCTGATTCGGAAGGAACACAAAGAAAGAGTACGGTGCCATCAGTGTACTGATAGTAAAGGTAAAGGTATCCCCTGTGCAAGCACTGAGTAATGTCTGACCCTTGGGGTGACACCTTCTAGTGTTTTCTTGGCAGACTCAATACAGGGTGGGTTGCCATTCCCTTCCCCAGTCATTACCGTTTTACCCCCCAGCAAGCTGGGTACTCATTTTACCGACCTCGGAAGGATGGAAGGCTGAGTCGACCTTGAGCCGACTGCTGGGATCGAACTACCAGCCTCATGGTCAGAGCTTCAGACAGCATGTCGGCTGCCTTACCACCCTGCGCCACAAGAGGCTCTTGTACTGACAGTACACCACTCCAAAACTCCTAATGATCTCTCCCAGGGGTTTCATATAGATTTTAACAGGAGTACAGGAGACAGAACTGATTCCTGGGGAACTCCATATTACAGCTCCCAGGGTATTAAGCAAAAGTCCTCCATTGCTACTTTCTGGAGCCTACCTCAGAAACAGGACACAAATTACTGTAGAGCAATGCTTCCACATTCCAGTTCCCAAAGCTGCTCCAATAGGATACTGTGGTTGATGGCATCAAAAGCTATTAAAGGATCAAGGAGAACCAACAGGGTTTCTCTCCCGGTCCCCCTCCCGGTACAGGTGATCAAAGCACTTTCCATGCCAAGCCCCTTTCTGAAGCCAGACTGAAATGGGTCTAGATAATCCATTTCCTCCAAGCATGTCTGCAGTTAAGCAACCACCATCTTCTCCAGCCATATCCCCCTCAGATAGCTTTTATTAGTTATAATAATGGACATGTATCAAGGAGACAAGTAGCTGAATGAACCCCTCCAAACAGCTTGTCCACTTCCACAGACTGCAATAATTGAAACGGATTCAATATAATGGGACCAGGTGGTGCTCTGGATACCTCCAGGTGACCATTTCCCACTGTGGAGTCCAATTTTATGCATATATGAGCACCCTATCCTGAAAGTGCCTTGCAAATGTATCACAGCAAGCTTCTGAAGGTGGCATGGATTTGATGGCGTGATAACAGCAGCCCTTTAACCACCTGAAACAGCTAGATGGTCACTTGGGGATGCAATGGAGGTGAAGTAAACCTTATTCTTTGCTGCTGTCACATTATAGGCATGATGGCTCAAGTACTAAACCTCTTCATTCCTTTATCAATCAAAAGTCATATTCTAGTTATAGACAGAACAAGACAACAAGTCAACCAAATTAATACCCCCCCCCATCTTTTATTTTGTTATGTGTTGGTTGCTTGACTACCAAAGAGGCTAAGATGATCTTACTCAATGGTATCGATAAAGGAAAGAAAAAGACAGCCTGTGATTAGCTATTCTAGATTAACAGGTTTTATTTCAATCTTGACTGCAAGACCCACCGACATGAATACTTTTTTTCTCCTGCACAGAAAGTGTTACATTTCAGTTTTTATATCATTTCAAACCTAGTAGGTGTTCCAGGTACAAAGCACCTATAATTTAAAACTAAAATGTTTACTTCCATGATTTTAAAGTAGAAATCTTTAGATTTAAGAATATGCCACACACACAAACACACACACATACACAAATCAATGGAATGTGCACTATTTCTCATTGCATTAAAAGAAAAAAAATGATTACTATATTTATATGCACCATGTTTATTATCCTCTAAATAAACTACCCCTGCAAAAAAAAAGTAGATTGCTCATGAATTATTTTTTTCCATCCAAGAATTATCTGTTCATTAGTATCATACCGATTATTGCGAGCAGTTTCAAAACATTAACTATCTTCTCGTATTACCTACAAGGATACAGGGTACCATCTGTTCTTACAAGGGATTTAAGTATACATTAGATATCATGCTATTTATTTAATTCATTACCCACTTCCCATTGTATTTTTAAAGTCAATTTAATTACAAGGAGTAAAGATAATGTTTCCTGCCAATTTCTTCCAGCGCTATAAATGCAAAGCTCTCCATGAAGCAGGTTGCACTTGTTACGTTTACTTCTCTTAAGAACGCTTAGCATTTTTAAGAAAGGCCTTCCTCAAAACAATACGACTTGGCACTTAAAAATTATTATTATAAGCCAAGAGCTTGTCCAAATCAATTCTGGCACATCTGCCTGATGTAGAGCATAAACAGGATTAGAGCTGGATTTATCTGCTTGACGCTAATTGTACTCAGTTTCTCCACATGCCCACATTTTCAATACATTAAAGTATGCCTGAGAGACATTAATTTCTGCCAGCATGTGCTATGCACCTACCTAAGGTATACGATATTATTATGGAACAGAGCTACAATAAAATGGTTTCGGGTGAGAATTAAAGGTAACACACAAAACTGTCTTCAAAAATTCCTCATAGTCCTCACTTTAGCCTTGAAAACAAACAGGGAGGAATTCTTGTTCTCCAGTTAGTTTCCCTTCAGCTTCATGTGCAAACAGAGAAAAGGAACTGGACGCATGCTCTTTAGTATACACCCTCCAAGTGCAACTCCATAGGAGCCTTGAAATTGCCTGCCCTTTTGTGCAGGTTAAAAGAGGGTGGGCTGGAATGTTGAGACTGATTCTTAGCCTCAACCAACGTGGCTTGGCTAGGCCCTCACACTTAACTTTTAGGAACAGTTGGGCAAAAGGGGTCTCTGACAGATGGCTGCCACAAGCTGAGCTCCTGGGCACGGCTGCCTTCTGAGTCTTCCTGCCCACTGGCTCCACAGAGCTTTGGGCAAGAAGAGAGTCCACCAGGTGGCACTTGGTTGTTTAAATTATTCTAGGGATTGGGGGTGGGGTGGGGGGAGATTAGCTCAGAGAGCATCCCTCCTTGGGTGCATGTTCTTCAAGCCCAACTATAGCCCCCTCAATAGAATAGATATGAGAATGGAAACACACTGTTTATTTGCCCTGCAATGCTTTCAATGTCGTATGCACTCAGATGGGCATTCAAGTGTGCGTTCTGCTAAAATTATGTTACCATGGACAGACTGCCTCCATTGGATTATGGACACCTACACAACCTGGGCAGAAATTTCAGAGAACTGTAGTCTTAAAATCACCTCATTGTTAGATGAACAATGATTTAGACAAGTGGAATTACACATCTATTTTCAATGCCCAGCAAGAAATATAAAAATAAGTTTCATCAGTAAAGAAATAAAATCTTTCTGTGTTCGAATTTGGTATGTAGTTATGCATGCATTTGTAGAATTTATGCATGTATTGCTGTACACAAATGTACACTTTTGAAGAAGTTTGTTGTGTCTTTTTGAGTTATTTATTTAATCAAACACAAACTGAGACCAAAGACGTCTTCTGCACATAGACTGCTCTTCTGGATTAAGAACTGCACATGCAAAATGAACAAAGATGCACATTCCTCATAGTCCACATGCAGCACTGAACAACATGGTTGGTGTGGCTGGATCTGACCTGTTGTGAAAGGAGGGAGTGAGCCTAACCTTTTCCTTCTCCCTAGATTAGGCTTTCTCAGCTGGGGTTTCATGAAACTCTGGGGTTTCTTGATGGCCCTGGAAGGGTTTCCTGAATGAATGGGAGTTAATTCTTAACATAGTTTTTAAAAATTGTTAAACATTTATTGGATGATGATATCACCATAGATGGTCAATGCACACACCCCTCCCAAAATGGCTGATGGGCCTAAATGGGGCCAGTTGTGTGGAGATGGCTACGGCTGGGTTTGAATGGTAGGGAACTCTCAAGGACTTGCAGGGAGGCATATCCCTTTCCTCTGTATTCCCCTTCCCACATTATTCTCTCTTCCCCTCCTCCTGATAATCCTCATATTCTTTCCCCTTTCCCAGCCTCACCTTCACAGCTGACCAACAAATCTTTTGTCCTACTACCATTTTCAGTTATATGTAAAGGTATTCCCTGTGCAAGCACCGAGTCATGTCTGACCCTTGGGGTGACGCTCTCTAGCGTTTTCATGGCAGACTCAATACGGGGTGGTTTGCCAGTGCCTTCCCCAGTCTTTATCATTTAGCCTCCAGCAAGCTGGGTACTCATTTTGCCGACCTCGGAAGGATGGAAGGCTGAGTCAACCTTTCAGTTATATGTATCATTTACTTAATTTATACCCCACCATTTTCCATAGAGTGCAAAGCAGTTTACATCATTCTCCTGGTGTGGTGCCAGCCCGCACTTTCCATCCCATGAACAAATGGTTTCTCTCTCTGTGTATTTCTGCCTCCTATGGTAGCCATTTTGTGGTTGGCACCACTTCCATGGTGGCCATTTGTGATTGTGTCAATATCTGTCAGAATACTAAAGGTGTTCATAGGCTTTAAAAGGTTAGGTTTCTTCTTTTAACAACCTAGTTATATGGTTGTCAACTAACTGAAGAAAAAAAAAATCCCATACTTTTAACACAGGTTTACTAGCAAGTTATTTAACAGGTGATGTAATTTACCTCTGTGCCATTAAAAAATTAAGCTATGGAAAGTAGAGTTATGCGATTCAGTCACCAAAGTGGCCATTTGCCCCCGGTGCAGCCACTGCAACACCATGGGGGGAGTGGCGTGGGAGGAGGCGCAGGTGTTGGCGTGCCAGTGGGCGCACACACGCAGGCACCTATATGTCTGTGTCACCTGGCGTACTGGCGCCCACGCCTCCACCCCCATGGTGTGGCGCTGGCTGTGCCAGGCGCAAATGGTTACTTTGGTGGCCGAATTGCACAACCCTAGCTGTCAAGTCGCAACTAACTTATGGGGACCCTGTAGGGTTTTCAAATAAAGAAATATTTAGAGGAAGTTTGCCATTGCCTGACTCTGTGTAGCAGCCCTGGGCTTCCTTGGTGGTCCCCAATTTAAATATTAACCACATTCAGCTTTTTTTAAATGCTGATCAGAACAACCAGATAGAAAAATAGCAGGAAGCACAGAGCTGCACATGAATGGAAATGAGTGGTACTTCCCCTTTCGGCAAGTTGCTAGAGCAGCCAGGAACACATATACAAACACACACACACACACACACATTTGTGACAAGCCAAACATGCAACTGAACAAAAATACTACTTATTTCCTTCACTGACTGTTTTCAACTTGGAGAGAGATTTAAAATGGCATATGGGAATGTATCCACGCTTACAGTTTTTAATCTGGCACATTTGGTAAAAAAAAAAAAAAGATGTAGTATACATTTAAAGTACTTGACACACTATCGAAGCAGGTGTATCATACAGCTTTTCACTAAATGAAGACAACTTTCTGATTTTACATGCTAGTGGATGGGTTAAACCTTGAGGTTATTTGTACCTCTGATGTACTAGATACAATGTACATGTGCCTGGCATTCAGACCACAAAATGACTTCCAGTCAAACTGTGCAGTGTTTCCCCCATGTTGTTTGGTGCCATGTGTTGCACTACATGGTGCTTGTAATCATTATGTCCACCTGTGAATCAGATTTGTCAATCAGGTCAAGAATAGTAAGCTGATGGATGAAAAATTTAATTTTTTTAAGCTGGCATTTCCAATAATATCTAGAACTGTACATAAGTGTTGCATAAATTGAAATGCATTAATTTAACTTACCACTGAACACAACAACAGATTGAGATGAGTGCAGAAAATTAATGGTATTCCTATTTGGAACAGATTTGTTAATTGCACATGGCAAAAAGGTAAAATTCATTTTATTGTAAATTAATATAGTTCCTTATTTATGTCTCCTGCCTTACTCCTACCAATTGCCTCTACATAACAAAAAAAAATGTACATCCGAAGAAGGGAAGAGCTGGTTTTTTATACCCTGCTTTTCACTACCTGGAGTCTCAAAGCAGTTTACAAACTTCCCCTTCCTCTCTCCACAACAGACACCCTGTGAGGTGGATGGGGCTGAGAGAGCTCTGACATAATTGCTCTGTGAGAACATTGACTCACACAAGGTCACCCAACTGCCTGCATGTGGAGGAGTGGAGAACCAAACCTGCTTCTCCAGATTAGAGTCTTCCACTTTTAACCACTAGCCACACTGGCTCACATTAGGGATTACATTCAGGAAAGGTGGCAGAAAGTCTATGATGGTAATTCCTTTAAGAAACATATGTGGCAAGTTGGCAACTAAATCCTTCTGGTTTTAAATGCTATCTCTCTCTGTTCTGATTCTGCATGGCAGAGTAGGGATTCCATATTCTCTGAGCATCTAACATCCATGGTCAACTGCATGGCCAACCCCAGCTGGAATACATACAAAAAACAAACAGGTGGCCAATTTACATATACTGGGTGGAAGTAAGAAACTGGCATGCAAATGAGGGAACCTTTGGGTTTTAGGCAGACCCTCCTCTCCAGTTGCAGTGGCTTCTGACATCCAGCAATAGATGTTCAGATGCCTACAGGATAAAATCTCAGATCCTAAATTCTTATCCTAAGCTTTCAAAAAAAATTAAGCACAGGAAATAGGGCTAGTTATGTTTAAAACTAAGGAGTTGGCTTGCTGGGTTTGAAAATTAGCTGGTATCATACTTTTTAGTAAGCTTTTCTAAGCTATCTTTGTTCCTAGGCAGAAGCTGTACAGATTGGGTTGGATCCAAACAGTTTTTCCTCTGGTGAATAAAGGAGGAAGGAATCTCCTTGAACCAACCCAAAGTATATACAGGATACCATGGAATCTGCATGGACAAAAACAGAGTTATAATCTTAAAGTGAATTGGCTGAAACTAAAGGAAGAGATTGGGGATATTTTACCACTGAAATGCTATTATAATTATTTTTGTTCCCAGGCTTAGGCCTGAACTGGTACAGGAGTCAGCTATGAGATTATCCCAGATGTGTCTCAAATGCCATGATATGACTCAAAACTGGCATGTTGAATTGAGGCAAGGGTCTGTCTCCGATCCCTATATTTTTGGCTCAATATAAACCTCAGAGCCCAAGGGCTTCTTCCTTTGATTCTCCAAGACCCTTTTTAATCTAGTTGGCTTAAAGCTACCGAGACTAAACTTGCGTGTCTGGGCTTCTCCCCAAGAGACTTACTTAGACTGGGTGAAGATCAGGCTAAGCGAGTCCTCAGGCAAAAGAATACAAGACACTGAAAGGCAAATGGACATAGCAAACACTCCAGCTTTTCTCTCATCGCCAACTATGAGATATACATTAAAACCAGCTGCCTATCTCTCATCAATTGGTATCAATAAATATAGAGGTGCCTTTACACTAGCAAGATGTTCGGCCATGCCTACAGCATTTCTGGAGGGCAAATATAAAAGAACTCCAATCTCAAAGAGATTGTGCACCTGCCCTTTAAGGGACGTGGAAACAATGGAACACATCTTCTTACACTGACCTTCGCAACCCACAGCCTGCAGCAAACTTATCCAGCCACTTCTGGACATGAAGCCATACCTAACAGAAGCAGATTGGTCCAAGAATTACTTAAGGATGAAAGGCCTCGAGTTTCACTGCAGAAAGCAAAATTCTGCATCCACGTGATTCAAGATTACCCACCATCACCATGACCTTTTAGCTAATTTTATTGGGGGGGAAATCCCAATAGTTTTTTATATTGTTTGAAGTTTTAAAGTTTTATTTGCATTCTGGTCTGTGACCATGTAAATAAACTTGACTTGGCTTGAACGTGCCCAAGCCACCCCACAGCATGGCGGAAACTCGCCATCCCAGCTCCCATGCAGGAGCACGAATCTGGGGAGGACCGCATGCGATGGGCTAATAGCTCCCCATTGTGGAACCAGGAAGAGGCAAGGCAACCTGCCCCGTGGCAAACGCCAGGCAGTAGTTCGGCATCCTGGCCTCCATGCAGTAAATGTCACAGCAGTCTATCCTGCACCTAGCCTTTAAAACTTATATACACCAGGCAGCAAACTTTTTGCCTAGGCAGTGTGTTATCAGTTTAGATTTCTTTACTTAATTTTTACTATTCAACCGATTTATTGATTCCAATTCCTGATTTTGATGTTATACTGCCGTTGTGTGCAGCTTTTGCTTACTGTTCATGACTCTCAATGGTTTCTACAACGTAATTTGATATTATTGTGAAAAACATTGACCATCCTGAAGAAGAAGAAGACGACGAAGAAGAGTTGGTTCTTATATGCCGTTTTTCTCTACCCGAAGGAGGCTCAAAGCGGCTTATAGTCGACTTCCCTTTCCTCTCCCCATGACAGACACCCTGTGAGGTGGGTGAGGCTGAGAGAGCCCTGATATCACTGCTTGGTCAAAACAGTTTTATCTGTGCCATGGCGAGCCCAAGGTCACCCAGCTGGCTGCATGTGGGGGAGTGCAGAATCGAACCTGGCATGCCAAATTAGAAGTCCATACTCCAAACCACTACACCAAACTGGCTCTTTTGAGAGAATGGAGCTAATGAGTGCTCTAAATAAACAGAATACTGAAAGAATAGACTTCATTTGCTTTCACTTTTTAATCTTCTTTAAAAATATTTATATAGCGGCTTCATGATCATTGATTTAATGCTGGTATCTGGAATTATGTCATCATGTCATCATTTTTTGTTTTGCTAAGAATTATTCTGTTTCCATGATACACAGTGCTAAGCAAAGCATAACATCTGTTGCTTCAGAGATTGACAGGTTTGCCAAGCTAAGCATATTTTCCTATATACCTCATTGACAAGTTTAAAACATACAAGGAAGATACACTGTTGTAGGATAAATAAAAAGAGATTATTTGGGTTTCCCTTCAAACCAAATATGCATTGTTCACTCATTTCTTTGAGTGCACCAGTATCTCTTCAGAGAAGTTCAGGAGGAGCTAAGGAAGAAAAATAAATGTTCAAGAAATGGAGGGAAGGACAGTCCTCTAAAGAAGAATATCTGCAGGTTACTAGACACTGTAGGTCAACTAGCGAAGAAGCCAAAGCTGGGAGTGATCAGAGACTAGTCAGGGAAGCCCACTATAACAAGAAAAGCGTCTTCAGATATGTGAGGAGCAAACATAAGGTAAATGAGGCAATAGGCCCTCCTGTTGGGTGAAGATGGAGAGTCTCTGACAAAGGACAGAGAGAAAGCAGAAAAGCTAAGTACCTATTTTGCCTCTGTGTTTTCCCAAAAGAATATGGACACATCTAGGGATGGTAGTAGGCAAGGTATAATGTCTGAGTGGACAGGCTGATATGGACAGAGATGTTACCGAGAAGCACTTGGCTGCACTGGATGAATTCAAATCTCCTGGACCATCTTTGGAAAATTTTAAACAGAGGCTAGATAGCCATATGACCGAGAGATGGATTCAGTGAAGGTTCAAGGGGGTGGCAGGTTACAGTAGAGGAGCGATTGGGACGTGAGTGTCCTGCATAGTGCAGGGGGTTGGACTAGATGACCCATGAGGTCTCTTCCAACTCTATTATTCTATGATTCTATGTGCACCTGAGAGTGCTCAAAGAACTTTCTGGACAGCTTGCCAAACCCTTGTCCATCATCTTTAGGACCTCTTGACGTACTGGAGGGAAAAGAAGAGCAAATATTAGCCCAACCTTCAAAAATGGGAGGAAACTACAGGCCAGTAAGTCTGACCTCAATTACAGAGAAGATAATGAAGCAGATTTTAAAAATGGAAATCTACAAACATCTGAAGGACAATTCGTTGATCCTGGGAAGTCAACATAGATTTGGCTCCAACAGGTTCTGCCAGACCAATCTGGTTTCGTTCTCTGATTGACGAACATACTAGATCATGGAAACCCAGTTGATGTTGTTTACCTTGATTTCCCATGTTCTGAGGACTAAGCTGGAGGACTGGGGACTGGAGTTTTGGATGGTTAGAGGGGTTGGGAACTTTGTGGGGCTTTATATTTTATAACTGTAACCCACCGTAAGATGATCCCCAATAGAAGCAGGATATAAATCAAACAAATAAATAACCACATCCAAAGAGAGGTTGTCAATGGTATTTCATCAGACTGGAGCAGTGAGCAGTGGGGTGCCACAAGGCTCGTTACTGGGTCCAGTACTTTTAAACATTTTTATCAATGATCTAGATGAGGGGGTGGAGGCGCACCTCATTAAATCTGCAGATGACACCAAACTGGGAGGTATAACAAAAACCCCAGAGTTCAATAAGATCTGAACATGCTGGAAAATTGGGAAATGAGATGCAGTTCAATAAAGTTAAGTGTCGAGTTCTACATCTGGGTCACAAAAATAAGAAGTGTGCATTCTGGATGAGAGACACTTCTGGGTAGCAGGGTGTGTGAATGGGATCTTGGGATATTTATGGACTGTAAACTAAGTATGACCAGACAGTGTGATGTGGCAATAAAGAAGGCAAATGCAATCTTAGGTTGTATCAATAGAAGCATCACATCAAGATCGCAACATTTCATAGTTCCCACAGTATACTGCATTGGTCAGTCTGCACTTGAAGTACTGTGCGCAGTTCTGGAGGCCTTACTCCAAAAAGGATGTGGACAAAACAGAGAGGTTGCAGAGGCCAGCAACAAAGATGATCTGGGACCTGGGGATTAACCCCTAGGAAAAGATGAGGGACTTGGGAATGTTAAGCCTGGAGAAGAGGTGGTTGAGAGAAGACATGATTGCTGTCTTTAGGTATTTGAAAAATTGTCAGAGGAAGGCAGAGAAAGGTCCTGTTGGCCACAGAGGACAGTACCCACAGTTATGGGTTAAACCACTGGTCCCCAACCCCCGGTCCGGGGACCGGTGCTGGTCCGCAGATCAGTTGGTACCTGTCCGCGACTCCTCCTTGTCCTCCTTTCTGGCTGCTGCCTGGGGGGCTGCCCTGCCACTCTGCCGCCAGCTCACCTTTTGTGCTCTCTGGCGGCCACCATGGCTGGGGTTCCCCCTCGGCGTGGCACTGCGCAGCTGCTGCAAGTAGAGCCCCCCAGCGGATGGCGGGAAAGCAAGTGGAGCAGGGATTCAGGCGGTAGCAACATCCTTTGGCAAAAGACTACCCCCGTCCGGGCCTCAGTAAAATTGTCAAGTGTTGACCGGTCCCCGGTGATAAAAAGGTTGGGGACCACTGGGTTAAACTACATGTAGAATGGTCTCAGTTAGATATCAGGATAGAAATTTCAATCAGAGTAGTTCAGCAGTGGAATCAACTAAGGATGTGGCGAGTGCCCCCTCACTGTCAGTCTTCAAGCAGCATAATCTCAACAACGCTGCACAGTGAGAATTAAAAAAAAAATCTATTACGTATACACGTCCAATAAATTACTCATAAATACGGACAGTATCGATAAAGATAAAGTTAAAGGTATCCCCCTGTGCAAGCACTGGGTCATGTCTGACCCTTGGGGTGACGCCCTCTAGCGTTTTCATGGCAGACTCAATACGGGGTGGTTTGCCATTGCCTTCCCCAGTCATTACCGTTTATCCCCCAGCAAACTGGGTACTCATTTTACCGACCTCGGAGGGATGGAAGGCTGAGTCAACCTTGAGCCGGCTGCTGTGATCAAACTCCCAGCCTCATGGGCAGAGCTTTCAGGCTGCATGTCTGCTGCCTTACCACTCTGCGCCACAAGAGGCTCTACTACAGTATCAATACAAATATATATATATTTTAAAAGCCATCAGTTAACATTTAACATACAAATTCAATACAGTGAGTATACGTGCAAAATAGTGCCAAACAGCCTTTTCTTTTTCTTGCATAATGTCTCACAACATTACACCTTGCCCCGCTTACAGTACATAGCTTAACTGGCTTTTACAAACTTACAACTGTTGCTCAGTAGACTTGCAAAAACTTTACAATATTCTTAAACTTGCAGATACTTGTAGGACATGACAGGAATTCCAAATATTTCCTGTTTCACAAATGCTTCTTCGTATGTCCTAAACATTGCTCAGTCATCACAACAGCGTGATACATACCATCACAATAGCTTGGTAAACATTAATAATTCTGTGGGCAGCAAGCCTTCCTTCTCTTCCTGCTCCGGCACAACACAAAACACAGTAGAAGTGCAAACACATTCACCTTTTAATGAGCATTTATTTATCTCTACTTATATAATCAAGTTTCAGATCAACAATAGATTTACAATGTATTCAGCATCCTATGTTAGTAACTGTAGCCATGTTCTTGAAAACAATCAAGCAGTCTGGCAGATAATAGAAAGGATTCAAAGCATAGCAGGAATCACAAAAGGAGTTTGCTGCTCTTAAATGACAAAATGCCTTAGATCAGGGGTAGTCAACCTGTGGTCCTCCAGATGTCCGTGCAAACACTGGCAAGGGCTCATGGGAATTGTAGTCCATGGACATCTGGAGGACCACAAGTTGACTACCCCTGCTTTAGATTATTAATGAGCAGTAACTAACATGGAGGGACTGCAATACTGATTTTCTACCGAAGGTTGTGAGACTTGTTAACAGTTACAGCCGTGCAACTTTAGGAATACTGTGAGCTGCAACAGCTTCATGGGCTGACATATATGAAGTCACATTCTGAAATGAGCTCTGTTCAAAATGCTACCATACCAATGAATGTAGGTTTTTTCCCACTTTGGGTTGTCTCTCTGTAATGCTGCAAAACATTACTTTTCTGCAATCAACTGAAAACATAACTAAAATAGTCATGAAAACGTAAAGGTATCCCCTGTGCAAGCACCGAGTCATGTCTGACCCTTGGGGTGACGCCCTCTAGACTCAATACGGGGTGGTTTGCCAGTGCCTTCCCCAGTCATTACCATTTACCCCCCCCCCAGCAAGCTGGGTCCTCATTTTGCCGACCTCAGAAGGATGGAAGGCTGAGTCAACCCTGGGATTGAACTCCCAGCCTCATAGGCAGAGATTCAGACTGCATTTCTGCTGCCTTACCACTCTACGCCACGAAATAGTCATTATACACTGCATCTAATATAGCGCTATCTTATGAAAATCTGTTCTTATCCCCAAGGCAACATTCAATTATATGCTTACAGAAAAGTAAGCCCTAAGTTGCAAGAGTTCTGCTTCTTCCGGCTGTTGTCTCTAAGATCTGTCTCCGCCAGGAACAATGGGGGACCCTCTTCAACTTATGCAATAATATCCAGTGTATCCCACCCCGGGGGGTGGACAGCTGCAGGAAAGGGGGGAGGGATTATACCGCCAATCTTGTTTTATCCTCTTTTAGCTATATTTTACTGTTTTGTCATGTGATGGGGTTTTATCATGATTTATCGGGGGGGGGGGGGAGTTATATTGTACCTCGCCACAAGTCTCCAGAGAGTGGCGGGCTAAAAATCTAAGGAATAAATATATAGAATAAATAAAGAGGTAGCTGCATCCTTATCCCTTCTTGAAAGTGTCCTGCTTTTTTTCTGCAACTTCAGTTAACTGCCTCCTATTCACTCCTATAGACACAGCATTCATGAAACAGCCCTTAATTCCTGTTCCCTTGAGGTGAGGGGGGTTTTAATTACTGCTTTACTTTTTGCAACCGGGATGTGTTTTAAAATTATTATTATAGCTGTTGCATAACTGCAACCATAAAAGAAAATTAATCAGCTTTTCTGGCTTTGAATAGTTAAGAGTAGTTCAGAAATTAAACCCCAGTCTTACAAAAGTAGTGTTTTTTTAGAACCTCCCCACACAACGCCATCATATTATGCATATCATATGCACCTAAAACTACTGTGACGTCACTATCAATCTTCCATCCTTGACTGTATTAATTAAAGTATTACATTAATTTAGCAAAATTTGCTTTAGTGAATGCAACACTGGAATGAAATCCAAGCCAATGACAACTGATGATGGTTCTATCTTTTAATGGCACTTTCCTCAGTATTTATTGTGCTGGAAAACAAGGGAGTGAAAAATGGAGTCAAGTTTCATACTCTTTGTCACAGACATGTTACTGCTAGAATACTTGATTCCACTGTGAGTAGGGTTGCCAAAAGGTCTGGAGAAAAATGTCTCCTCTTTTTAATAGAAGTGTAATGTGTAGAAATGGACAGCTAAAGATCAGTGGTCCCCAACCCCCAGTCCGGGGACCGGGACCGGTCCGTAGATCAGTAGGTACTGGGCTGCGGCTTCTCGTTCTCCTCCCCGGCTGCTGCCTCAGGGGCTGCCCTGCCACTCTGCCACTGGCTCACCATTGGTGTTTTCTGGCGGCTGCCATGGCTGGGGCTCCCCCTCAGCATGGCACTGCGCAGCTGCTGCTAGCAGCGCCGCCCACTGGGCGGCTGGAAGTCAGGGGCGCCTGTGGGAAAGCAAACGGAGCAGGTTTTCAGGCGGCGGCAATGTCCCTTGGCAAAAGACTCAGTAAAATTGTCAAGCGTTGACTGGTCCCTGGTGATAAAAAGGTTGGGGACCACTGTTTTAGATAGAATGGAGGTAAATAACATCTCATAAAGCCTCTATTAGAATCACAGAATCATAGAGTTGGATGGGACCTCCAAGGTCATCTAGTCCAGGTCCCTGCAGAATTCAGGAAATTCGCAACTACCAGCCTAGCCACCCACAGTGACCCCAACTCCATGCCCAGACGATTAAGTTTTATTGTTACATCTATTTATTATTATATCTTTTCACCAGATGGTTGGAAAATTTAATTGCCTGATATCCTGGAAACTCAAACTTAAATGGACTTTGAGGAAGGCCTGGAGGATCATTGTCCATGGGGTCGCGATGGGTTGGACATGACTTCGCACCTAATAACTAACATCCTGAAAAAGTACAATGCCACTCTATAATTCTAGAACAGTGGTCCCCAACCCCCGGTCTGGGGACCAGTCCCGGTCCGTAGATCATTCGGTACCGGGCCGCGGCTCCTCCTCCTCCCTGCATTCTGCCTTGGGGGCTGCCCTGCCACTCTGCCGCCGGCTCACCTTTGGTGCTCTCCAGTGGCCGCCATGGCTGGGGCTCCCCCTCGGTGTGGCTGCTGGCAGCGCCCCCCAGTGGGCGGCAGGAAGTCAGGGGTGCCGGTGGGAAAGCAAGTGGAGCAGGGGCTCAGGCCACGACGATGTCCCTCGGCAAAAGACTACCCCCCCCGGCCTCAGTAAAATTGTCAAGCATTGACCGGTCCCCGGTGATAAAAAGGTTGGGGACCACTGTTCTAGATGATAGGATGAAATAAAGTATTCACTGCTGCCATTCTGATCTCATCACATTCTCAATAATACAACAGAGAGCACAACTAGATCCAAATGCAGACCTGAGCTTAGAACAATGTGGGATTTGTTTGCTTCCCTGAGGAAAGTGTTGTATATTTGTTTGCTTCCCTGAGGATCCAGTTATTAGAATCCTTGCCCACTTTTTTATTAGCTTCTGAGATGGCTCCAGTATGGGGTCCAATAATCAGATGCCATATTTTCTTGCTGGGAATTTAGAAACTGAGTTTTATCTGGACTACAGAAAAGTGACCACAGTTCTTGTAGAGATGGACAAACTTCTCATTTTGGAACGGGACTCTGCAAACGGAACCAATTTTTTTTTAATGGAGAACTTTTTTTTTTAACTGATCTGACTTTTGGAGTAGATTCAGATAACAGTTCAAATCTAGCAGACATTGCCAGCATGAAAGCAGCTATAGGCACAAGATGCATTTTTTATGTTTATGCATGTGAGTACTGATCTAAGTAATCCATCTGCAAACAGACTAGTTCACATTCATGGACCTCCGACATCTCATCTGGCTTTCTCAACCAGGGTTTTGTGAAACCCTGGGATTTCCTATCAGTCTTGGAAGGACTTCCTGAATGGGTGGGAGTTAATTAATTTATACATATATTTTTAAAATTTGCTAAACATTCATCAAGTGATATGACCATATATGGTTGACTCTACTGCCCCCCAAAATGGTCAATGATGGGACTGGAAAGGATGGGAAGGGGAGGGACCCTGGGTGTGTGTGTACACAGCTATACTTCTCAACAATATTCTGCGCTATTGCAATATTCCTGGGGTTTCTCAAAGCCTGAAGAATATTTCAGGGGGATCTCAGAATTTAAAAAGTTGAGAAAGGGTGATCTATATCAATAGGTCTGCAATGCAGTATTTTACTATTGTAAGCAAGGTAGAAGTGAATGTTTCCGCTTACTTTTGAAAGTTAAATTATTTAAAACAAATAATATAACACAGCAAATTGTGCAACTGAGTCTAATACATGTGATAATAACAGTACAACAAAAACAAAACATTAATAACACCAAAGACATATTTCCAAAAGAGCCAAAAATACTAAAAACCTTTCAAAGTTACAGCTGTAATTCACAAAAAGTCAAATTCGAAAAGGGAACAGCAGATACCATCACAAAAAGTAACAGATGTGCTTTGGGTTCATCTGGACAAAAACATAAGCATATGTGAAAGAAACCCAATACTATCATAAAATCAGTTGCTGTCTAAAATAATCGCAGACCCTTATGGCAGAATAGTTATATATGTATCAAATATACAACACATTATGTTTGAACAGAATGTCCAGATCTGAAGACACAAGTGGCAGAAATTAATACCCAAATTCTTTCATGAGAAGCACATGCAACAAGATTTGATGAAAGAATACAATTACGTATTGCTTGAAATTCAGAGCAATTCTAATTGTACTTGTACATCCTCTAAATACTAAGATTCAATATTATTATTATTAGCAGTAATAAAATGGGTAGTTTCCCATGACAGCATCAGAGAAATTCTCTAAAAATAAATTTCAGAAAAACGAGACAAAATTAATCATTAATTTTTCTACAATTATTTCACACCTCAATATTTGTGACAAGACAAAAAATGTCGACCAGCTACAACAGAAAAAGACACGTTTTAAATATTAATATGCTTACAATTCTGTCAAGATTATCCTAAACATCTTCATAGCCTTGGAAAAGTTTGTCAACATCATGATGTATGCCAATTGGCAAGAATAACAGATGTTTATGCTTTTGATCTCCCTGGGGGGAGAAAGTACATAAAAATACTTAAATAAAGTAAACAAATATTTAGAGCTGTTTCACACATACAGCAGCAACCGTGAAGTTGTCCATTCTTACCTCTGACATGCAAATTTACAACATCTTACATTTTAAAAATATATTCATACACCCTAGGTGTATACCAAAACTCAAAAGATATGAAGTGTTGCTGCAACTGTTTAAATAATGTCAGTGCAAAATGATTTACTAACCAAGGTAATTAATTCATGACATCTGCCAATATCTAATTAATACATTTACATGCAGATGTGCAAAACTAAAAGAGTTTTGTAGCATCTTTCAGGCTGATTTACTGTGGCATCATAAAAGTAGTTTCTCAGGCCACAAAGTAAAAACATAATGTTCAGCACAGCATGATCTGGATAGAGTGTTGAGCTTTCATGTTCCAGTAATATGGAGCCTCTGTAGTACAACCCCAAACTTCATATTGAAGGGGAGCCTGTTTTGCATGTTTTCAGCAAGGCAGAAAACAAAACTAACAGGACAGCCTGTTTACTGTTACAGATATGGTAAAAACAAGACTGGGAACAAAAGAATAGTACCATGGCCTGGTTTTGCTCTACTTTGGTCAATCACTACTGCATAGGAAGTATTAGCTCTATGAAGCAATGCATCCTAGTTCTGCCAGTGGTTAACACAAATAATAGTGTGGGGGGTCTGCTTCCACTTGAAGGTGGAAGCCTTTCTCATAACTTTCTTAAACTGTTTCGCAGGGCCTGCAAGGAGGAGCTCTTCCGCCAGGCATTCGGTTGAGACCAGATATATATAACCAACAGCGACCAAAGGGCCCCTGCTCCCCGCCCCCCCTCAGAACACCACCTATACACTCTGGACCTGTTTGTATGTTGCAACGTTCTATTGTTTATTGGTTATACAATTATAATGTTATATGTTTACAATTATCAGTTATTATTGCACGGTTATTCAAATGTTTTATAGGCTGTTCCATGTATCGTTCTTGTTATTATGTAAACCACCCTGAGCCCCCGGGGAGGGCTGTATATAAATATAATAAATGATAATAATAATAATAATAATAAATAATAGCTACTATCTGTATCTCTTTCAAGGCCTGATAGCAGAATGTGGTAATTGGCTAAGTGAAAAACCTGCACCCAGTTCAGTAACTAGATGGGGGGAGGGGCTCCAGTGAACGAGTGCTCTGATTGGATTCCAAAGACCACCTGACACCAGAGAGCAAGAAACTATAATTGGGCTTTAGATCAGGGTGACACTACACTAACCATTAACCCTTTGGGACAGGCTCATAAGCTTTCAGGTCTGGGCTCTGCAATTTTGAATGGTATACCACGTAATGCCAGGTGACTGGAAAAGGTTAGCTTTCATTGTGTTCTTTGCTAATTAATTCTACAGACTGTGTTGCTCAGTAAACCTGTGTTTTTCAAAAAATTTTGGTCTTTTTGTGTGCATTGAACCATGAGTTTGAGCACTGCTTACTAGTTGGGGGGGGGGGGGGCAATGTTTCAGAGGAACCCCAGCTTGGGTTTTCTGACAAGCTTGTTAACAGTTTCATCCATCATGCTGTAAAAAAAAACAACAACAACCCTATTCTTCTTCTTATCCTACCTATTTGCCAACACAACAACACTGACAGAATTACATATAAACAGAAGACAGAAAGAAGGAATTTTCAAGACTATTGTGGTCTCCTTCAGACATCTGTAAACCACTCCAAGTAGAGTGTCACATGCAGCCACATGTAGACGTAAGCTCAACAACAATAAATAACAGAAAACAGTTTTCTGCTCATTGCTTTGACTCACAAGCAAATCATGTACCCACATCTAGAAAGGTTTCGTACTTAATGCCAAACAAAAGGGTATTCAGTGTATATCAAAGGCTCAGTATTTAGTGAGTCAAGAACAGATGAACCATTGAGTCCCTGTTCCTTGCTCGATATTCTCTTGGGGAGGTATCTGGCTACAAATGAACTCTGAATGTCACAATTTCATACTGGATTGTTCTTTTATTACTAGACTCATTAATGTAATTATATCTTTGTGGGGTTCCCCCTCCTCTACAGGGGACTCTAAATGTTATCTATGTTTATTTGATATCATTTACTGTCCTTGGGAAATTGATTATTCAGTTCAGGCGTTACACTTTCAGTGAAGTTATAGATGACACACTTCTTGCCTGCTTTCTATGTATTCTTAAAAAAAACCAACTTCCTTCTGCATTAAATTGGAGTGCATGGAGTCATTGTTTTACCTTTTTAAGCAACCTTGCAAAAACTTTCATCCAGTGCATTTGCATTATGTTTCTACCCAATGCCAAATTCCAGAAGTATCCTAGAATAGAACAATTTGCACAAAGGCATTTTTGTTTACAGTGGCAAAAGTCATTGTGTTTCTAAAACAGTACTCAAACATTCAGACCTTGAAAACATATAGTGACCTGAGGAATAAAGTTTCATTTGCAGATTCATCCCTCTGACTTTTATATATACTAAATAACTCTAAACAGTATGGCTCCTAGACTAGACTTCTGCAAGTCACTCTATGCAGGCCTGCCCTTAACCTTGATCTGGAAACTGCAGAAAACCGCAGTCAGGATCCTCACAAACACACCATGGAGGGCACACAGCCAGCACCCCAACAACTCTACTGGCTCCCAACTGAATTCCGGATCAAGCTTGAGGTCCTGGCAATCACCGTCAAGGCCATACGCGGTCTGGGCCCAGTGTATCTGAGAGACCGCCTCCCTGCCTATACCACCAAGAGAGCCTTACGCTTTGCCAACTCCAACTGGCTGATGATCCCTGGCCCCAAAGAAGCGTGTCAGTCCTCAACCAGGACCAGAGTTTTCTCTTTCCTGGCCGACAGCTGGTGGAATGAGCTCCCTAAAGAGATCAGGGCCCTGCCTGAACTCCCACAATTTCACAGGGCCTGTAAAAGGGGGCTCCTCCACCAGGCATTTGGTAGAGGCAGTCCGACCTAATAACATCAGCTGGTCCTCCAAATATCACAACACACATGATCTGAACCCCACCCTATGGATTTATATTAGACATTTTGTAAGTTATTGTTGTATTATAAATTGCTATGTTCCCTTCTGTTCAATTTGGAACCCACTGTTGTGACTGTTATTGTTGTTATTGGTATGATGATTTTATGTATATTCCTCGCGTTTTGTGTAAATCGCCCTGAGCCTCACAGGAGAGCAGTATAGGGCTCAACCCATGCTAATCAATTGAGCCTCTTGTGGTGCAGAGTGGTGAGGCAGCAGACATGCAGTCTGAAGCTCTGCCCATGAGGCTGGGAGTTCAATCCCAGCAGCCAGCTCAAGGTTTACTCAGCCTTCCATCCTTCCAAGGTCGGTAAAATGAGTACCAAGGTTGCTGGGGGGTAAACGGTAATGACTGGGGAAGGCACTGGCAAACCACCTCATATTGAGTCTGCCGTGAAAACGCTAGAGGGCGTCACCCCAAGGGTCAGACATGACTCAGTGTTTGCACAGGGGATACCTTTACCATGCCAATCTGTCTTCCGTGCTGGCCATGGGGTGGAGACGGTGCTGGTTGCCTTGATGGATGATCTCGACACCAGCTGTGCTCAACGTAGCTGACCATGAGTTGTTGGCCCACCACCTTGCTGGGGCCAAGATTCAAGGGACAGCCCTTCAATGGCTGTGCTCCTTTCTCCAGAACCAGACACAGAGGGTGGCTGTTGGAGAGGAGTTATCACACCCCTATCAACTCCCTTGTGGGGTCCCACAGGGGGTGGTACTCTCCCCCACATTATTCAACATCTTTATGCGCCCTTGGACCCAGCTGGTTCAGAGTTATGGGCTGGGATGTCACCAATATGAGGATGACATCCAGCTCTATCTTTTGTTGTAAAATAGTTTTTCTTTCAGATGCGACAAGAGTCCCGTTTCTCATTTCAGACGCAATTTATCTTTAAGTAAGAATCAAGTGAAAATTCCTTGGGAAGTTTCAGCATAGCATTTTATTCCTAGGCAACACATCAATTAGCCAATATATTTAATTCTTCTAAATTGCTAAAACATTTCTTCTCTGCGGAGAGTTGTTCTGCCCTCATATCCCTTTGCTCGAAGAGGAGTTTGGAAGATTTGGGAGGATGTAGAAAGAGGAGAGAAAGAGGACCAAGGGCAGAACATCCTATACAGAATGTCTGGCAAGCCACAGTCCTTAGGATCATAGACAGATCTTTTTTCCCCTCTCTCTTTTTTTAAATAACATCCAGTCTGATGAAAAGTTCAAAAACACTTGAAAGCCCATTAGTCCTGTACACCAGCTGTCCCCAACCCTCGATCCAGGGGATTGGTACCGGTCCGTGGATCAGTCTGTACCGGGCCGTGGCTCCTCCTCGGCCTCCTCCCCGGCTGCTGCCTCGGGGCTGGCTGCCCTGCCACTGGCCAACATGGCTGGGGCTCCCCCTCGGCGTGGCACTGCACAGCTGCTAATGGCAGTGCCCCCCAGTGGGCAGCGTGAAGTCAGGGATGCCGGCGGGAAAGCAAGGATTGTGAGTGGCCTGCATAGTGCAAGGGGTTGGACTAGATGACCCATGAAATCCCTTCCAACTGTATTATTCTATGATTCTATAATCATTTGCACAATAAAAGTATTGTAAGCAGACAGCTAAGTTTTGTTCAGCAGCCATCAGACTATGACAATTATTTATGGAAGTAAACAAATGCTACCTTCTGTAGTGATTTGACTCTGAAAGAAGATTAGGAATTTTAATATTTTTAAAATGTTTTATATTATGTAGTTTGTATTTGTTTTATCTAAGAATGGCTGGCATTATGCTGTACTTAATACATCCATCTATTAAACCAGTGGTTCTCAACCTGGGGGTCGGGTCCCTTTTGGGGGTTGAACGGCCCTTTCACAGGGGTCGTGGCAGGCGAGCAGCTTGGCGGGGGCTGCATCCACACAACAGCCTTTCGGAGTAGATCATGATAGAACATTCATCTGTCTGGAGCAGCGGAAAAGAGGGAGATCAGCACGGTGGGACAAGAGACAGAACTGAACTGTGAAACTTCGGGGGGAAAAAACAATTTATATACAGTCATGAACAATGGATCTTCACACCATAGGTCAGTTTCAGTTTAATTTCTGTGAAAGAACACTTGCATAATTGTATGGTTGGGGGTCACCACAACATGAGGATTACGGCATTAAAGGGTTACGGCATTAGGAAGGTTGAGAACCACTGTAATAAACAAAAGTAACGCCCTCCAGCACCATCTTTACACCCCACCAACGCACCGCCACACAAACTCCAGCACTGCCCACAACATAAGACACTTTGGGGATTGAACTGGGGGTTACCATGTAATTGACCATGTGACTGTATTGCAATGAGAAGTATAAATACTTAGAGAATCTGCATCCTCTCTGCCATTTTGGAGTATTGCTTTTCCCACAGGAAGCTTATTCCTCCTCCGAGGAATATAGATCTTTTGGCTTCTTACCCTATGGTTGAGGCCCAAACAAGACGAGCAACAACTGGCCTCCTGACACACATAAATAAGAACATCAAGACAACATATAGCTAATGTCATCTCAGCATTCTGATCTACCTCCCTCCCACCAAGAGAAGGTGATGAGCTCCTGGGTTTTAATGGAAATCAATTTTAATAACTAATATAATATTTAAATTATATTATTAAATTAATATTTAATATTTAACATTTAATAATTAAAATTTAATGATTTAACAATTAATATTTAAATGTTTTAACTGAACTGTACCTGACATATTGTACCTGAGCCCACAGAGAAGGGGAGGCAGAGTTTTGAAAAATAAATAACAAAATAAATTCTACAAACGGAGTATTGGGAACCAACTATAAGTAGTGGTCAAGCACAGCAGCCTCTAATTTGGAGAGCCGGGTTTGATTCCCTGCTCCTCCACGTGCAGCCAGCTAGGTGACTGTCCAGCTAGAGCTGTTCTTGCAGAACAGTTCTGTCAGAGCTCTCTCAGCTCCACCTCACAGGGTGTCTGTGTTTGGAGAGGAAGGGAAGGCAATTGCAAGCCACTTTGAGATACATGCAGCCAGCTCTGTGACCTTGTCCTGTTGCTGTTCTCTCAGAGCTCTCCCAGCCTCACCTACCTCACAGGAGATCTGTTGCGGGGAGGGTGACAGTCAGCCGCTTTGAAGCTTCCTCGGGCAGCGAAAAGCGGCGTATAAAAAAAGCAACTCTTCTTCATCGAACCTGTTTGAATAAAACTTCACTCTGGATGAAAACTATCGCTCTTTGCGTTTTCTGGAAGCTGCACAATGACTGGGCGACGCCCCCTTGGAGCCAAGCAGCCCCTCTCTCCCCCCGACTCACCTGCGGGGCTCTCGGGCTGGATGGGGCTCCAGCTGAGCCTCTCGGCGCTCAGCACCACGTCGCAGCTTTGCGGGCCGATCCGGAAGATCCCCCTGAGGAGAGGGGCCGACGCTGACGCCGCCACCTCCAACTTATCGCCCCTCTGGGCGACCCCCGCTGCAGAGGAGGGGGAGGAGGCGCCGCTGCCCCCCTCCGACCCCCGCCTCTCGGCCCAGGCCAGCCTCCCGGCGGGGCGCGCCATCCTTCGCCCAGAAGCGGAGAGGGGGGGGGGGAGGATCCCGGCGCGTCCCGGCCGCTACCAAGGCAGCCAACAAGCCAGCGACTCTCCGCCCCCTTCGGCCCTGGGCCGGCTAAAGCGGCTGGGGAGAGGTCAAGAGGCGGCCCGAGACGCGCCTTCGCGCGCCGTCTCCTCTCGGAACGTTCCGAGCCAGCCGCGCGTCCCCCTCCCCCTTTTCGGCCGTTAACGCTTCTTAGCTCGCCAGGGCCACGGGACACAGCCGCGCGCGCTCCTCTCGCCTCGCGCTCTAACTTTCTGGCGGGCCTGCCTGGGAAAAGGCGGGAAAAAAATGGAGCTGAGATGAAGGAACGGCCAGCAATAGATAAGGATTCGCCATGGAGCTGGGATTAAGTCTGGCTGTGTTAGGGGGAGTAGGTAAAAGTGGGATTTGAAGAAGAAGAAGAGTTGGTTTTTATCCTTTTCTCTACCCGAAGGAGTCTCAAAGTGGCTCAAAGCACCTTCCTTTCCTCTCCCAACAACAGATGCCCTGTGAGGCAGGTGGGGCTGAGAGCTCTGACAGAACTGTTCTGTGAGAACATCTCTAACAGGACTGTGACTAGCCCAAGGTCACCCAGCTGGCTGCATGTGGAGGATGAGTGGGGAATCAAACCCAGTTTGCCAGATTGGAAACTGCAGCTCTTAACTGCAACGCTGAGCATGGACCCTCACCATTCTAGTCCATGCAGAAGGGGTGCCCACTACCCTCCCAGTCAAATGGAGAAGGAAGAGACCACTTGAGTAGCAAAAGGATTAACATTTATTTTTTTAGCAAAATGAAGGAGGCAAAATCGCTTTACAGTTGGACAACATACTTCTCTTCAATGTAACAAAATGTACTTTCTTTTACACATTCTGTTCCATTACTCCCCCCCCTCCCCCATGTCTCACGATTGGCTACAAAGTTAGGGGATAACCAGGACATAAGGCAACTTGACCTGCTTGAGTTTCTACATTTTATCTGCTCATTTCTGATTAGTCTTTGACTAATCCTCTGTGCTATCTGCCTTGTGTGGGAAAGATAGCCAAGCCTAAGTACATTCTCCCCACTCCCATCCTGGGAAGTTTATAACTTTATACAAGTGAAGTCTTTACCATGATGGGAGAAACTCTGTACATCTGAACATATAAATAAAATGGGAAGAGGGTACTGGTAGGAGTAGGGACTCATTGCCTACCAATTAGGTAGGCTGTCCTATCCCTGATTGGCCTTTCTTCCAAGTAATGGCCAATCAGGAGGGATATCCCTCCCCTGGCTGCATTCCCCTCTAACTTCTTCCATATTGAAGTGCCAGCCCAGTAAGTGGGAGCTGGCAGGGAGATTGGAGGTCATGGGTCAACAGGCCCGGTGGGGAAGGAGGTAGGGAGCGAGCCCCCACTAGTGCTCACCAGGCCTTGGTGGCACTGCTGGGGTAGAGGGTGAGCGTTCCCACTGCCCTGAGCAGCCACGGTCTTGTCAGGCTTCAGAAGGGCTCCCCAGGGCAGTGGCAGGAGGATCAGAGTAGCCACCTTCCTGGAGAGGTCTCAGCAGGCCTTTTAAGAGCAATGGGGACAGGAGCAGAGTCCCTGCCAGCGTTTTCCCACCTCTGCCCTGAAAATGCCTGCCAAGGCCTCTCCAGGCCTTGGCTGGCCTGCCCGGGGCTGGGGGAGAGGGGCCAGCTTTTAGGATACAACAGGTTTTTTTTCTAATGTTCTTATATCTTACATCCTATAGTGCAGTGGTCCCCAACCTTTTTGTGGCTGGGGACCGGCAGAGCAACTGCCCGCCTGCGCATGTCGCGCAAGCGCACCCGTGCATTGCGCATGCACGGCTGGGCCGCGCTTGCGCACATGCGCAGGCGTGGCCCTGATTCTCTCCCCCCCCTCACGCAGTAAGAAGCTTCCCGGGCCGCAAGCTTGCGGCCTGGGAAGTTTTTTACTGTGGGGGGGGCGGGGGGAGGGAGCCGCAGCCCAGTGCCAAGGCCTTCGCGGCCCAACACCGGGCCGAGGCCCATGGGTTGGGGACCACTGCTATAGTGCCTCACATACCAGAATACGAGATTCAGGTGGGTAGCCATGATGGTCTGAAATGGCAGAACGAAATTTAAGACCAACCAAGTTTTATTGAAGGTTTTTGTGTGCATGCCTACTTCCTCAGACAATGGAACAGGAATCATAAGAGTACAGATGTAAGGAGACAGTAAATTAGTAGCAAATTCGTAAACAGCCTCATGATGATGTCCAACAAATATGCAACTCTGCCTTCATTGTTTGTGAAAACAATAGGTATGTCACAGCTACCTTGGCTTATTTAGCCAATCTTGAGGTATCTAGTCACCGGAGGGCCTTTACTTTAGCTTGCTGCAATGCCCTTCCCTCAGCTATACTTGAAGAGAGATACAAGAAAATTCCTTATGGTGAAAGAAAGCCCCGTGGCTCTGGTCAAATAGAAACAATGGAACATATCCTTCTTCATTGTCAGTTTTATAAGGATATACGTTCCATTTTTATTATACTGTGGCTACATAGAGTCCCAGGACGTTCAGGACAATTTTATACCTCCCTCCTCCTCACAGACACAAACTGTTCTATCACCTATAGTGTTGCCAGGTTTTGTGCTGCAGCCATGAAAAGTCAGCGGAGGTTGACTAAAATTTTAACTGACTCAGAGAGCTGTGTATAGAACAATTCCCTGTATTTCCAACCAGTTTTAAATTATATTTTAGCAGATCTATGTTCTAAGCTGTTTTATACATTGTTATTTTATGAGTAAATCCATGTTTTTGGCTACTTTATTTTTTGTAACTGTGAAACTGCTAATTTTGTCTTTGCTGGTCTATGACCGTAATAAAGATATGTACTATGCACTATGAAGATCAGAGGAAGGAATTATCTGATCATCTTTATCATGCTGCATATTTGTTGGACATCGTCATGAGGTTTTTTACTAATTTGGTACTGATTTACTCTCTCCTTATATCTGTGTTCCTATGATTCCTGTTATACCACAATACCGTAGACCAGCACAAAATTTGTTTATGGATTTTTCACTTTTCAAAAGTGGAGAATCCATGAGGATTCATGTAGATCCAACTTTCACTTTCTTCCCTTGTGGGGTGACTTTTGGGCCAGGCACTTTCTCTCAGCTTCACCGAGCTCACAGAGCTGTTGTGAGGTTAAAATATAGGAGAGAGCAGTCTGCTGAGTTCTTTGGAGGCTGAAAGAACCATAATAATTCAGGGTGGTCTGTATGTAGGAGAAGCCGTTGCTAAACAACCAGAAATCACAAGTTGGTATTCTATGTTTAAAATGATTGATTTGTATTTGTTTAACAGTCTTTTCCCTCAGCCTAACCTGTCTAAGGGATATTCTGGGGAGAAAAGGGACAAAGAAGAGCCATGTAAGGCATCCTGACCTAGAAGGAAGTGTTCAGAAAAGATGTACTGTACAGAAAATAAAGATACTGTATATACTTGAGTATAAGCCAAGTTTTCCAGCACATTTTTACACTGAAAAAGCCCCCCTCGGCTTATACTCGAGTATATACAGAAATAAATTCTTCTAAACAGCCTCCTGGGGCTGTGGGATGCCAGCCAATCATTGCAATGCTGAGGAAGTTAGCCTACAGGAAAGCATGTTTTGGGGGAAAATATTTCCTGGCCAAGCATAGAAGGTTTTTCCTTTTTGAAAATCTTCTGTGCTTGGCCAGGAAAGTATATAAGGCTAGGAATCTTCTTACGTGCCGTCTGTTGCTGGCCTCCTGGCCTGTGCTGCTCTCTCTGGTAGACTAGACACAGTCTGACTCCCAGAGAGCATGCTGTTTGGCTGCCTGCCTGCTGCGCTGAACATTGGAGGATCATCGCTGGAGAAGACATCAATGGTTTGACTGAGGGACTCTGATCTTTTTTTTCTCTTGCCTTCACTTTTCTTCACTTTCCTCTTTTTAATCGCTTCTTCCAAACTCTTATTTTGGTTTCTGTGGGTGGAGTGGGTTTTGGGGGTGCTTTGGTATACACTGTTTCTTTCTCCTAGTGTTTCTTTCTTCTTTTATCTAAGGGGCAGCATTGTTTGGCTTTTCTTCTTGGGGTTGTGTTCCTTTTAAAAGTTGATTTTTTACAGTTCTTTCAGTGTTACAGTTCTTTATTTCAGTGTTTTGTTCTGGGGGGGGGGTACTGTTGTAACTAGAGAGGTCCATTCTCCCAGTTTGGTAGCTGTTGTACTTGTTGTAGTAGGTTGCCAACTTCGGGTACTGTTGTTCTGCTCTGGTTTGCTGGCCTGGGGGGCACTTTGGTTCTGCCAGAGCTGTTCTCACAGAGCAGTTCTGACAGAGCTCTCTAAGGGTGTCTGCCATCAGAGGAAGGGAAGGCGATTGTAAGCCTCTTTGAGACTCCTTTGGTTGGTGAAAAGCGGGGTACAAAAACCAGCAGCTGTTCATCCTCTTGACTTTTCTGTATTTGTTGGGGGGGGGAAGTTGGATGGGAGAGCCTGTGATGATGGAGCATGGATTAAGTGCTTAGGCCACCCTGAGCTCCTCCACTGGAGGACAGTAGAGTAGGTTCATGCAATAATCCTGCTGAGGCACTTATAATCCTCTTTGGCACTTACAGAGCTAGTTTACTGTTTTTCTTTGAAATAGATGTTAAAAACATTTAACTTACTGATGCCTCAGTTAATGCAGTTTTTTTGGTATCTATTTTATTTTTGAAATCTACTAATAGCCACTGCATTTCCCACTTATACTCAAGTCACTAAGTTTTCCCAAGTTTTTTGTGGTAAAATTAGTTTCCTTGGCTTATATTCAGGTCAGCTTATACTCAAGTATAGACAAGATTTATTTGCAGATACTTCTTTGAATTTTTGTTCTTAGGAAAATGTCAAACTGTTTTACATGTAAAGCTAGGAACACTATTCTGCTCAATTGATCCGTGAAGGATCAAACCTGCTCTTATCTTTGCAGTGTTCTGCTTAGTTGGGCCAATGTAGTCTTGATGTTAGTGACAACAATTGAATTTTTGTTCTAAAACACATATTTGCTGATATTATAAAGAATATACTAGCAAAAAAGCCCATTGCCAGCAGAAACGCAATGGGCGCTAGGACCCAGGGGACACCGGGAGGTGCAGATCTCTGTATGTCTCTCTCCCTCCCTTTCAGTCTTAGGAGGGAAGCAGGGCTGGTGTGCAGTTTGGGACAGCTCTCTCTGTCTCTCTCTCTCATTCTCCCTCCATTGCAGCAGAGGCGGCTTTCTCTATGTCTCTGTCAGAAGCTTGGGGCAGCTCTCCCTTTGTCTCTCTCTGCCTCCCTCGCAGCAGGAGCGATAGGAGGGAATGAGGGCTCGTGTTCAATCTGGCAGGGCTCTGTGTGTCTATCTTTGTCTCTGGTGTGTCTGAGAGGAATGTGGAGGGAGGGCGGGAGCTGTAGGGGCAGGGCCAATCAGGGTGCAGCCAGTGTTGCTGGCTGCACCCTGATTGGACCTATTCCAACTTGGACAGTATAATTCTTTTCCATTTGGCTCATTTTCCTAGTGAGAAACATTCCAAGGTGGTTTGCCATTGCTTGTCTCTGGGTAGTAGCAACTCTGGACTTTCTTGGTGGTCTCCCATTCCAGTGCTGACCAAAGCCAACCCAGCTTCAGAAGGTGGGCTGGGTGGGACCATATTCCTGCTGAGCTCTTTCTCCTCCTCAGAATCTGTCCTTCCCAAGCTCCACCACACATTTCCAGGAATTTCTTATTTCAAGGTAGGCAACCCTTCCCAAAAACTCTCCATCTTTGGGAGGCTGGAAAAGCTTTCCCATCTTGCTCCTGGCCATGAGCTTTTCCATTGCTTGCTTCTTTCTCTCTTTTGCTTTCCCTGTCTGTCTTTCTCCTCAATAAGGATCCAAAGTGGCTTTTACAAATGACTTTTACAAAGAACTTATATATTTTTTCAAGCCTAAAATATGGCTGCTGCACAATAATCAAAAAAGAAGTATAGGCCATAGAGTGTGTTTTGAATTTCCAGTAAACCTAACACTAGGAAAGAGGTAGGTGTTCATATGTGTTCGGGGGTGGGGGGGGGAGGCACTAGGGATGTGGTCTGGGAGCCAAGGGAACATCAGCCCCCCAAAAGTTTGGGAACCACTGATTTAGAGTTTGAGGGCTGAAATCTTTCAATCATGAAATCTGTAACTGGCTGTAAATTGTTACATAGTCCTACAATTCAGAAGTCTAGGCAAGAGGTAAATAACAGAAGGATTTCCACAAACAAAGTGCCTCATTCCTATTAAACACTGCTCATATAACAAGCTGTAATTGGAAAATAAATGCTAAACAGCTGAGGACCCTCACGGCATACCATTCCCCCCACTTTTGCTTCCTTCTCTCTCTCCCTTCTCTGTCAGTATTTCCCCCTCCTTTTCTTCATTGCCACTTTTATGTCAAACTTCCTTTACCCCCTCTTTCTTCCTTCACTCCTTCCCTTCTTTCATCTTCCCCACACCAGTGGAAAAATATAGAGAACATTATATTAATCCATACTGATAGCCCAGTGGGTTAGGCGGAATTGTAGTGGGTGCTATAGTAGGGAGACGCAGGGGGAGGGCCCATGGGAAGTGGTGGTTCAAGTCGACCTCAACCAAATGCCTGGTGGAGGAGCTCCCTTTTCAGGCCCTGCAGAACTGTTCAAGTTCCATCAGGGCCCTGATCTCCTCTGGGAGCTCATTCCACCAGATGGGGACCAGGATGGAGAAAGCTCTGGCCCTGGCTGATGTCAAGCAAGCTTCCCTGGGGCCAGGGATCACCAGAAATTTGGAGGTGCTGGAGCGTAAGGCTCTTGGGGGGGGGGTGTAAGCAGAGAGGCGATCCCTCAGGTAACCTGGGCCCAAACCGCCTATGGCCTTAAAGGTGATAACCAGAACCTTGAGTCTGATACGGAATTCAACCAGAAGCCAGCACACCTGCTAGAGGATGGGCTAGATGTGGGACCTCCAAGGTATTGCTGTGATGACCCTGGCAGCTGCATTCTGGACCAGTTGCAGTTTCTGGATCAAAGCTAGGTGTTCTGGGGCCAAGTAGGGTTGCTAGTAGTTTGTCTTGTCTGTCAAACTTCCTTTAACTCCTCCTTCTCCCCTCACTACTTTTTTGTAAATCCTCCCTTCTCACCTCTTCTGATGTCAAATGACTCTGGGTTGGATCCAAAGAACTGCTAGTGGATCAAAGTTTCAGAAGGCGACTTTTGTGCTTTCCCCTTCCTTCTGGAACCCACAGATATTTTATTATTTATTATATTTATATATCGCCCTCCCCCGGGGGCTCACCTCTCTCCTCAACCAAGGGAAGTACTGATCCATTAGAGTAAGTGTCCTTAGGGCAGCAGAAGATGATTGTTGGACCCAAACCGGGATACTGGCATAGTAAGGTAGTCTGTATTAATGCTTCTGTGTCTCTAAAAATGACTAAACTAGGACACTGATAATGTATTGGAAACTGACATTTTGGCACTCTTGCCTAAGTCTGATGGTTAAAATACGCAAGCTGTCATAACTGCAACTGAGTATAATATTTTCTCAAGACGTTAGCCTGATCTGGTGAAATATACCATATTGTTTCAAGCTGCCACAAATCATTCATTAAAAAAAATCCTAAGAAAAAACATCTTCCCTATTTTGTTCAGGAGGATTAATATTGACATTTACACACACAGTAGGGGAAATCCTGTTCCCATAAAAGACAGTGGGAAGTTTGCCACTGACATTAATGGAGTCCTGATTTCATTTCATGTCAATATTCATACCAGTCTTTTTAAAAGTCAAATCTCATGGGTAGCTTTCCATCCATAACTTATACAATTCATGTAGCACAAGCGCATGTAACGTTAGACTTTGTACAAAGAGAGCCATATTATTTTTAAAAAGATGCAACTTAGGTTTTGTACATATATTAATCTTTCCCACTGTATTGTAAGAATAGCAACATGTTATCTCTTATTTCTTTTGTAAATGTGACTTATTAGGAGTTATCATTTCAGTTTTGAAGGTCATAAGGAATATTAACTGGAGCTTCTTTAGAGGCCATTTGATCATTTTAGAATGGATTGATTGTGGGGTTTTTTCTTTGTGTATTGATACATGGTGCTTTAGAAAAAGCCAGGATGTTAGTGGATAGAGTGTTGGATTTGGACCAAGGAGATTTGAGCTTAATCCCCATTCAGCCAGGAAGCTCGCTGGGTAACCTTCTGCCAGTTGGTCTCAGGGTCCAACTAGAAAAGAAGCTAGAAATCTGTGACTGAGTCTTCAGATGACATTCATTTTTTAAACAGCAGCTGCAAGCAAGGGGGTAATATGGATCAGGATAGGTTTTAGTCCCTTCCTTCATCCCATTTTCCAGCTAAATCTGAGCAGACAGTGTGATGCGGCAGTAAAAAAGAGGAATGTAGTCTTGGGTTGTATTAATAGAAGCTTCACATCAAAAACAGAGGATATTATAGTCCCGCTGTATACCATCTGGGTCAGATCCCTCCTGGAGTTCTGTGTACTCTTCTGGAGGCCTACTTCAAAAAGGACATGGACAAGACTGAGAGGGTATGGAGTTGGGTGATGACAGGTATCTAGGCCTGGGGACCTAGCTCTCTGAGGAAAGGTTTTGGGAATGTTCAGCCTGGAGAAGAGGCAATTGAGATGGGACTTGATTGCTCTCTTTACATATTTGAAAGGTTGTCACTTTGAGGAGGGCAGAGAGTGGTTCCTCTTGGCAGCAGAGGAAAGGACCCACAGTAAACTGAGTGTGGAATAGCTAGATATGGGGAGGGGGAATTCACAGAGTAGTTCAGCAGTGGAATCAACTGCCTAAGGAGATGGTGAGCTCCCCCTCACTGGTGGTCTTTAAGCTGTGACTGGACAGATACTTATCCTGGATGCTGTAGGCTGATCCTGCACTGAGCAGGGGATTGGACTAGATGGCCTTTATGGACCTTCCAACTCAATGTTTCTCTGCTTCTATAGAATTGACTCCAAGCTGCTATTCATTCCTGGTAAATAAACAAATCCCAACAAGCTGACTCTCTAAATTTTAAAATGGACAGGAGGATTCATAAACTAGATGGGAGTGGCTGAAGACATGGGCGATATCTTATAAGGTTTCATTGGAGGCCCTATTTATTTAGTTAGTTATTTATTTATTTATAGTCCATCTTTCTCACTGAGAATCAGAGCAGATGACATAATATAAACAGTACAGTCAGACAGCATAAGACAATCAATGAACAACCTAACAGGACTAGCATTACAGAATTAGAGAGCAATTTAAACAACAGGCACACTATAGAGTAGATTACAGGTTAGGGACCACACAGTCGGAGCAGGTGATACCTACAGTAATCATTTCAGTAGACTGTTCCATTGTATACCTACCCTAGGTTGTTCACTCTACCACAGTTCTTATCTCTTTTTTTAAAATGTCTTTTTGAACATTATAGTTTTACATGACCTTTGAAATAACAGAAATGGAGGAGCCTTCCTGGCCTCCTCTGCTAGGCTGTTCAACAACTTGTGAGCCACCTCAGATTACATATGAATTTTCCATACATAGTCTAATTGAGACTGTACTTTATTCCTGATCATATCATTTTCCTTTGACATTGCACCAAATGTCATTTTAAACATACACAGTCCATGAAGCACGGTTGGTGTACATAATCCACTAACTTCACTGAAATGAGAAGAGATTAATGCAGATGCAGTTCTTAGAAAACCATGTCCGGTATCTCCTAATACAATGTTCCCACTAGAATGATGCTATATATCATAGATAGCAATTTATGCTTTCTATATTAAGTATTACCCAGTTGGATGTGCAAAGTGTCTCGGGTCTGTAAACTGAAACTTAAAAGCAGCTATTCAGTGTTTAACATACCATGTAGGCACTTTAACAGAACTGGTGTTAGTAAATGCAGTGAGACCAACATTGTGCTACCTTATTGTGCAAGCCTGTAAAATACACAAGTACATTTTTGTAGAAAAATATTTATGTATGCATTTGCACAGCAGTGAATTTGATGTGTTCCCTCCCCCCAACCCATCTCTCTAATTTGCACTAATATATTATATGTTGATGAACTGGAAAGAAATCCCATTGCAATAGAGGATTTCCAGCTAAATTGCATATTTAGGACATGTGAATATTCATAATTTATGTAATCTAACACAATTCAGTTGACGGGTGTCTGTAAAAACAACAGATACTTGTGTTTTATCACTGTTTAGTAAGACTGTGCTGTGTTTGCTTACAAGTCCTAACTGCTAGAGGTGTAGATCAATAGTATTTAAAATTTCTATTAGACATCACATCAAGCATATTTAATTCTTTAATTTAAAAATCATCTCAAGCCTTGAAGAAATACTTTGCTGTTTGTGACAAATGGGCTTAACCTGAGGGCAAAAACGGGAGATTAAGAAAAAAAGCAGAGCAGACTACTTTGGAGAACCAAAGACAGCGCAGAATTCTTCGTAGTCAAATTCCAGTTCTCCCAAGCCCAGTGCTACCTGACTCAACAGTGCCATCCTAAGCAAAATTACACTTGACTTCAATGGACTCTGAAGAATCCTAAAAGAGTTAGGATTTGGTGTGAGAGCCAGTTTGGTGCAGTGTTTAGAAGAGCTGACTTCTAATCTGGCGAGCCGGGTTTGATTCTGCACTCTCCCACATGCAGCCAGCTGGGTGACCTTGGGCTCGCCACGGCACTGATAAAGCTGTTCAGACCGAGCAGTGATATCAGGGTTCTCTCAGCCTCACCCACCTCACAGGGTGTCTGTTGTGGGGAGAGGAAAGGGAAGGCGACTGTAAGCCGCTTTGAGACTCCTTCGGGTAGAGAAAAGCGGCATATAAGAACCGACTCCTCCTCCTTCTTCTTCTAACTCTGCTTAGGATGAGTCTCCATAGGTTTTACAGTGCTCTTTAGCATGTTTGATGCAGTATGAATTCTCCATCACTATTGTAGGTGTCTCCTGAACCTCTTTATGTCATCCAGCTCTGAGCTAAACCAGGGGTCTGGGTTCCATCCCCAAGGGCAGAAGAAATGACTGAAGGGACCAAGAAATGTCACATTCCATGCTCTCACTGCGACCTCAGCAGAGCATGTATTTGGACTCCTAAAAATCTTCCAGAGTGTCCTGAGTCCAGAATAGTTGACTCCAGGCAACACCACAAAGTTCAACCTCTTCGGGTTTTCAAGACAAAACATGAGCAGAGACCATTGCCTTTTCCTGCAGAGTAGCCCAGTCATCCTTGCAGTCTCGCAACCAAGTACCAACCCTGCTTTGCTTTCAAGCTGTGATAAGATTGGGCTAGTTTGGGCTATCAGAACTGCTATGGAATCCAGCAGGATCCATGATAAAGGAATTTCCCCCTCATATACTAAAAACAGATCTTTGACAAGAGGTGGGTAGGAGTAGCTTAGGGACCATGTTGTTTTGCTTTGCTGCTACAGACTAACATATGTAACTT
The DNA here is from genome assembly GCF_049243985.1 of Paroedura picta. Classification (NCBI taxonomy): domain Eukaryota; kingdom Metazoa; phylum Chordata; class Lepidosauria; order Squamata; family Gekkonidae; genus Paroedura; species Paroedura picta. The sequence goes on along the minus strand of NC_135370.1, from coordinate 29,653,328 downwards.
GTCTCTGGAATTAACATCAACCAAGTTGTTACCAAGACCGTTTATGCACTGGGAACTTCACTGCCCCACCCCCCTGTCAGGAGTACAGATCAGGGGCGTATGAGGTGCATCAGGCCAAATGCTCCCCCATGTGGGTGCAGGAAGAGGTGGGGCAACCTGTCATGACTAAAACTCCAGCCTGCAGCCTGGCATGAAACCTTCAGTGCGTAAACGGTCGAATTGGTGGCAACTTTATAGGAATAAAATGTTTTTGTTGCTGACATCAGCTGAATATAAAGATTTTGCCAGTTAAGCTGTAAGTATTACTCGAAAACATCATTCTTATCCATTTTATATATATTAAAAAATCACTTGTTATTCTTCAAGAAATAAAATACTAAGGTGGCTATTTCAAACTTGGAGGAGGCATGTAAAATTGATTGTCTGTTTCTCCAAATATTTCACCCAGATCCAATTTAGCTTGTTTGTTCTCTTAATTACTAGTTCTTTTGAAGTGCTGCTGCAACAAGCATGTGTCAGACCTCTTGAGTCAATTGCATTGGCTGGGAGGAGGTGAAAATTATTATTAGCTGTGAGAAAGAGAAGATAATTGAAAAGCTTTCTTGTGGTTTGCAAATGCCTTCCAAATATTCATTAAACATTTAAGCGACTAAATTTGCAGAATATGTTCCTGACACTGGCACTGGCTCTGCAGTATTTCTCTCCTCAGATGGAAGCGCTGTGTTATGTGGAGTGTATTCATGCATAAACAATATCATTTTCATAAATTAAAAACTCCCCCCTCCTGCAGAAGGAACATCTGTGCCTTCCTTTGAATAAAAGATTGTGGCATGTGAGTTGCCCCTTGACTGACTTGAAGAAACCTTATTTGGGATGAAAGCACTTAACCCAAAAGAATGAAAGTGAGTGGTGTGGTTCGCTTTTATTTTTGATACTGTCACTCCGCTTTTCCTTCATTCAAGACTAGCAATGCAGTCCTAAGAATGTTTTCCTGGGAGTAAGTACGATTTTGAGATATCCTGTTAACTCTCTAGAACAAACTGACAAGAGTATATAAATAATTTCAGGAGGATATCCATGTTGGTCTGTAGTGGAAGAGCTAGATTTGAGTCCAGTAGCACCTTGAAAATTTTCCTGAATATAAGCTTTTGAAAGTCAAGGCACCCTTTGTCAAGTATATAAATCTTGGTCAGTGCTACTTCATGACAGTGCCTTGTAACTTTCTTTTAACTACGGGAACCTATTCTGCTTGAAACAATATTTGTGACATGAATCATTAACTTTCCACATATTTTTCAGTGCTAATGGGTCAACTGGGATCCACAGGGGTCTTTCAGACGCTGTGAAAGTTTGGGGATAACCAGTAAGATTTGTTATTTCCCACCCACCTGTGGACCCTCATGCCACATCAGAATTAACCTGAAAGGGACCTAGGTTTCAAAGGAGACATGCTATGGAGCACGAGGCCTAGTGCTTTAAAAAGTTGGTTTTTATACCATGCTTTTCATTACCCAAAGGAGTCTCAAGGCAGCTTACAATTGCCTCCCCTTCCTATCCCTACAATAGTCACTCTGTAAAGTTGTTGGGGCTGAGAGAGCTGTGATAGAGCCACTATGGCCCTTTATGCACGGTGCCAGATTCCGCGCGCTGGCACCATGCCATTG